>NW_027507790.1:85571405-85960612 GCF_037356315.1 Lithobates pipiens | reverse complement strand
GATTGGCCTCATTTAAAGTGTGCTGACCACTTTCCCCTTTCTTTGTCTAAAATTTGGGATGGAGGCCAATTACTTTTCATGCCTTGGACCACATCATTCTTTATAGATAAGTATAAGGGAACATGATATTCATATGAACACAAGCTCATCCATTTAACACTACAGCCGGGATTTATATAAATTGAGGCACTAGTGGATAGGGGCTTTAAAGGTGCAATATTAAAAGTCCCGTGGGAAATATCATGCTGCATCGTTTATAACGCACATGTAGTGTACTAACTATTATGCACTTCCTTTTTCCTGTATATTTTAAATGTTAAAATCTCTGTTTTTGTTGTTCAAAAAATAAAAGAATATTTTTTATACATTATATTTGACTTATAATATTGCACCTTTAAAGTCCCTATTCACTAGTGCCTCAAAGTATAAAGGGAAGGCTGGTGGGGGAAGCTGCATGCAGTAGGTTGTTTACCTTAATGCATTAAAAAAAAAAAAAAAAAAAAAAAAAAAAAAATCAAAAAAAAAAAAAAAAAACACACACACACACACACGTTCTGCTTTTGGGACCACTTTACATTTCATAACTACATATTCTCAGTTGCTCTAGCAAATTGGTGAATTCCATTATAATCAATGTAGTAGTTCAGATGCACTTGTATATACAAAACATGCATACAGCATATGCAATCTATCAGCGCCACCTTGTGGTTCTAGAACGGGATACAGTTGCCTACTACTGGATCAAAAAATAAAAAATAAAATAAAAAAAAAGCCACCCTCTTTTAGGAGCAGTAATGCATCATGCTACATCCCTGGCATATCACCTATGATAAATTACAATAATATTAAAGACCCATCTGAGAGACAGAGCGAATTCTACTAAAATATATCAGTAAAATTATTTAAAAAAAATATATATTTAGTATAAGGAGTGAATTAATACTTTACAAAATTCTGCAAAACAAAACCTTAGCTGTTAAACAATTTCATGGTTACAATTCATAATATTTGGTCTTCAACCTAGAGAGACTTCTCTGTTATTACTACTTTGTCAACGTGGGGAAAATCTATCAGCTCCTATCAGGGTTGGTGCAAGGATTTTGGTCTACTTAGGTGAAGATGCATTTTGGTGCCCCCCACCAACCGTCCTCACACTGCAAACTGTCAGTGTTGCTTCTGGTCCCAGACACCGGAGATGGGCAAGCGATGCTCGGAATACATAGCGAGGGGAGGGGGGCACATTACTGGGGTGCAGTGTTGCCAACCACCCGAAGTGAAATTTACTAAGAGGGTGCCCAAAATTTACAATTAACACCAATTTTTTTTCAACAAAATTCATGCTATTTACTGACACAGCCACATTTTTTTTTAAGGACACTTCAAAAAAAGTACATAAAATGGCCGATTTCAGTGCAAATATCAATATTTAATCTATATATTGTGATAAATCACACACGCAACTAGTATGATTGGCAATGTGTTTAAGCTATAACAAAAGGCAAAAAAACATTTCTCCATTTATATGATGGTTAGGTTAATATAACTCAACACAGGGTTTTCCTTTACAGTGTAAGTGGGAACTCTATGGACCCTGACGTAAAAGGGAACATTCCGGACCTGATGTAAAGGGAAACTCTGCTGTAAGGGAGTCTCTGGTCACCATAGCCCCCCCCCCCCTCCTTACCCAAGGGCCCATAGAGCTCCCCCTTACATCACAGTCCACAGAGACCACACACATGGCGAAGAGATTGTCAGAGACTGCACACATGGCACATGGGCAGGGCTGGTACAATAACATACACAATCAGACTCGGACCCCATAAAGTTATAAGCAGATTGCTTGCCCTACCTTCCACACACATACATACATACACACACACACACACACACACACACACACACATTGTTTCATTTCAATCATTGATTTGCCCCCTATTTTCAGTGGGATAAAAGTGTGTGTTATACGCCGATAAATACATTATATGGAGGAGGTATTTACATTTGTCTGGAGTTTATATTTAAAAATGTATTTTAGTTTTGCACAGAGTGCATCACATAGAATATCCATGAAATTATTATTTGTGGTCTATGTCCCTAGTGGGAAACATTTTTAGTGCAGGAAATGACGGTCAATCTCGATGGAGAAGATATATAAAAAAAGTATTTTATTGATACAAAATTACATAAAGTTTAAAAAAAAAAAAAAAAAGTGCAATTATAAAATATGAGCTCTGGTATATGTACCCTCTATACTACACAGGATGTCCTTGTGGCATGGATAAAACATTATGTACATGAAATTTTTCAAACTTGATATACTGCTCAAAAAAAATAAAAAAACTTTTTTGAGCAGTATATCAAGTTTGAAAAATGTCATGTACATAATGTTGTTTTATCCATGCCACAAGGACATCCTGTGTAGTATAGAGGCTACATATATCAGAGCTCATATTTTTATAATTGCACATTTCTTTTGAAACTTTATGTAGTTTTGCATCAATAAAATATAGATTTTTTATATATCTAATTGATTTATTCTTTATTTTTTGCTGCCTAAAAGCCCTTGGGAGCTTTTTGTTTTTGATGATGGTCAATCTTTACAGTGAGGACACACACTAACAAAACATTTTCTGTTTTCAGTAAAAAGGATTTAGAACTTCTGTCAGGTGATTAGAGATCAACTGAAATTTTGGCGGCTGAAACATATCGGGTGAAAATTGTGTTTACGGCATTTTGCAGATAGAGAAAAAGGTGCCTATAATTGCACCGAAAACATGCACGATTTTGTCGGGAATTTACCAGGATTTTACTGTGCTTATGGTGTGTCTCATAGGTCATGTGCCTCAAACTGCACCAAAAATGTAACACGGGTGTGTTATTGATGCTTTCTTGCTGCTCTTTCAATGCATTTCAATAGGGAGGTGCGTTTTTTTTTTTTTTTTTAACTGAGCAAAAATGCAGCAAGCAAAATTTTTAAACACAACAAAAGAGCAACGGACCAGTATGAAGACATACATAGAATTTAAAGGGATGCATTTCTCTTGCGTTTTAGGTGCCAATACATTCATATTCATCTAACTTCATGATATTAATGAAAAAGTAGAATATAAAACAATTATATATAAAAACATATATTTAAAAAAAAAAAACAAAAAAAAAAAAATAATAAAAAACTGCCATTTCCAGTTTCAGCAAAAAGTGCATCCTGAATTTTCAGTTTCGGCACCAAAATTTCCATATAGTGCACCTCTACAGGTGATTATTATGGTCTGTAGTTTATCCAAAAGTGAAAATAGTAAGCCAAAATGTCTTCATATGCATATTACTGAAGCCAAAAGTTCAGCATGACAGCCAACAATCATCTGTTTTCCATAAGAAAATAAAACTGGACTGGGCTCAGTATTGCTTGGCCTTTTTCAGCAGGAAGATACTAAGTGTGATACGTCTTGTACCAGTTATCCATAGCGTTTTGCAGCTGATTCGTGGGTATTGCTACCAAAGACAACCCCTAAAATTCAAACTCCGTATTCAACAATATGGAATGACTAAAGTTTAAGACAGTCATTAAAGCAGAGCTTGACCAATTTGCTTGGAATCTAGGAGCCAGCTAAAAAAGTTAGGAGCCAGGTTTTTTTTTTTTTTTTTTCAATCTTAAGTTTACACAGAAAGACGACTAGACCAAAACATTATATATAGGCATTTAACTTGTGTAGGTAATTATATTTTCTGAGGTGACACCAAGTGTTTAATCATTAAACACTTGGTGTCACATCAGAAAATATAATCATTACCTACACAAGTTAAATGCCTATATATAATGTTTGGTTCTAGTCATCTTTCTGTGTAAATTTAAGATTGGTTCGTTTTTATAGGTAGGGGAAGCTCCATTAGCATTGCTGGTTGTCTTGTCATACCAATGGCCACCACAAGAGGGCGCCAGATTCCAGAAGGAAGTATAGGACTGCAGAAGGCCCCAAAGCTGTGGCCTCATTTACCGGCTGACACTTTTGCACAACAGGAGGGTGGAGGGGTGCGCACGGGGCAGGATACCCCAGCTGCGCTGCCCCAGGTCACCAATTCTAGTCACAAATGCGACCTGGCGCCCGGGGTTTGCCAAGCTCTGCATTAAAGTGTTTGTAACCCTAAATAAAATAAAATAAATAAAAAGGGAAAAGATCCTGTTCCCTCATAGCAGGTTTTTTGTTTTTGATTTTAAAAATCAGAAGAAAGTTTTATTCAAGCATTCATGTTCCATAAACACGAAAGAATGCAAAGTTGTAATGTACAAAACAGTAGAAAACAAATAGGCAATTACAGCTTCCAACTGCATAGAGCTCACGATTCCTCACAGCAGGTTAAACAGCACAGTGCTTGTGCCTACTAACCTGCCCCCCTCTAAGCTGTAAAAAACCTGGCTGATCCTGTGTCCCCCTCTGTGTCCTGACCACGATAATCATGGCTGCTGAGCCCTGATTACTGTGGTCAGTTTTGTGCCTCCATCATCCGTAGCTCTCCTCTCTTTCACCCTCCCCCACTGCCTGTCAGCTCTGTGTGAGCTGTCTCCCCTCTAAACACCTTTTTCATGCATCTTCAGGTCGGTTACGTGATTCTGATTCTCGGCCGCTCTACACCTCCGATCCAGGGCTACAATGGGATGGGCTGAGTGGCCAGCATGGCCGTCATGTGATCTCCCCAGCTGACATCAGAGGGAGATCTCAGCCCCTTCCGCTGTAGCCCTGGATCGGAGTAGGAAAGCAGCTGGGAGTCATGTGACTGACCTGAAGATACATGAAAAAAAAAAAAGAAGGTATTTAGAGGCATTGATAAAAGAAAACACTTATACAGTGCACTATGGCTGCATACAAGCAAGTGGCTGGCAGTGAATTTAATGTTACTAACTCTTTAAAGACTAAAATTCAGTCATGCTGATAGTATGTTTATTCACATGAAAAAAAAAAAAAAAAAAGAAATCATCTTACGTGACCACAGAGACCAAGCATTCAGAGAAGACACTGAAGTCAGCAGCAGTGCAGTCAGGATCACAACAGCAGTTAACATCACACTGGGCACCCAACAGATCACAAACACAAAGGCTGGAAACTAGGAAAAATAATGTTATTAGATTCAGAGGAGAATAACTGTTTCATATCACTTTAGGTGCACCAATAACAAATGGGCATTAGCATTCCATACCCCTGTACCCATTAACCAACCAATCACACTGGCAGCATTTGAGAAATTATATTTTAGACAGATACTTGGTAGCAATCAGCTAATACAGAGAAAAGCTGTATATAGGTCACATGTATACATGCCCCTTTGATATGTGAGGCTGTGAGGAATGCCCCTGCAGCAGCTGATTGGTTGGTACAGTGACAGCTTCCTGGTGGGCTTGCTCAGTAAGTTCAGACCAGGATCCCAAGAGGACTGAACTAATCACTATTTCTTGCATAATTCACTTTACTTGTACTTTTGCTAAATGAAAATAAAAAACACACTGAACAAGAAAAAAAAACATACAGGCATTTTTTTCCCCATGCAGTGCACCACAATGCATGCAGACTTTAACAAGCTTACAAAACGCTTCTGTATTTTCCATTGTTTGCTGGGTTTGAAATGCTCTAACACAAGCGGCAAAACCTGGACAGGGGGCAGGACACAGGGGGGGAAGGCTTAGGAACTACATAGGTGCCCCAATACGGGGATGGTGAGGGTAAGAGAAATACACAAGAGGCCCGATATGGTGGGAAGGAGGAAGAACTACACAGGGACCCCATGATACATGAAGGGAAAGAAGGGGAGGAGGGGGGATTGGGGAGAACTACAGGGGGGCCAATAAGGGGAGGTGGTGAGAGAAATACACAAAAGGTCTCCGACATGGGAGGAGGGAACAACTACACAGGGGCCCAATACGAGAGGGGAGGAGAATGACACAAGGGCCTGATCTGGGGGAGGGACGAAGACAATACAGGCGTCCCGAAACAGGAGGGAGGGGGAGAATGACACAGGGGCAGGGGGGGGGGGGAACGACGCAGGGACCCCGATACGGGGGGGGGGGGGACAATGCAGGGATCCGATACGGGAGGGGGGGGGGGGAGAACGACACAGGGGGAAGGAGCAGAACTGCATGGGGCAGGCCTGGTACAGGAAGGGGGGGGGGGGTAGAAGGGCACAGGGGGCCCGTACTGACAGGATGGTACGGTAGAGTAGTGAAGACCTGTCTATGTTCCCAGACCCACCTACCGACCCCAGTCTTGTGAGCTGTAGTAGCAGGTACTGAACTTACCACTGCTCACCAGCACGGTAACAGAGCGAGTCTGAGCTCCATCGAACGACTCGGACTCTCTGACCAGTACAGGGGGCTGGCTGACAGGTGGCAGAGCCGAGGTGACAGGTTGTAGTGTGGTGGAGGGCTCCTCTGTCCTCTGGTGGGTCTCATTCTCCACCAGCTCCCACACTTCCGTCTCATTGTCAGCACCGATCCTCTCTATGCTGTGTTCGCGGTCAGGCTGTTCAGTCCCGGGGAAATCAGCACAGCCTACCTCCAACATACACAGGAGGATCAACAACGACGACAAGAGAGAAGACATGGCCGCGTCCTGTCAGATGTTGCTATAAACATCCAGCTTCAAGCTGGACTCCAGGAAACAACGTCACATGACCTCCCATACTACCCATAATAACTTCCGGGGCGTGAATGGAGCGCACAGCATGGACAAACTGAATTTGAATCCCTACAGCGCCCCCTGGTGAGCCCAGCTTGCAGTGCTTTATCTAATGAAGATCTGTGCCAGCAGGAAGTGCAAAAGTGGATGTGACCTCTCAATGTACTTCCCATTTGGTTCCTTTTAGTCTGTTACCATACCATTGAAAGTGTGTTGGTGTATCTGTTACCTGCAAAAAAATCACCTGTTGATCTTGTCAGCTGAAAACGTTCTGTGCTGTCTGCTTTTGCTCATTGTTATTAGTTATATGATTGTTGAGGACTAGAGAACCATGTCTATCAATGATTTGGAGAGCAGAGGGGCAGAGTCCTGAAGTCCTATTCTATTTCTGTTGGGTCTATATCATAGGATGAGTCACCCTCGGACAGGAAATGTGTTACTGATAAGGATAAGCTCTGGCGTGTTCGCACACCTCGCCTGCAGAACCCGCCAGGAAGTCGGCGCAGTGCTGCGCTAATCACAGGCAGTGAGACATTGCCCCGATGCGCGGCTGCAGAGATCAGGAAATGTCTCACTGGCAGTGATTAGCGCAGCGCTGCGCCAACTTCCTGGCGGGCTCTGCACGTGGAGTATACGAACATGCCTGAGCTCATCCTTAGTTACTGGCAGGATCACCAGGTTAAGAAAAAAGAAAATAAAGCTTAAAGGATAAGTTTATTTTTTCAAAATAATTAACAAAATGCAGGTAACAAAATGTGCATTTATTATTGCAGGAGCCTGGAAAGAAGATCGCTGATGCCACGCAGGTCTCCTACAGACCTGTCAGTGTATCAGGTTCCCTGTAAATCCCATACAGCAGGGATATGCAATTAGCGGACCTCCAGCTGTTGCAGAACTACAAGTCCCATGAGGCATAGCAAGATTCTGACAGCCACAAACATGACACCCAGAGGCAGAGCATGATGGGACTTTTAGTTTTGCAACAGCTGGAGGTCCGCTAATTGCATATCACTGCCATACATGATCACTCAGTGGACTACCACAGCGCTGTGGTAGTTCATTAAGAATACAAATCAGGTGGAACATGTAACATGTTGGCAAAAGTGAACTTATTCTACAAAAAATAAAACTAATGAAGCTACCACATCTAAGAATTGGTAAGCTTAAATAATTTAGATTTATGTATTTGGAATTAGAGATGTTTTAAAAACAGCTGCACTGATACAAACTCCTGCTTTAAGTGTCTCTGTCATGAGAGAGGAATGGTGGCTACCATTAATGGCCTCTCCACATAAAAATGCTAGTTTATAGGATTCACTGGTAGTAATACTTTGAATCACCAACCTGGAATAAGTATGCATGAAAAGGCATTCAGGCTATGAAGTATATTGATCTGTATAATTGTTTTAGGTCAGTGACAGCAAAAAAGCAGGAGGCTCAACATAACAGCCAGGCATCCAACATTTTCTGAAGGAGGTAAACAGTAGCAACCCCCCTATTGTTCTCATGATTACATTAAAGAAAACCAGTCAGCATAATAAAATTGCCACTGTCCATTCTGACTCATTTGAAAGATACAGTTTTGGGCTGTTATCTTCATTCTTTCTCCAGCACTCAGTGATTTCCTTACCCAGAGCAAGCATAGAGTATCAGAGCAGAAACTTGTTTTAATGTTAGTCTATATCATGGTCTGCATTTTATATCCCAGTGTGGAGCATGTGGTGTGTCACAGAGTACTCTCTGCTTAAAGCCAACCTTTCATCCTAGTGGCAAGGTCCAAGTATTCAAGTTGTCTCCCCCCCCCCCCCCCCCAAAAAAAAAGAAAAAAAAAAGCTGCATAAAAGTACATGTGGTAGTAAAAAAATAGCTGGATAATGTACTTTCTCTTTCATTCATTGACGGACACAGCATCTTCATCTTGACCTTAGTGTAGGAGAAAGACCTGGCTCCCGGTGGGACCATTGGTCCTGGGAATTTCTTGTCTTTTTTCTGCATTTTTAATTCCTGTGATCTACAATCAACAGCCAGGCTGGGTGACAGTCTGAATACATTTCCAGGACCAATGGTCCCACCGGGAGCCAGGCCCTTCTCCTACACTAAGGTCAAGATGAAGATGCTGTGTCCATCAATGAACTTCAGAGAAAAGGATTTTACGGTGAGTACAAAAATCCTATTTTTCCTGGCCTCCTCCACCAGTCCCTAAAGCAGGAGATGTAATCCTTCTTTAAGCCAGATTCAGAGAATGCAGAAAAGCCCAAATCTCACAAGAAGTCTATGCCACACTGTGCTGCAGCATCTTCTCATGAAATTTGGCCTATTCAGCATTCCCAGGGATCTTGTTGGCTGGAGGATGACCTCACCCCCTGCACTATGGAGGTTTGGGAAAGGTGAGTATATTATTTAGATTTATTTTTCCCCCACAGGTACTTTTATGCTGTGTTTTGGGAAGGGGCATCTTGTTTGGGATGAGAAATCTGTGAACTTGTTCTTCAAAATGAGTACTACTACTATAGTAGCAATCAAAAATGTAAATCAGAGGGCAACGTCAAAACATTTTCACTGGTTGGTTGCTGGTTGCTATATAATTTGGCCCCATTTGCACCTGAGCATTTCATCGCAAAATTCTCAGAGCACTACATTGTTCAAGATGAAGACACCCAATGTGCCTGTTCACACATGAGCATTGTTGCTTGATGCATGAAGCTTGAAACTGTACATAGGCTTCTTTGAGGGTAGAATTGCTCATTTTTGGCCCTATAGACTTTAAGGGTTCATTCAGACAGGTGATCAGACCCATGCTGTGTCGCATTCTGCTACATGTCAGTCCACCTTGGAGCTGTGTGCAGGCAGCCCAAAGAAGTGGATGCATACATAGCAGCTGCAGGGACACAGTCGCATGTCAAAATGTTGACATGCTGCTGGATCATTCTGCAGGGATCAGAACGCACAGTGTCTGTGTTTAGATTCATGCACCCGCTCCAGCATCATGTCAAAAATTTGACATGTGATCATAGCCCCCAACTGTCGCTGATTTTTAACCACTTCAATACAGGGCACTTTCGCCCCCTTCCTTCCCAGCCCAATTTTCAACTTTCATCGCTCTTGCGCTTTCAGTGACAATTGCGCGGTCATGCTACACTGTACCCAAATGAAATTTTTATCATTTTGTTCGCACAAATAGAGCTTTATTTTGGTGGTATTTATTCACCACTCCATTTTTTATTTTTTGCGATATAAGCGCAAAAAAAGCGTAAATTTGAAAAAAAAAGCAATATTTTCTTTTTTCTATTTTAAAAGAAATCCAATAAAATCAAATTGTGTCATGAAATTTAAGCCAAAATGTATTCTGCTACATGTTTTTGGTAAAAAAAATTCCGTTAAGTGTATAATAATTGGTTTGTGTGATCACGGACATATGTACGCAAATGATCATGTACATATGTGTGCAGGTGATCATGTACATATGTGTGCAGATAATCATTGGGACATGTGATTTTAGAGGGACATATGTGGGGGACATGTTTTTATTATTAGGGACATGTGTTTTTATTATTTGGGGACATGTATGTTTTGGGAACATGTGTGTTTTGGGGACATGTGTGGGGACATTGTGTTTATACTGTGTGGTGTGTTGTGTGTTTACACTAGACTGGTGATCAGTGAGTGAAAAGCTGTAAAAAACAGCTCATACTCACTGATCATCAGCCGGCTGCAGCGATCTGCTCTCCTCTCCTCAGCGATGACTTCTGTGTGAGGAGAGTAGGAGCCGATTGCCTAGCAACCGGCTGTTTGTTTACATCACATGACGGCGGTGATTGGACACGGCCATCATGTGATCAGGAGGGCCAATCACAGAGCCCTCCTGCCGATCTGAGATGCGCCGTGTCCGGGTGACACGAGCACATCTGGATCGCGGACACGCGCGCGATCCCGCTCCTTCTGAAGGACGTTCCTGAACGTCCTATCAGAAGTAGACGGCTCCCACCCGGCCGTATATGTGCATTGGCCCAGGTGGGAAGTGGTTAACAAAGTCCCTTTGCTCCTCATTTGTCCCTCACTTGGTCTTGTCTATATAGTTGTATATAAAATGCACTAGTACTAAACCTTTCATCCAATTTCTAAATTGCTGCATTGGTAAATTTCGAAAAGCCTATATATGGGAATAGTAGTAGTAAAAATGTACTTGTAGGTGTAACAATCCATTTTTTAAATAATTCTCCTTTAAGGGGGTGTAGCGGGGCGTGCGTCCTTTGCGTACACACTTTTGCTAATAAATGTCTCTCATTCCAATCTCAGGAAGCTGGGAGGTATGTGCAATTATGTCTGTGCAGCCACTGCATCTGAATCCCCTTCTTTGGGCTGCCTGCACACAGCTCCAAGGTGAACTGACACCCAGTAGACAGTGGCTCAGCTAAGAGGATGGGTCTCGGCTGCCTTCTGAGTCCTAATAAGAATGCCTGAAAAAATTAGCATTTACTTACATTTTTCTGGCACTTCTATTTAACCACTTGCCAATCCTCTGCAGTGTATGTACTGCGGCAGTTCGGCTCATGCAGGCACAATCACAAACCTGTACATTGCGGCTTTCTTCCAGGTCCATTCGCGAATGCGCATGTACTCAGAATACTGTGCTGCCATTTGCTGTAGCACAAGCTGATCAGCGAGTCCTGGCCAATGACTTATGGCCGGCACCCACTGATCGACTAAGCGAATGACAGAAGAGAGCCCTGCATTGGTAAACAACACAGGGCTCTCTTCATACAGCAGTGATGTAAAACCAGTAGTAAAAACCAGCACATTGCTTAGTAAACACCACACAGTAAACACACTGAACATTGTTAGGTACACATTTAAAGTAATTGTAAAGCCTCAAGGTTTTTCACCTTAATGCATTTTATGCAGCTGCCCACAAGACCCCCCTTTTTCTTACCTGAGCCCGATCTGATCCAGTGATGTTCACAAGCCCAGCAACTCCCCTGTCTTTCTCCTCATTGGACAGATTGATAGCAGCAGGAGCCATTGACTAGCAAAAAGAAGGTTTTTTTTGGGACTTTGAGTGAGGCATGTGCGGCATAGAAAAGATAGTCAGTTTTTAAAAAGCATTGTTTATTCTCTTAAATGAAGATTGCATATCATTTAACAATTGTACATACATACATTTATATCCATATTTAGAGCATGTTGCAGACCAATATACATAGGAACTGACAAGCATATAATAATACATAACATAATAGGTATGGAGCAGCTAACCTCGATGACATAAACCACTTCAACAACAAGATGTAGTAGTAAAATCTGAATGGATAAGGCGTTTAACCATCTAAAAAAAATATACAACATGGTGAATCATGAGAGCCCTATGCATTTCATGGAATTGTTCCCCTTCCTCAGGGGCAGATGCATCAAATATCTGCAAAGAGACATAATTACCAGTATCGTCTGGTGTTATATACCAGAGAGTGGGAGAAGATTATAACTGAAAGGAGGAGAATAGCCCTCCCATACTCCAATTTGGGCTGAATGTGAAGTGACTGAACATGCAACAGGAAGGCCACTCAAGAAGGCTCCTTCTGCTGTCGATCAAATCCAGTGATGCGGAGGGGGGGGGGGGGGGCTGAATCCTGCTGTCTTTGTCAATGGATGCAGCAGCGGGACTTGGGAGCGAGCCTGCATGGGTGCCCTCATGGAAAGCGGCTTTATGTTGGGGGCATCCAAAGAAGAGGAGGAGCCAGGAGCGTTGCACCCCAATAGAGGAGGATCGGGGTTGCTTTGTGCAATACCCTTGCACAGAGCAGGTACGTTTGACATGCTTGTTACTTTCAAGATAAAATCAGTATTTTTTGCTAGAAAATAGCTTAGAACCGCCAAACATTATATATATATATATATATATATATATATATATATATATATATATATATATATAAAATGTAGCACTAACCCCCGAAGGAGCTGCTGGTTATTTTTGGGCTTACCGTTACCCTCCGTTCTCCTTGTTGCACGTCTAGGGGATGTCCCGTGGTAGCTGGCCCAGTAACTTGAGACTGACAATAGATTCACTTAAATGGATTTTATTTGCAAAACTCAGACAATTGGACAGTCTTTCAACTTGGGATCAGAGGGTTGGAAAAGGAAGTTCAGGTACTCTTAGTGTCAAAGTCCAAAAACGTTAAAGAACTTGCTTACTTTGACTGCATCCAGAGAATAGCCATTCGCAGCTGGATGATCACTCAAGTTGGACAGTCCCTCTCTCACAAAGCCTACCAGCCAACTTGGTGCTTACTCAGGAACAAAGTCTTTGCCACAGACGCTGTTGCAGAACATGTAGGGAAACTAAACTTTAGAACACTTGTAGGATACCTGGATCTTTCAGCCTGCTTGGCGATATCCACAAGATCGGATTCTCTCGGTTACTTCAGCCCTTCCAGGCTCTTGCTAAGAAAACTAACCCGTATGTAGTGTTCTTCTGAAGAGTCCTCCCCTGGAATGCTCGACATACACTGGGTCTCTCCCGAACCAGAGACAGCACCCAACCACCTCAGAATCCTCCTTTAGTTTCCTTGCCTTGGGCTAGGCAGCTCCAAGGCATTAAAGTCGGGTGGATCCGCACCCCAGGCCATAGCCTTCCTGGGGGCTGGTCAGGAGGACCAGGACCATGTAATCAGCACATCATACTGGACCTGAACCCCGAACCACTTGACATCCGCATCTTATGTACCCTCTCCCAGAAGGACAGCGAGAGTGCCACTCCCACTGGGCGGGCTCCGAGAGAGAGTAAATAAGCGCCTGACCAGACCACAGTTCCATGCCTGCCAGAAGAGACAGTGCCCCCTGTGGCCAGGCTGAACATCTCACAGTCCAGTCAGACTGATGCTGAGGCCCAATTTAGATAATTACACCCAAACCAAACTGCAGTTTAGGCAACTTTAATTTTAGAAAAACCGCATAGTGCGTGCTCTTCAGGAGCCGCCGCTACATATATATATAATTATTATTATTATTATTTTTTTTTTTAAACTAACTTTTACAACCTCTTTAATCCCTTGATCACTCTAGATGTTAACCCCTTCCCAGCCGGTGTCATTAGTACACTGACAGTGTATATTTTTAGCACTGATCACTGTATTAGTGTCATTGGAGATGTCAGTTCCCCCAGCATCAGTTAGTATCAGATTCCCAGCCACACTATTGCAGTCCCATTATAAGTTACTGATTACACCATTAGTAGTATATAGAGAAAAAAAAAAAGAATTCCAGTATCTATACTATAGTTTGTAGACACTATGGGGGTTATTTACAAAAGGAAAATCCACTTTGCACTACAAGTGCAAAGTGCACTTGAAATTGCACTGAAAGTGCACTTGGAAGTGCAGTTGCTGTAGATCCGAGGGGGACATGCAAGGAAAATAAAAAACAGCATTTTAGCTTGCACATGACTGGATAATAAAATCAGCAGAGCTTCCCCTCATTTCAGATCTACCCCTCAGATTTACAGCGACTGCACTTCCAAGTGCACTTTCAAGTGCACTTTGTTGCTCAGGAAGGGGGTAAATCTTCCGGAGCTGAAGTGGTTAATGTGCGTTAACAATCCAGGTAATGAAACTAAAGTTTTTCACTACTCTGGTAGGTGGGTTCTCCATACTAGAATCTTGGTTCCTTCTCCCTGTGTCCATTCCTATCTATTTCAGCCTCAGGTAGACCAGTACTGTTTCACCCCCTGCTCATTTGCAACTTGGTTTTAGGTTAGTACGTCTGTGCTGGCGGCTGAGCTAGAAACTCCATTGGGTACATCTGTTACCTGCTGTACAGGGTCAAATACAATGCTGCCTCGCTACAGATACTGGAAATTTGACTGCAGTAAGTGGTGACTTGGGAAGGTTTCAATTGCATGAGCTTTGAGACCTCCTGTAATTTATAGGAACTAAGAGATGCATTTTAAATGCAACACAGTATCAAATAACTTTGCAGCAGTTCTTGACTCTTTAGGTTTTTAATAATTTAAGGATCTAATGCTGAAATATTCCCTTTCCGACAATGTGGTCTTGCAGTGCTACCATGTAATTGGACTCATACAGTAAATGCAGAGGTGATAGTTACGTTTTCATTTTATCAAGAAACATTGTAAAATATTTCATATTATTTTGCTAGACTAGCTTCAATTTACATTTGTAGACAGCTTTTCAAAAATGTTCTTATGCTTCACTACTTGTAAATGTGAAAATGTTGCTGTTCTTAAGAGGTTTGCCTGCAAGAAGAAAGGGATCCTTCATCCCTGCACAGCCAGGCACACTGCATCTTCACAAGCACACTGCAGTCAGAAAACAGTCCAGTGATTTGTTTTGTTTTTTGTTTTATTGAGGGGATACAACTTGGAAGGGGATAGGGGTATTAAGAGATGCCCACTTGACTTGCAAAACTTATTCTGGGACACTTAAATATACACTCCTCTTCTGCCGCCTGCACAAAATTTGCTTGCAGAACAAATCACAGATCCAGCTGGCACACTGTTAAATGGGATCTGACAGGGCACTTGGTCAGATATAACAATTGCCCATTACAGGCAGGGACCGCAAGCCCCTTTTTGGTGTGTAGAAATAGTCCAGTGTCCAGCTATTCTCCTGTCGCTACTGATCCCAGCACCACCTCTTCAGGCACTGCCAGCCCACCTGGTTGCAGCTGCCCCTTTCACTAGCCTTCCTACAGCCTTCCCACAGTCATCCCAGACTGTCACACTCACCAGCCACCCAGTTTTCTTCTCCCTATAAATCTCCTGGACGTGCTCACTGGCTCCCGCTGTCCTCACACATTCTCCCATACATCCAGGAAGGATTCCTTCATGTGTTGTAGAGGGTACTCCAGCACCCAAGCCCCAGACCCAAGGTCACACCAGGAGGTGTGGAATCACCAAGCTCTGATAATGTAATTCCATTCTTGGTCTCAGAAATTCTGAATGTGGTAATCCTTTGATTTACTGTACATGCCTGAACGTATAATTTGTTCTCAAATCACCAGGGTGGATATTTTAAAATGACAATATGGGGAAGACGGAAGATGCTGAAGGCCCCCACCCCTGTTTAAAGATGGTTGTTTCAATTTGACATAGTGGGCCTTTCATGCCTCTTGCGAACCAGTTGGCCTCTCTGTTCAAAACGTGCACCTCACTTTCTCAAAGAAATATTCCTGCTTCCTAAGATGTTGGAAAACTGTTGTTGAGTCCTACCTGTAGAATATACCCTTCTATGCTAAGCCATTCATTTGTTGAGTGGTTGCTTTATCTCCCCAATGTACAAGCTTTTTATTCCTTACTACACTGCAGTTTATCTACCAATCACCGAAATCTGATGTGGGTTTTAGCATGTTAATGACAGTTCAAAGTAATTTTAATTAAGGTTGCGCTCACATATGAGCACGCAGCAGCTCACAGCAGGACTCCAGTGCCCTCTCGTTCACCGTTTCAGGTCTGATTTCCAAATTTTTGACTGAATTCAGACCTGAAATGGACCAAAAGACGCACAGTGTTCCTGTGCAAATTGCAGCGGAGCCACTCTGGAGATGTGTGAACTGGCTCCATAGAGAGCCGGTCACAATCTCTTGCTTTTGCAAATTAAATGCGGGGAACCCGCATCCAATTAACACTAGTGTGAACCCAGCCTAAAATAATTAATAGTATATCCTAACAAATCTACAGAGACCGTATTAAACACTGTATAGGTGATTCTGATGTTACGAACAAAAGACAAGACACAATGACAAAATGTCATCCTTTATTGCACTGTAATTACTGGCTTTGTATCAACCCGCTTTGCTCACAACTGCTATTTCCGCAGTAATTATGCCCATATCCTTTTTGTTTTTAATTCTATATAAAAAAATATATATATTATTAACATACAGTATATTTAAAGGGGTTGTAAACTCTCAAGGTTTTTCAACTTAATACATTCTATGCATTAAGGTAAAAATCCTCCTGTGATGCAGCAGCCCCCCAGAGCCCCCCTTTTACTTACCTGAACCCGGTTTCCCACTATGAAGACGAGCACACCAGCTCCAACCAGTCTCTCAGGTCCTGATTGGATAGAAGGGAGCGGGGGGGCAGGGCCGAGTCCTGCTGTCTGTGTCAATGAATGCAGCAACAGGACAGGGGAGCGCGCCCGTACGACTGCTCCAAGGGAGAGCGGCTCTCCAACGGGGCACTCTAGAAGAGGAGGAGCCAGGAGCTCCGCTGAGGGACCCCAGAAGAGGAGGATCGGGGCCACTCTGTGCAAAACCTATGTAAATAAGAAGTAAATATGACATGTTTGTTTTTGTGTTTTAACGTATCCTTTAAAATAAAAATAAAGTACTGGTAACCCTGCAATGAAGACTGATTGCTCAGGTACTCAGTGTTATAAGGTGACAACACTCTGTCCCTGTCTTCCAGTTGTGCTTCTGGGTTGTTTCTCTGGTTCACCAGCTTCCAATGGACACTACAAGGGGTTATTGCCATACGCGGGCATAGTCCACTCTTGTCATCATCTGGAAACCTACTCTGAGAAAAGCCATGTAGCTATCACTCGAGTGCTTGCATGTATACAGTGGCAGGAGATCATCATTACCAGGATGTAACAAAGAATAATAAAAAGAAAAAAGTTCAAAACAGTAAAACCGTCTTTTATTTTAAAAATGTGATTGTTTATGATACAAAGTTATGTAGCAAACTAAATGTCTTTCAATTAGGGTTATACATCTGCATCTACAAGAATTCTTTAATTAGTTTGTTGGTACATGTCCAAAAAAGAAATGTATTCTTATCCTTGAAATGTTGTCAATCCATTATCATTTTCCAAGCAAGGATAAATATTTTATTCTTCAATGCAGAGATTATACAACCCACTTCTGTACTTTTGCAACATCATCACTATACTATATGGGTTTGAAATACATATTTCTTTTTTTGAGGATCAGTATCAAGCTTCCAGTCACATAATAGGAATAGGTATATAATTTTGTGCTACTGCAGCAACACAGTTATATTAGGTTCTCCGTTTTCCGCAGCTGCATATTTTGGTTACCCGATTTATACAATGCCATATGCTTATATAAAGGTATAAAGGTTAGGTAGGCCTAAAACGTATACTTACGGTGGATTCTGTCAATGTTTCCTTACATCTTGTGTCATCTTGTGTCTTGAGTCTGTACCACACCAAGCAAATAAATGGCCAAGCAAAGGTGTCTCACCTCTCCTGCTGCATCCCTGTAATGTAAAGTAAATGAACAGACTCCTGTGCAGGGGTGAGACCAACCCCCCCATGGCTTTGACATCTAGGTGTGGCTGGGAATTCAGGTGCCAACATCTTGCTGCCGGGAAAGTAAAAGGCATTCAAAAACATGAAATATCAATTGAAAAATACAGCTGTTCCCATTGGTCAGATTGGCTGACAGCCTCATGTTTATAAAGGACTCACAGATAGCCCTGGCCAACATAAATCAGGTAAAATAGTCACTAAACAAATTGAAAAACCTTGTCTGATCACTATGGTTTAGACTCCCCCCATTTGTGCTATTTTGACTACTATCAAAAATGAAAGGTTATATGCATACACATCTCTCTTGGCTGTAGTCCTCTTAGCTAGCATACTTCAGATCACTGCAGTAATTACACGCTATTCATCACCTTCACTCACTCACTGGCATAGGTTCATCCCATTAATAGTTTATTCATTTCACATGGTTTCATCTCCATATCCATGCAGAGCAGTGTGGGCTGTCAAGCATACACAAGATTCACATGCTTGTGATATGGTTGCCTGGTCTTCACCTGGCTGCTGTCTCTGGTCTGAATGGGATTCCTCACCTCAGCCCTGGGCGAGATCATCATCCCTGTCCTCCGTCCTTCTTTGGACATAGGATGGGTGTCACTATTGGGCCGCATTGTAAGTTATAGACCCTTTTTATTGAGAGATGGTTCTCCATTTAAAGGGTATCCTATATTTATAGATATGCCATTTATTTAATTTCAGAGCGTTTTACTCCTGATGATTGGTGTGAGCCTTGAAACGTGTGTTGAGTATACATCAAACTGATGCCCAGACAAGTTTGGCTCACTAGGAGCAATTGCTTATGTTTATTTAAAGGGGTTGTAAAGGTAAATGTTTTTTCACCTTAATGCATTCTATGCATTAAGGTGAAAAAACATCTCACACTGCCCGCGCCCCCAGTCCCCCCGTTTTACTTACCTGACCCCTCAAAAATCCCGCGCTCGCCCCCGCCGT
This sequence comes from Lithobates pipiens, assembly GCF_037356315.1. NCBI lineage: Eukaryota > Metazoa > Chordata > Amphibia > Anura > Ranidae > Lithobates > Lithobates pipiens. Next base: position 85,941,693 of record NW_027507790.1, on the reverse strand, counting down.
CCTCTTCGCCGCTCAGCCTGGCCGCTGATTGGCTGGAGTGGATGGATTGAAAGCAGCGCAGCCATTGGCTCGCGCTGCTGTCAATCACATCCAATGACGCAGCGCGCCGGGGGGCGGGGCCTTGTGATACAGCGAGCGGCTATAGCCATCGGCTGTATCACGGGAGCGCGCCCGCAGTGCTTCTCACCAATGCGAGGGAGCTCGCATTAACGTGAGAAGCACCTGCGGGAGGAAGCAGAGACAGCCGCCGAGGGACCCCAGAAGAGCAGGTTCGGGGCCACTCTGTGCAAAACGAGCTGCACAGTGGAGGTAAGTATGACATGTTTGTTATTTTAAAAAAATAAAAAATTTTACTTTACAACCCCTTTAATTATTATGAATGTTTTATGAAATTGTACTGCTAATCATGTTTTATTTTACTTTGTATAATAATTGTATATTCATACAAGTGAATTGTTATTTATAGTATATTGTGTCTTTTACTAAAGATTGACACTTTTTAACTTGATTTGTAATGAATAAATAATTCAATAAGCAATATGAACAAGGTATTAATTCAGTGACATGCCTCACACAAAGTCCTATTCCTTGCTCTTTTTTTGTTGTCTGACATATATCAGGGATGGAGGTTTGCCACTGCTATGATCAGGTTGTGTCAGGTCATATTACTATATGAAATCCCTCTTGTTGACTGTGCATTCACTTCCTGCTATTGTGCGCTTCAATGCTGCTTGCCCTTTCCTTGCACCACTGGGAACTACAAATAATTTTCAATCTCTACAGAGGTGTAGAATAGTAGAGGCGTAGGACTTTAAGACTCTTGCTACATCCAATTCGTGAAGTTTTGATGAATTATGTTCTCCCGGGAATGCTGGCAGGACCCATTCCTGATTGGAGTGATATTTGGAAGGGACCTTAAGTACGAATCGATGAATAGGCTGAAGGACTACAATATCTGGATAGAAAATGATATATAGGGATCTCGAGAGCCTAGGGCTTACATTTCTGAGACTCTGCGCCCTAATGTAACAGCTACTAGGAAGGTTTCCTTCAGTGTGATGCCTTCCAAAGAAAGTAAGTGCAAAGGGAGGTGCTGAAAGAAAATTTAGCACTATCAGTAAGTCCCATTTAGGGTATAGACTTCTGCTTGGTGGTTTTAGCCTTATTACCACTCTTAGAAAGCATTCTATCAGAGGATTTAGGGCCCATCTGGTGTCCGTGAGAGCTGAGAGGGCCGAGACATGCACCTTCAAGGTATTAAGGTCTAACCCTAAATCTAGGCCTGACTAGAGAAATTGCAGCATGTTCTGAACCTCTGGTCATAGTGGGTCAAACTGCTCTCTTTGTGCTAATTCGAGGAATTTCTGCCAAATCCTGTAATAGGTATTGCTTGTAGAGGCCTTCCATGCCTGAAGCAGAGTTTTGATAACTTGGTTGGAACAGCCAACGTCTTCCAATCTCCTCCTCTCAACTTCCAGACCCTTAAATTCAGAGTCTCTGGATGTGGATGCACAAAGTCTCCCTGAGGCAGAAGGTGCTTAATGTTTCCCGTGCTTAGAACTGTCCCTGCACAAAGTGTCATTTCTGCAGGAAAAAAAGTAATTAAAAAGCACTCGCGGCTATAATGAATTGTCGGCTCCCCGTAATACAGAAAACAGTCATTGAAAAAAAAATAAAGTGTGGGGTTCCCCCCAAATTCAATTACCAGGTCTGGTATGGATATTAAGGGGAACCCCAGGTCAAATTTAAAAAAAAATTACGTGGGGTTCCCCCCAAATATCAATACCAGATCCTTCAGGTCTGGTATGGATTTTAAGGGGAACTCCACGCCAAATTAAAAAAAAAAAAAAAATGGCATGTAGTTCCCCCCAAAAATACATAACAGACCCTTTATCCGAGCACTTTAAGCATTATTAAAATCACTGCTCCTGATAAAAACGGCCGCTTTTAAAACTTTTTTTACATTGATACATGTCCCCTGGGGCAGGACCCAGGTCCCCAAACACTGTTTAGGACAATAACTTGCACATAAGCATTTAAAATGAGCACTTTTGATTTTGAATGTTCGAGTCCCATAGACTTTTAATAGGGTTCTAAAGTTCACACGAAGTTTTGGTCTGTTCGCAGGTTCTGGTGCAAACCGAACCAGGGGGTGTTCGGCTCATCCTTAATCTCCACATTAGGTTATAGAATGGAGACATAATTAACTGATGTTGCTTCACTAGACATAACATAGATCATCCTTTTTCCTAGATCTAGGTCAAAGTTCCTGGCTTAGTGAGGAACACTAGAAGGGTTTCTATTTTAGAGCTGTGTAGACCATGGTTACATTAGATCAGGCGTGACCTTGGACTTTAGCAATGCGTGTCAAGCTAGAAGCACCTGACCAGCGATCTTTCCATTTCTGTCACTGCTATAAGGTTGGGTATCAAAATTTTTTATTTCTAAATCACTTCCTTATTTCATAGCATATTGTACTTCATGTTACTTAAAACACAATATTCAGTAGCTGAACTGTTATAACTGGAGCAGACCAATGTGGACATCATATTATGACTTTAGGTAATTAAGCTCTTGGTTTGCTATTGTATTTTTGGCAAAAACCAGAACTTCGGCTATCTCTGTGGCTGACCACACTAACCATTGTAGAGTGTAAAAACTCAATAAAATATGAAATGAAAACAGCAATGTTATAACCAGGTAAGGCAAAAACTTCAGAATTTGCCATACTATAAATTAAGATTTGACAACGGATTACCCAGATCTATTAAATACAGTAAATAATCAACAAATAATGCCCAAGTTATGGTATTTTTCCTTTCTCCTGAGATGATACGTTATGATTAGACACAATATCTGATGGCTCCAATTTTTTTTTCCATTATGAAATTTATTCTATTACACAGACAGGCCTAAATTCCCTCATATTTATTGTAAACATTAGCTCAGTCACTTTCTACAAAAGACAAGACTGTTTTAAGCCAGCTTTTAAAAGGTGTGTCACAGATGATCCAAGTCAGCTTGCATGTTTGCGACTAAACATTGTTTCCTTTAACATTGGAGGTCATTGCGTCTATACAAGGACAACAAAGAAATACGTCTGTAGTAAGATTTTGTATAATTCAACACATATGAGTATGATGCCTGCTACTATATAGAAATTATTAGCCCCTAATATTTATTAATTATTAGCCACTAATATTTACTGTCAGTTGTAAAAAAATCACTTATTTTTACAAACTGTCAGTAAATTTACTGGTGGTTGGCAACCCTGACATGTAGTAAGATGCCTATATATTCTCATCAGTTTATGTGACATCATCAGTGATTCCCTATAAAGATATAGTAATATTGTAGCTGTATACCACTAATGCTAGCAGGCAAGTCTGTACATCTGACAAAGGGGTCCCAATGTGTGCTTTCCTCCTATCACTAACAAGCTATTTATTTCAGCCATAAATGGCAAATATCACAAATCTAAAACCTAAAAAGAGGGCAATTTCAAAACTCGAAATGAGTTGGATATATAAAATCAAGAGCCTTAAACCTTTTGGACTCAACGTAGATATAGAAATTAATGCTTTTATTGATAACGCGTGAGGGGTTATGAATTCTTGTTTGTTTATTTTTATTCCTTTTTTTCTTCATATGCTTTTTGTGTCTTCTCTTATTTTTTGAATTAAGTGAGGACAGACCACTTCCTTCTATTTAGATTCTTAAAAAATGGTTTCCTAATGGGAATTGGACACCGTGGGCCATTCGAACTAGAGTAGTCACACACTTTTCGATATGGGTTTTCCACTCAGAGGTATGCAGTTCAGACATAGGTTTAATCCATAAGAAAATGGAGCTCGAACTTGGGCGTTGTTCCAGACCCGGACCGCGTTTGGTCTCCAAAGAAATGGCGACCTGGGCGGGACCAAAGGTTTGTGATACGAGGGATTCGGTTCATTTCTTTAACCTTCGAAAAAATGGAAATCGTTCGGAAGTGAGGCTTGGTTTGGCCGGAAAGCCGACCCTCACCTCTTTCGAAAGCAATCGAGGCTTGGTTTAGTTGTAACGCTATTTAAACGTGATGGATCAGCATATCACCTGTGCCCCAGGAGGATGTACGTTTTTACGAAACATGTCGGGCTGTTTGTGCTGATACCACCACGCTTAGAATATTCCCTAGCACGGGTGTATATTTGTTCTTATTTTTAACCAGTTTTTTATGCATATTTTTATTTTCACTTGTTAGAATCGGACCGATTCGGTCATACCTTTGGTCTACTGTATATTAAAAAGTTTTCTAGAATCTGACCTATTCGGTCATATTTTTGGTCTGCTGTATGTTAGCAAAAAATTTTTTTAATAAAATTGCAGACTGCCTAACGGTACGTTCACGATCGGAGTCCTTCTTTGTTTTCCCCTTCCCTTTACTCGTGGCCGAGAGGCCCGAGTATCTTGTGTTTTACTACAGGTTTGCGTATTGAAAAACCTTGACATCGGACGATTCGCTGGGGAGCTATAAACATACTCCAGACATACAGAGAGATTGGATAGCCACTATCTACGGTGTCCGAGAAGGGAAGGAGGACGTACGGAATTGTTGTAATCTAGGCTGGCTACTTCCGAATGATCCGTATCTATCCATGCGTCTAGTAGCACACCGGAACGGATTATACGCAAAAGAACCCTGCAGAGGGCTGTCTGCTCGCGCTAACAACTCCATTGACTGGGAGTCCACCCATTGTGGTAAGAGTCAAACTTTTTTCAGCTCTGGATTTGTAAGAAGATTACACGGAATTCGTAAAAAGGATCGATTTCCCTATTCATTGGTTTTTCTTGGAAACAGAGAGCCCCTTATTACAAAAGACTCTTTCTTTCTTGATTGAACTTTACACAGGATGTTTTTTTGATTTATAATTTCATAGATTTGTTTTAGATTTCTCACTTTCATCTTTCATGTAATTTTAGCGCAACTTTATACATACAATTTTTCTGAGTTTTTCCATATCTTGATATTAGATGGTTTTTAGTTGCAGCTTTTAGGTTTACCCCAAGCGCGATATTTTTGTTTTTTGTTTTTTAAAATATCACAAACCACCTAATGTCTTCTTGCCACGATGGCCAAAATCAGCTTATCAACCGTTAGAAGTACTGGTTCAACTTCTTAAGGCTGCTTTCACACTGGGGCGAGCGTTGATGGTAAAACGCTGCTAGTTTTAGTGGCACTTTACCTTTGTTTTAGCGGTGCTATCTGGTCTCTAGCGGTGTTTTTAACCAACACTAGCGGCCGGATAAAGGGTTAAGTGCGCTCGTGTAGCGCCACTGCCGAATCACTTTGCAGGCGCTTCGGCAGTGGTTCCCATTCATTTCAATGGGCAGAGTGGTGTTTACACCGCTCCATCACCGCCCCAAAGATGCTGCTTGCAGGACTTTTTCGAATGTCCTGCCAGCGCAGTGCCTCAGTGTGAAAGCACGCAGGCCTTCACACTGGGACTGCAGGGGAGGCATTTTTCAGTCACTTTACAAGAGCTAAAGCGCCCAAAGAGCCCAAAAGCGCTTGAAAAATGCCCCAGTGTAAAAGGGGACTAAGAATATCCATTATTTTTTCAGCGTCTTCAACTGGATAGTTTTATATCACATACTTGAAATACAATGTGTAAATGTATATATGATTTTTATATTTTGACCATAGATACACTTTAAGTGTAGCTAGTGGTGTTAACTAACCAATTTGCTGGTTAAATTATCTAACCCTAGGTTCACACCTATGCAGTTTTAAGTGCATTTTGCAGTTTGCAGAAACACACTACAGTCCATTTAACATGTTTTTTCTATGTTACATGTTCACATCTATGAATTTTGTGGCCAAAGTGTTTTTGAAAAGGGTTTGGGGACTTTTTTTCTCGCGGTTTGCATGTAATAGACTTTAATAGAATCGCATCAGAAATGTAAATGTTGCGTTTGTGATGTGATTTTGATGAGTTTTGCGTTTTTTGATTTTTCTGTTTAAAACAATGTATATAGCTGGTTGCTAAGGAGGGGGCCCGGAAGCCGGCCGCTGCATCCCTAACAACCGATGAGTCATCAGCTGTCAGTGATGACGTCATTGGATGGCCATGCCCCATGGCTATATAAGAGATGCCAGACAGCGGGCGTCAACAAAACGGAGGAAGACAGCCACAGAAGTGGAAGAAGGCAGCACCGGGAGAAGGCGGCAGTGAGAGAAGACAGCTCGGGGAGAAGATGGCGCTGAGCTATTTTTTTAATAAAGGACTTGTCAAAAACCAGCTCTTGCTTTTTTTACCTTTCACTGCTTTTTTTGGGTGAATGGGTAGGTGTGCGATGTACCCGATAGCCATTCACATAGGGAGGGGGTGGGATCTGGGGGCACCTTGTTAAAGGGGGATTCCAGATTCTGATAAGCTCCCCTGGCCCCAGACAACCACTGGGCAGGGTTGTCGGGAAGAGTCCCTTTTCCCCATCAACATGCACCCCAAAGCACCCATGTCCCCCATGTTGGGGGCATGCTGGCTGATATGGTTTCGGTGTGGGGTTCTCCTCTAAATTTATACTAGACCTGAAAGCCCTGGTATGGACCTGGGATTGTCCCCTCGGAATTTATACTAGACCTGAAAGCCCTGGTATGGACCTGGGGGGGACCCCACTCGTTTTTCTTTTTTTTTTTACATTCAGCTGTCAGCTGATGACTCATCGGTTGTTAAGGACACGGGGGCCATCTTCCTGGTCCCCTTCTTAGCAACCAGCTATTTACAGTGTGTTTAACCACTTTCAGACCGGACCATTTTGCTGGTCAAAGACCAGACCACTTTTTGCGATTCGGCACTGCGTCGCTTTAACTGACAATTGCGCGGTCGTGCGACGTGGCTCCCAAACAAAATTGACGTCCTTTTTTTCCCACAAATAGAGCTTTCTTTTGGTGGTATTTGATCACTCCTGCGGTTTTTATTTTTTGCGCTATAAACAAAAATAGAGCGACAATTTTGAAAAAAACTCATTATTTTTTTACTTTTTGTTATAATAAATATCCCCCAAAAATATATAAAAAAAAAAATTTTTTCCCTCAGTTTAGGCCGATATGTATTCTTCTACATATTTTTGGTAAAAAAATCGCAATAAACGATTATTGATTGGTTTGCGCAGAAGTTATAGCATTTACAAAATAGGGATAGTTTTATAGCATTTTTATTAATAATTTTTTTTATTATTTTTTTTTTATTAGTAATTACGGCGATCAGCGATTTTTATTGTGACTGCGACATTGTGGGGGACCCATCGGACATTTTTGGGACCATTGTCATTTATACAGTAATCACTGCTATATAAATGCAGTGATTCCTGTGTAAATGACACTGGCAGTGTAGGGGTTAAGTGTTCCTAGGGGTGTGTTACTAACTGTGGGGGGGTTGGGCTTTCATTTAGTGAACACTGATCTCTGCTCCAATCACATGGAGCAGAGATCAGCGTCACTAGTTGCTAGGCAGAATGGAGAAATGTTGTTTAGAACGACATTTCTTCATTCGGCCGCTCCGTGAGACGATCGCGGGTCCTGCGACCGGACTCACGGAGGTCCTGACCAGCGCGGGAGCCCCGATGGCAGGGCGGCAAATTTAAAGGGACGTACATGTACGCCCATTTGCCTGCCTGTGCCATTCTGTTGACGTACATCGTCGTGCGCTGGTCGGCAAGTGGTTAAAGAGAAAATAAAATAAAAAGTAAAATGAAATGAAAACTGCATGCAAAAAAAGCATTAAAATCCGAGGGTTTAAAAACGCAAAATTCACTGCAAAACATGCCTGAAAAACGCATCAAGCGCAGCCGCATAGATGTGAACCTAGACTAAAGGTAGCTTGTAAACTATTAACCACTTCAAGACCAATATTTTTCTGATGCTTGTTACTTACAAGATAAAATCAGTATTTTTTGCTAGAAAATTGCTTAGAATCCCCAAACATTTTATTATATATATATATATATATATATATATTTTTTTTTTTTAAGCAGAGACCCTAGAGAGTAAATGGTGGTTCTTGCAATAAAACTTTCACTTTCATGAATAAAAAAACAGGAAAGTAGCCCATTTTTTTTTTGTATAATGTGAAAGATGATGTTACACCGAAATTGTGCACACTTGTGGAATGGCAAAAAAAAAAAAAAGATTTTTACATTTGCGGCCGCAACTTACATACGTGTTCGTTACATTTGCGGCCGCAACTTACATATGTGTTTGCTTCTGTGCATGAGCACGGAGGGATGGGGTGCTTTAAAGTAAAAATGTTCTTATATATTTTATTTTAACACTGTCCCTTTAGAAAAAATGTATCACTTTTATTGCTGTAACAAGTAAAGATGTAAATATCCCTTGTGACAGCAATAGTCATGTGTCAGGTATTTTTTTGGAGGGATCTGGGGTCTATAAGACCCCAAATCCCTCCTTTGCACTTAAAAGCATTAAAAATGCCAAGTTTGGCTGTTTTGAATACTGAATTTTTTTTTAAATCTGGTGCCTGGTTGTTACCACAAGAAAGCCAACCATCGGCTCTAAAACCTGTACCAGGGTGATGCCTGCAGCTGCAGGCATTACTCCGGTACAACCACTTGAAGCGGAATGACGTACAGGTATGTGATTTTGTGACAAGTGGTTACATCCTATCTCCAGCAGTGCTACTTCTTAGGCCTTGGCATGTTCCTCTGACCACCTTACACAGTACCTCCTTGTTTCCAGTTACAACCCTCTCTTAGCACTCCTGGCTCTCCCAGCTTATTCAGCTGCAGCACCCTGCTGCCTGAGCCCAATCTCTAGCCTCTTGGTAGGGGTTCTCCTGACAACCTGGGCTATCTCACTCCTCTGAGGCTTCTAAATTCCCTCAGTCCCCTGGACTTGCCTAGTCGCCTCAGCTCTCTCAGTCTCCCAGACTTGCTTAGCTGTCCTGACCCTGTCAGTCTTAGGCTCGGTTCACACAGTAGGCGGCACGACTTGCAGCGCCACGACCTGCCGCGACCTCAGCGGCGACTTGCAAAACGACTTCTGTATAGAAGTCAATGCAAGTCGCCCGAAGTCGCCGCAAAAGTAGTACAGGAAACTTTTTTCTAAGTCGGAGCGACTTGAGTCGCTCCTATTAGAACGGTTCCGTAGTACAGAACGGGGCGCGACTTGTCAGGCGGCGAAGTCGCCTGGACAAGTCGCCCCTGTGTGAACCGAGCCTTATGGAAACAGAATCTCTCCTCTCCCGCTTGGAGTACTCTCTCTTTAGTGGAGCATACCTGTCTCCTAAAGGGAGCCCTTACCTGCTGTCAGGCCTTTCATTATAAGGGCTATGTGCACTGGCACTCATAGACTGTTGGTCTCCTGCAAGACCTGGATACTGGGTTTGAGATTTCTCCCCTCCCAAAACTCTTTAAAATCTGCAAACTCTGGAAACCCAACCTGGCAATACCAAAACCCAGAGAAGGTTAAAAAAACACCTTTCTCTGTTTGGAATAAATATTTCAGAGCCAGAGCCCCAGAGTTATATAAACTTCCTTTCTCACAGTGGCAGGGCCTTGCATTGTCACAGGGTCATGGACAGCAATAAAAACCTGAAAAACAGGTGTTCTAATCTCTCTGCGCTCTATCCAAAACTAAGGAAAATGTTTTCCCTCTCATTTTATTTGAAGTCTATCCTAATTAATCCTGTACAGGACTCTTGTGATGTATAAAATATTATGTTGGATTTAATAGGCACATCACGTTTGGATTTTTATAAGGGTTCATGAATACAGGTGTGTGAGGCTGTGTAAGTGTCAAGTTCTCGCGTACCTTGTAGATAAATCCAATAATGCAGAGGAAGGCCTCCCTTACGTATCTGATCCATGGCCCCTGATAGAGTAGACAGGGGGCCCAAGAGTGCAGACTGTTATGCGTGCCTGGCAGGTAAGCTGTCAGAAGCGCTGCTTCAGAGTTCCTGATGCCACGGAGATGATGACCAGCAAGATGTGAAGTCAGGACAGTGGGCAGGCTGGAAACTGGAAACAGCTGATATCAGCACACCACACACCTGGATGTTAAAATAGGCACACAGCAGATCGGCCCCGAGGCATATGGAGCACAGACAGGTACAGGTAAACTGGGTCATACACAGGCAGGAGATATCGGAACATATGCAGAAGCCAAGGCGGGTCGGGATACAGGCTGGATCGGTAACAGGCAGACAACGTAGTAATCAAAAGGGCAGGCAGGATCAAGGTCAAGGACAAGCTAAGGTTGGGTGAAGGCAGGAAGAGTCAAAGGCAAGCCGGGGTAAAGACACAGGAACAGACCTCTGAAGCAGGTTACAGGTAGCAGGGGTCACGAGAAAGCTGTAGATCAGACAGCACTGGTTTGGCACAAAGAATTGCATGTGTACCGATGCTCGCAACGTGCACCAGCCCGGCCAGCAGCAGGATTTCCTCTGAAGTGCACTTCCTGACAGTATGGTGCAAAATCAGACATATTCTCACTCCAGGGAAGCCATCCTTTTGACATGAATGGTGCACAGCCGTACATGGGTATTTGCCAGTACTCGCAGAAACACGTAGAATAAAGGATGCTGAGCTACCTCATACCACCTATACATGTGCATTAAATTTCAGTTTAATCCCAATACATATAACAAAAAAATATATCAAGTTCCTGTGCATAAACCTCTGTATCTTAGTCACAAATATTCCAATGTGCCAAAATGTAAGTAAATACTATTGAACTCCAGTGTATATATATATATATATATATATATATATATATATAATATGTATATGTCTCTATATACTTAGCCTTCTCCCATGTGTTCATCATCAGTGAATATTCAACTTAAATGTGTCGTTACATCATTAACCACCTCTTCAGTGATCTCCACCAACATACAAATATTGCCCTTATCTCCGGATGTTGACCCACTGAACTACTTAGGTCAGTCAGTGCATTCCTCTTTAAGGACTTGTGACTCCACTTCACCTCAACTGTTACTTCCTTCGTGGGGGCAATAGATGGGATATGGACAATAGAAGGCCAGCTATTGTATAGCACTTTGGCACTAAAGTACTTGGAACCTGCTACATGAAATGGAACAGGGCCTAACTCGCAATCTTTTTTAAGTGATTAGCGTGCATTTCCACATGTAGTGCATAAGGCATCCCATTCATTTGAATGGGCTACCCTCAGCTCATTTGTTGCGACAAAGAAGCTCAAGGACCAAATGTTGGTCCTAAGCCAGGCACGTTTTTACATACACGGTTTGCCACGCGACAATCGAGACAAAATCGCAACGTGTTTGGGGTGGCATTAAGAATGGATGGGATCCAAATGTGCATTGCGTGTTTTGTCACGATTTTAGCATGATTAGGAATTCTGGGCAGCATCCCCCTGATGCTGCTCATGATTCAAGATCGCTAAGTGTGAATAGGGCCTTATCCTTTACTGCTATCAATTTTTATGTTTGCATGTTTTGCACTTTTTGCACTGCAGAGGGCACTATTTTGACTCCCAATTGGTAGGGTGTAGATCCTCAGACTTTCCCTGAAAGTCTTGGGGGTGGGGGGGGGGGGGGGCGGGCATGTGGCTTTATGTTCAGGGTCTTCCTTTGGGAAATCCCCACCACGTACTTCTGTGGAGCTTGCTTTGGCATGTAGCCAGGTGCTTGACTAAGAACAAGAGTGAGAGAAACACTAGCTGCAGCTGCTACAGTGCTGAAGTGGTCCTTCAAAAGCTAGTGCATCAAAAGGAAGGAGCTGCTGAGCAGGAAGAGCTCAATAGGCTGAGTCAGCCAACAATGCACTGTAGGAACTATAGTCCTGAGGAGAGACACTACCGTGTACTGAAAATTATTTCTAAGTACATTCTGCAGAGAGGAGATTGCGGGGAGGAGGGGAAAGAGCTGCATTTTCCCAGGCTGTACAGGACACAGCTTCCTCTTGCTGTGAGGGAGACAAAGTACACATTGCTGTCTAGTGTGCGCCACCACTACTGTTGCATATCGGTGGCCTGAGGGGAATCTGGAGTGTAGAGTTTGGGGGGGTGCAAACATCCAAAATCCTCTCTATGCCTAGGACTGCTGCAGGGATTTACTATCTGCTGCTAAAGAGACTAAGCGTCACTGTCCCAGACCAGTAGCTATGGTACCCAGCAGGATAAATACACAAGCAGATCACCCTGGCAGATGACATAGGCTCATCTGAGGTAAGAAAGTCTAAACGCTAACCGGTATTCACCAGAGCTCCTGATAGTTGAGATGGGTCTTGCTGTGTGTTAGTACTAGGTTGTGGTCCTCAGGGTCTCCCCACCCGGAGTTGAGTAAGCCAGGGGGCAGTAGCAGATACAGCGGGTAGGGATAAAGCATAAGCGTAATCAGTAACGATATGAATTCAAAAGGGTCAAGATGATTGACTAGTTGGGCACGGGATGAAGGGCTGGGCCTGAACTCTATAAAAGTTCCTCTCTGAGATAAAATCTTCACTCAGAGTTGGAAGAGCAGAAAGAAGAATTACCCACTCCAACTTTTGTTTCTTTTCAGATCGGTTGTCGCAGCTTCCCTGGTGGTATTTCACCTTCCTAGTGATAAATGTTTCATTGAATGGGCTATGACTTTCAGTGGAAGTTCCACCAGTCTAATGTCTAGAACTTACGGATAGACAGGCCTTTCAGACAAGGTCCAGTTAAGGTTTCAAGAGGTGCTCACAATACAACTATGACTGGCACAGGTTTAAAGCATTTGTAGACCCCCCAAAAAATAATATATATCCTGCTCCTTTAAAGCGTGTTAAATAGCACTGTGCTTGTGCCATGTCATTTGTCCCTTTGTATGATGTGAAATACCTGGCTGATCCTGCTTGTTCCTGTTTCTTCCTGTCTCTGCTGACCACGATAATCATGGCTCCTGATCCATGATACTGTGGTCAGATAACATGCCTCTGTCATCACGTTGTCTGCTCTCTCCTCTCTGTCTCTCCCCCTCCCTTCCTGTCTGTCATTTCCGATGCCTGTGTGTGACAGTGATCTCCTCCAGCTCCCCCCCCCCCCCCCCACTGCTCTTCCCTGGCACTTGAAATACCTTTGAAAAATAACTTGCATCCCCTCTATTTTATCAAGATCCTAACTATTAGATGTCAGTTAGTTTAAAACTCTAATTGTAAATTCCTTATCTCACAGCAGTCACATGACATTCTCTTCTGCCGGCTGGTTGATGTCAAAGGGTTATCTCAGCTCCTAACTTTGCATTCTTCTGAGCAGAGGAAAGACACTGACAACAAGTTATTGCTGTGAGATAAGATACTTACAATTAGAATTAAAAAACAGACACAGTGCTATAGCTCTTGATAAAACAGAGGGAATGGCAGTGTATTATCATCATGACTTTACAACCACTTTAATTAATGTTTATGTTGGAAAATTATTTATGTGGAAAATTTTATTAAAGCTGTGGTCTTGCCCTTTCCAACTTATGCAGGAGTGTGGTTTGTTGGGCAAGGTTATTGGTAGATAAGGTTATGCATTCCTCTGACCTGTCCTTTCAGACCCAAATCCACTTGTTATCAAAAGCTTGTAGACGTCACCTCCGTAATGTCTCTAAAATTCACCCCTTTTTAACTAATGAAACCACCAAGCTCCTCCTTCACTCCCTTGTTTTCTCCTGACTATTGCAACTCCCTTCTCATTGGCCTACCCCATCATAGGCTATCCCCTCTTCAGTCTGTAATGTGTGCTGCTGCCAGACTTATACACCTTACCAACTGCTCAGTGTCTGCCACCTCTCTCTGCCAATCCCTACATTGGCTTCTGATTCAAAATACTAATAACATACAAAGCCCTTCACAACTTTGCCCCCAGCTACATCACCAATGTTGTCTCCAAATGTCACCCAAACCGACCTCTCGCTCTCAAGCTCCCTTGTCTCCTCCCTCCCATGCTCGTCTCCAGGCCTCTCCCATCCTCTGGAACTCTCTATCTCAATCTGTCCAGCTATCTCCTACTCTGGCTGCCTTTAAGCAATCCCTGAAAACTCATCTCTTCAGGGAAGCCTATCACACCTCCAACTAATCTTCTACCACTTCCATCAGATCTTCCCCCACAGGTATAACCTTCTGTACCACCTGCCCCACCTTATTAGATTGTAAGCTCTTATGAGCAAAGCCCTCTTGTATTTTATTGTATTATAACTGTACCCTCTCCCTTTTATATTGTAAAGCGCTGCGTAAACTGTTGGTCCCTATATAAATCCTGTATAATAATAATTTATGGCTTTAGGCCTATACTGCTCAGCAGTCGTGTGCACCGATTGGCTATATGTAGTACCTGGGCTCCCTGGGAGTGGAAATACAAGGCATTTTACACTAGGTGCAGCCTCACCCACTTGTGGGGACAAGTGCTATTTTGATTTTCCTTTGCACATGCTAGGCTGGTCCAGGCTGTTTCTGCTTAGTTGGGTAGACTGTGGAGCTAGGTGTATGGAGAGCTGTCCAGGGATCCTCTACTATCCGCTGACGTCACAAAAACTCCCCCCGCCCAACCCCACACAGCTAGCCACTGCGGGGAATCCTGGTGACGTAGGAGAGACGTCGGGGCGGTCACATGACTCGCCTCCCTCCTCCGGCCTCCGGAGTGTCAGTGCGCTCCAAGATGGCGGCAGAGGTCGGCTCGACTCGTGTTAACCGGCACTGAGTGCGGAGAGAGAGGTCAGGCTGACTGAGGCAGAGAGTTCGGCGGGAGGAGTGCAGACCGGCGCCTGGGCGCCACACCGGGCGGCGGGACACAGATAGTGGGGTGCCCTTGAGGAAGGCGGCGAGAAGGAGACACGGAGGAGGACAAGGAGGCGAGCGGAAAGAGGTGGCCGGCCGGGGCCATGTTCTCGGTACTCTCCTATGGAAGGTTGGTGGCCAGAGCGGTGCTCGGAGGACTCTCACAGACCGACTCCCGGGACTACAGCCTGGTGACCGCCAGCTGCGGCTTCGGGAAGGATGCCAGGAAGGGGATCCTAAAGAAAGGCATGTGCTACGGGGACGACGCCTGCTTCATCGCCAGGCACCGCACCGCCGATGTCCTGGGTAAGTGCACGGTGACTACAATTACCAGCAGGACTACTAGTGTGGCCATGTACTCATCAGTGTGCAGGGCTGGACACCATGACCCAGAGCGTTCTACAAGTGTACCCTCATTACAGGCAGGACCGACCTCCGCGGAGCCGCGTCTCCCCGACCTCCCCCCTGACCTCCGCGACCCAGAGTGTTCTACAAGTGTACCCTCATTACAGGCAGGACCGACCTCCGCGGAGCCGCGTCTCCCCGACCTCCCCCCTGACCTCCGCGACCCAGAGTGTTCTACAAGTGTACCCTCATTACAGGCAGGGCCGACCTCCGCGGAGCCGCCTCCCCCCTGACCTCCGCGACCCAGAGTGTTCTACAAGTGTACCCTCATTACTGGCAGGACCGACCTCCGCGGAGCCGGGTCTCCCTGACCTCCGCGACCCAGAGTGTTCTACAAGTGTACCCTCATTACAGGCAGAACCGACCTCTGTGGAGCTGCGACCCAGAGCGTTCTACAAGCGTACCCTCATTACTGGCAGGACCGACCGACCTCCGCCGAGCCTCGACCCAGAGCGTTCTACAAGTGTACCCTCATTACTGGCAGGACCGACTGACCTCCGCCGAGCCACGACCCAGAGCGTTCTGCAAGCGTACCCTCATTACTGGCAGGACCGACCTCCGCCGAGCCGCGACCCAGAGCGTTCTGCAAGCGTACCCTCCATTACTGGCAGGACCAACCTCCGCCGAGCCACGACCCAGAGCGTTCTACAAGTGTACCCTCATTACTGGCAGGACTGACCTCCGCCGAGCCACGACCCAGAGCGTTCTACAAGCGTGCCCTCATTATAGGCAGGACAGCCTGACCTCCGCGGAGCCGCGACCCAGAGCGTTCTACAAGCGTACCCTCATTACTGGCAGGACCGACCGACCTCCGCCGAGCCGCGACCCAGAGCGTTCTACAAGCGTACCCTCATTACTGGCAGGACCGCCCGCCGAGCCGCGACCCAGAGCGTTCTACAAGCGTACCCTCATTACTGGCAGGACCGACCTCTGCTGAGCCGCGACCCAGAGCGTTCTGCAAGCGTACCCTCATTACTGGCAGGACCGACCTCCGCCAAGCCGCGACCCAGAGCGTTCTGCAAGCGTACCCTCATTACTGGCAGGACCGACCGACCTCCGCCGAGCCGCGACCCAGAGCGTTCTGCAAGCGTACCCTCATTACTGGCAGGACCGACCTCCGCCGAGCCGCGACCCAGAGCATTCTGCAAGCGTACCCTCATTACTGGCAGGACCGACCTCCGCCGAGCCGCGACCCATAGCGTTCTGCAAGCATACCCTCATTACTGGCAGGACCGACCTCTGCTGAGCCGCATCTCCCCGACTGCCCCCCCCCCCCGACCTCCGGAGCTGCGTCTCCCTGACCTCCGCATCCCAGAGCGTTCTACAAGTGTACCCTAATAACAGGCAGCACTGACTGACCCAACCTCTGCAGAGCCGCATCTCCCCGACTGCCCCCCCTGCCTCCGCGGAACCACAACCTAGACTAGTGTTCTACAAGTGTACCATCATTACAGGCAGGACCTCCCCACCTGACCTCCACGGAGCTGCGTCTCCTTGACCTCCCTCTGACCTCCGTAGCCTTGTCTAGTCGTCCCGACCTACGGAGCCGCAACTCATAATGTTCTACAAGTGTACCCTCATTACAGGCAAGGCCGACCAACCTGACCTCCGGAGCCTCGCCGACCAACCTGACCTCCGGAGCCTCGCCGACCAACCTGACCTCCGGAGCCTCGCCGACCAACCTGACCTCCGGAGCCTCGCCGACCAACCTGACCTCCGGAGCCTCGCCTCCCCCTGACCTCCGGAGCCTCGCCTCCCCCTGACCTCTTGTTGCCCCGATCTCCTCCAGAGCCGCGTCTTGTTGCCTCGACCTCCTCCGAGTCGTGACCCAGAATGTTCTACAAGAGTACCCCCATTACAGGCAGGACTGACCAACCTGACCTCTGCGAAAACCACGTCTTGTACTCGCAAACTCCGCAGAGGTCAGGGGAGACACGGCTCCGGAGGTCAGGTGCGTGTTAAACGCTGATAAATATGGTGTAGCCAAATAACACGCCCGAGCCCATCTCTTCATCACACACAGCCACAAAGGCAAGAGAATTCTTGCTGGGCAGTGTATTAGTGCTCGGACGAACACACTGAATTTTAATGGTTCAAAGAATGTCAGGCAAAATGGTCGGCCCTCACCCATGTTCACTTCATCAAATCTGGCCCTCCTCCAGAGCAAGAGAAAGGAGGAATCTTCCAGTAGGGATGCTTGGTATAAAAGGGGGGGTTTTCTCCACTTCCTGTTGCATCTCTTTGGACAGGAAGTGGTATTCCAGTAAGCAAAACTAGCAGGTGCCTTAACCCTTTCCTACTCTATCCAAATCTACATAAAAATGGTTATATACAGTATGTAGTGTGATTAGCTTACTTTTCTACCTAAGTGGTGTGTGACCAGTTTCAGAAGTGCTGCAACACTTTATTTTATATTAGATTGCATTTCAAATCATCCTTTGAGGTCATTTGCTTTGATGACATTGATGGCATGAAAATCGGGATGCAGAGCATTTCCCTGCCTAGGACTGGTGACTTTGAAAGCTGTTCTGCCCTTGGACACATGGTGCCCTACCTCTTTTGGCATGAAACCCTACCCCAGCCTTGTTTTTGCCGGATTGATTTCTTTGGCAGTGTATATAAAATAAACTTTTCTGTGTGCTGAACGTGCGCCCTGTGCGTTTCCATTACCTTATTAGAGGGGCTATGTTTTTGTAGAACACGTATCCTCCCTGATGAGTTGTAACACAGCCATGGTAGATTTGCAAGGGGTTAATAACTTCATCTAAAATGCACATGTTCATAAGGTAGTGCAGACTTTGCTGCCCTTCATTACTCAAGGTCACACTGAGATATAGACTGGTATAGAAGCATGGATATACCTTTTGTCACATTCCAGTTATGTGAGAAGTCAGTTATATTTGCTTGCTTTATTTACCTTATTTTGTTCTACATGTTACTTGCGGTGTTCCAAGACCCACAGGAAATGTCCACTGTACTGATATATATTCACTCGCTTTCTTTTTCTTGATAGTTATTGCTGAGAACTAGCTCATATCTTTGGTTAGTGTATATTTGGGTTTGGATAGTGGGGAAGAGTTGGAACCCCCTGACTGTTTTTTTTTTTTTTTTTTTTTTTTTTTTTTTTTTTTTTCTGGCTCTGCTAGAGTTTCCTCATTTCCTGTTCTGCTCACAGTATTTTATTAGACTGGAATATAGAGGAACACTCCAATAGCAACAAACAGAAATGAAAACTAAAGGTGCACCAAATGGAAATTTTGGTGCCGAACCAAATATTTAGGATGCACTTGGCCGAAACCAAAAATTACAGTTTAACAAATTATTTTTTATATATAATTGTATTTGACTTTTTAAATTATAAATTTAACCACTTGCTTACTGGGCACTTAAACCCCCCCTCCTGCCCAGACCAATTTTCAGCTTTCAGCGCTGATGCACTTTGACAATTGCGCGGTCATACAACACTGTACCCAAATGAAATTTTTATCTTTTTTTTCCCACAAATAGAGCTTTTCTTTTGGTGGTATTTAATTACAGCTGGGAGTTTTATTTTTTGCTAAACAAACAAAAAAAGATGCAAAAAAAAAAAGAATCATGTTTAATAGTTTGTTATAAAATTTTGCAAACAGGTCATTTTTCTCCTTCATTGAAGTGCGCTGATGAGGCGGCACTGATAGGCTGCACTGGTGGGCACAGATAAGATGGCACGAATGGGTGGCACTAAGGGGCACTGATGGGTACCACTGATAGATGGGACTGATGGGCACTGGTAGATGACACTGATGGGCACGGATATGTGGCACTGGGGTGCAGCACCGTTGAGGCAGACTGCGGGCACTGATGGGTGGCACTGCGGGCACTGATGGGTGGCACTTTATTGATGAGGTGGCACTGGCAGGGGACAGGTGGGCACTGGCAGGGCTGGCCGTGATCGGGACTGATGTCCCGATCACGGCCGCCGGTGATCGGCTCTTTTTTTTTCTCCTCGCGCTGTCAGCGAGAGGAGGAATAATAGCCGATTACCGGCTCCATTGTATCACATGATCAGCTCTCATTGGCTGACAGCTGATCACGTGGTAAGGGGTCGGGATCGACCCCTTGCTCGGATCCGTGATCAGGCGAGTCTCATAGACTCGCCGATCACAGAGCGCGCCGCGCGCGCCCCTCGGGGCACGTAGGCTGCTCGTGCACGGGACGACGTCAATAGACGTGGCCCCGGCAAAGGAGGTCCGCGCTGTAGCCGTCATTTGGCTATAGCGCGGATCTCAACTGGTTAAATGAATATGAATTTATTGTTGGCCATTATCAGCACCTTTTTTTTAGCGCAAGAAAAGCTCTAGAAAAATGCATAATTTTTTTAAATTCTATGTATATCTTCACACTGTTTCGTTGCGCTGCTTTTATGTTAAAAATCTTGCTGCATTGTCAGTTAAAAAAAAAAAAAAAAGCACCTCATTGAAAACTCATCAGTAACGCACATGTGTTGTGTATTTGATGCATTGTTTGTCACATGACCTATAAAAAGGGCACCTTTATCTCTATCACCAACATGCCCAAACACCATTTTTCAGCAGATATGTTTCATTCAGTGAAATTTCAGTGCATCTCTAATAACCTTTTATTTTAATAGAGGAGTGGGAAGGTTAGAAATCCTGTCAGCTCTTTCTTTCAGTCTGTCTGCAGACTAATGCTGTCCTTCATGTGGTTGTAAAGCTCAGATATGAAATATGAACAAAGCATATCCCTCTATGGCAGCCCCAAAATTTCCACTTGCCTGCTTGCATTTGGTGAGTGGAAATTATATGAGGGCGAGTGTGTGCCTCAGGCGCCATTGGCAGGCGGATGAACAGGACCCGAGGAAGAGGAAAGCCAGCTGCATCACAAAGAGGTGAACTCCTTCTGTGACACCGCTTGGTTCTGAAATGCTGGCCGCTGTCAAAGTCCCGCATACTGGACCAGCTCCTATGATAGACAGCACTCTTGTCGAATGCTGGGAAATTGAAGCAGAGTGATGTCTATCATAGCAGCTGGTCCAGGTGGCGGAACTTTGACAGCGGCTGGCGTTTCAGATCCAATCTGTCTCAGCGGGAGACCCCCTCTGTAATCCAGCTGGCTCTCCTCCCTGATTCTTCCCTGTGGCTGCACTGATTCCTGACTAAAACATTTAACAGTGTCCTTTCATGAGATTATTTATGAGGTCGTGTTTAGGGGCAGGGTAGGGGTTGGGTGGGTCAACTGGTGGGGAGTAAGGCCTAGCTAGTAGCTCAGGACTTTTTTGAGCCCTGCTCTATAGTGTGTACTTCTCTCAATTAAGAGCACAAAGTGTCATTTTTGTCTGCTGCTCCATTTTCTCTATCAGCACGAGTCCCTTCCGACAAGTTTTTCCTGGCACCAAAAGTAAAAAGGTGACACAAGGGAGGGACCTCCAGCAGATTGACAGCCTTCATGCTTGTGTGCTCTCTGAAGGGGAGTGTGTCCCCCTTTCTTCCAATCCAGCTCTCCTCTCTGAGCTCTGCAGAGTGTAATGCCAGCTCTCTGCCCCTTTTTTTTCTGACAGCTCAAACCAGCTTTATAAATTCTGGATTTGATTGAATGTAGAGAAGGGAAGGCTGCATATAAACAGGAACAACTTTATATAGGACGATTTGTTTAATCTCTGTGTCACTTGAGGCCAGTCACCTCACTGCGTATATGTAAGGGTTTACAACCACTTTAATGTATTTTATTTAATAAAACTTTTAGGCTTTATGCCCAAGGGTGGTACATGCTCACCCTTTCTTTGACTATAAACTTGATACAGTAGTGAAATAAGACTGGGTTTACACCAGGGCTCGACAAACCCCAGGCGCCAGGTTGCCAATGCGACCAGAAATCGCAAGCTGGCGCCTAAGCTGCCGCCAGCCCACTCACTATTGATGCCCCAGACATGCAGCGCATGAACACTGACTGCCGTCCTCCTCCCTCCTCCACACTCAGCGGCACCGCGCTAAGTGTGTGAAACTGACAAGCAACTGATAGAGGAGGATCTGTCAGATTTCAGCTTGATGTCGGGGTAGACGGGACCTGGCCGGGGTGGGCGGGACCCAGCAGCTATCAAACACCAGCCAATGGGATCTGGGCAGGCTGCTACGTGTATGTGGCCCGCCCCTTTTCTTAAGCAGCCCAATCGTTGGCTGGTGTTTGAAGGCTGCTGGGTCCCGCCCACCCCGGCCGGGTCCCGCCCATTTCGACATTAAGCTCAATTCTGACATCTCCTCTGTTACATTTCAGTAACGGAGTGCTCCATGTGAAACCTGCCAGTGCCACCTGCCACCACCAATCAGTGCCACCTGCTAGTGCCACCGCCAATCAATACCACCTGCAACCACCAACCAGTGTCACCTGCCACTACCAATCGGGGCCACCGCCAACCAGTGCCTGCCACCGCCAACCAGTGCCTGCCTGCCACCGCCAATCAGTGCCACCTGCCAACACCAACCAGTGCCACCGCCAATCAGTGCCGTCTGCCAGTGACAACTAGTGCCACCGCCAGCCAGGGCCACCTGCAACTTCCAAGCCAGTTCCAAACCAGTGCCGCCTGCCAGTTCCAAACCAGTGCTGCCTGCCAGTGCCATCTGGCAGTTCCACGTGCCTGCCACCGCCAATCAGTGCCACCGCCAATCAGTGCCAACTAGTTCCACCGCCAACCAGTGCTACCTGCCAACACCAACCATTGCCACTGCCAATCAGTGCCATCTGCCAGTGACAACTAATGCCATCGCCAACCAGTGCCACCTGCCAGTGCCACTTGCCAGTGTCACCTGCCAGTTCCAACTAGTGTCACCTACCAGTGCCATCTAGCAGTTCCACGTGCCTGCCAGTGGCAACCAGTTCCACGTGCCTGCCAGTGGCAACCAGTTCCACGTGCCTGCCAGTGGCAACCAGTTCCACGTGCCTGCCAGTGGCAACCAGTTCCACGTGCCTGCCAGTGGCAACCAGTTCCACGTGCCTGCCAGTGGCAACCAGTTCCATCTGTTGCCAGCCTTACTCTTTCTGGTCAGCCCATAACCCTGATGTAACAGCGTTTCATTGGAGTTATTGACTGGGTGCTCCATTGTGAGTTAGGGATAGGGGGTGAAAATTAGTGGCCTTACCCCGGGAGCTGACAATCCATACCACTCTAAAAAAAAAAAAAAAAAAAAAAAAAACAGGCTCCTAAATTCAAAGCAAATTTGTCAACCCCTGGTTTACACTGTTCCATGTGCGTGCACGTGCAGGCCTTATAGTGATGCACAGATGTAGGTTTTACTGACTTTCCCTCTACACTACAGCACATAGATGTGAACCAACCCCATAGGAAGAATGGGATTTCTATTTGGCATGCATGAGTTTATGCTGCATTAAAATAGACAAGTGTGAATAGGCTGTAAATGAATTGGGGGGATTGCCTTCCTAATATAAGAAACTGTTATTGTTTACATTTTTTTTTTTTTTTTTTTTTACCAAGTAAGCCTTCTTGTCTTTACGTGAGTATATGAGAGTACTTCTTGGGCCCCATGTACACTGGACGCTGCTAAACGTACGTTCAAAGGCAGTTGGACGTTTTTGTTTTTTTTTTTGTTTTTTGTTTTAACTGCCCCTGAACTCATTCAGTGCTATCATATGTGACTGTGTACAGCAGGGGTCTCAAACCGGCGGCCCTCCAGCTGTTGCAGAACTACAAGTCCCATCATGCCTCTGTCTATGGGAGCCATGCTTGTAACTGGCAGCCTTGCAAAGCCTTATGGGAATTGTAGTTCTGCAACAGCTGGAGGGCTGTCAGTTTGAGACCCCTGGTGTACAGGCTCGTTTATTGCTGTTTTTAGGCAGTTGCATTAAATAGCGTTTTTTCAAAAGCAAAACCATGGGTTCTGGCGCCGACGTTGCCAAAACGCAGTAACCCGTGTTTTGCCACATTTCGTTTATCGGCGTTTTTTGGTTTTGCCCGCTTCTAAATACGGCAAAACTGACATTTTAACCATGGGTTACTATCTGGCAAGTTAAATTGTTTAGCAAAGGTTGTAAAAACGTCCCATGTACATGAAGCCTAAATGTTCACGCATATGGACAGTGTACTTTTTCTTTTTACGGTGTAGAAACACTTATTTGGATTTGTGGCCTTTCTAGCATTTAGCACCTGGCCTTCCATTAGGATGATCTGACTTAAAGCTCAGGGCCAGCATGCCACATATTTGTGTTTGTAATGCATTTGAGAGCCATTCAGAATGAATGTCACCGCAGTTTGTGCATCACGGTAATGTATGATAAATGTATTTTAGCACATATTACTGCAAAGCCAAGATCTGAATGAGCCATAAATTGCGCTTAAAGCAACACTAAATATCATTATTCTCCAGAAATCCATAAACATCTACTCCCTAATGTCCCTGAATTTTTTTAAATATTTTTTTTTTAAATGAAATACTTTCTTCTTTTTATTTTGCCTCCTTGTAATGCCCTTCTGAACTTCTCCTTTTCCCCCTTACTCCTGTGCATGCAGGTTGTGGTCATGTGCACTGCTGTATGAAAACTACAAATCCCCTCCCCATTTTATTTGCTGCCACACAGTACCAATGGTGTGAGCAGTTATACGCGTGGGGTAAAGTATTAATGGGCTTCTAGTTTTTATGGTGAAGAGTAACTTTTGTATGCTTTCCTCCTTCGTAGAAGCTATACATGGTGGGGGCGGCAAATCCTATGGTCTATCTTGGGAGCCAGCAAGAGAGGCCACATTTCTATATACTTGAAGGCCTCGTGCACATGATACTCCTGTTTAAGCATCTACTTTTTCAGATGTTTTCTTCTTTATTTTTATGTGCAAATGCGTTAAATTGTATTCTCTCATTCTGCACAATAATGTAAACGGGTATTTGTGCACATTCGCACATATTTGCGTGTGTGAGGCGTAAATTACTGACCAAAACAGATTTAAAAAAAAAATACTGAAGAATGCACGGTGCTTGTTTACAGGCCTGTGTGCATAGGCACGTTACAATTGGCTGTATTTTAGCTCAGGAAAAAGAGGCCCAATTATTTTTTCTGTTTCAATACGTTTATTGGAAATTTGAGTAAACAAGAAAATATAATACGCTTGTTAAACGCCCTCACAGGGGCTACAAAACATAAATAGAATTCCAAAGGGCAAACCTTCACAAATAACCCATAGCACGATGAAAGCAGGGGGTGGTATCAAAGCTGGCTACTGTGTAAGGTATCCTATCCCCCTTGTCTCCGAAGGGGAAGAAATTATTTTTTATTATAAAAAGCAACAGGTTAGTGTCGCTTTAACAGCCCGTTCACACCTGAACGTTTTGTAGCCCTACGCCTGAAGCTACAAAACGCCGGAGGGGAAAAAATCCATTATTCTCAATGGAGATGGTTCACATCTCCACTCCATGTCGCCTGAAGCTCTACGCCTGAAGCTCAAACAAGTTCCGGACCCTTTTTTGTCGCGCGAATTGGGCTGATTTGGGCGTTTTAATTCCCATAGAAACTAATGGAAACGCTCGATTCGAGCGTTTAGCGCGACAACGAGCGTTTCTACGGGTGTTTTGACGCTGTATCTGCTCAAGAAAAAATAAGCAGATGAAAATTTTTTCCTATTGGCTGAAAAAAAAAACGCCGAAGTTAAAAAACGCTCGTTGTCGCGCGTTGTAGTGTGACAAAACGCTCGTTGTCGTGCGACAAAACGCCGGTAAAAACGTTCAAACACGCTACGCTCAGGTGTGAATGCAGCCTTAGAGCAGATACCACAGGCTGGCTACAACCTTTTTAAAATTTGACAGCAAACTTTTTTTACTGCTGTTCTATGATTTTAGTTTCATTTTATGTCTAAGGCCTGTCTTTCTCTTACCTCATTACTAAGTTCTACCAACAGACATCAAAAAACACTACCCATCAAAGGGTCGGAGAGGTGTTCTGAAGAGGCTGGAGAGTATTGATGCTTAGCAAACACAACTTTTTAAACCCCCTCTGTTTCTAGATGGGAAGGTTTTACAATCTGACACACCAACATAATGGAGCAGAATGAAATAAAAATTTTATGTTTAACGGCAGGTTTATAACATGGCTTTTTAACCCCTAGGAGAGGAGCACATGCAAATATGCAGGCTCTCTGCAGCTGGGCCCTGGCGCCGAGGGCCGCATATTTGCGTGCACTATGGCCAATAGTGCTGTGCCGAGAGCACGAGCCCTGCACACTCCTGGCACTGTGACTGGCGGCTCATGAGAAGCTCCCTATCTTGGTCACAAGCCCCGTCTCCCGGAATGCCTAACCTCTTAAAGGTCCAGCGCCAAGGGGTTAATGCGGTTTTAAAGGCAGAATGTTTTTTTTTTAACTAGTTAAGCACCAAGCTTATTTTTCAGACTCTGTTTACAAGTTAAAATCTTTTATTTTTTTGCTAGAAAATTTACTTGGAACCCCCAAACATTATATAGACGCCCTAAAGAATAAAATGGTCGTTGCAATACTTTGTCACACCATATTTGTGCAGCGGTCTTACAAGCGCAATTTTTTTTGTAGAAAAAAATACTTTTTTTGAATAAGAAGGAAAAAAAAAACGCAGTATCTGGAAGGGGATACACCGGGGTTATGGCTGCTATCTGCTGCCATAACAATGGTATTCCACTTCAAACAGCCGATGTACAATGATGGCTGGCGCTCCACGAGTAGCTAATGCATTCAGATAAAAAACCTTGGTACAGCTCGTGCCACCTCAGCCCCCTTTTACTTGAGCCCCATCTCGATCCAGCAGTGTGCATGAGAGGTGGTTCTCCCTGGTCTCTCTCGCCTCATTGGCTCACACAGCAGCCAGAACCATTGGACTCCTGCTGCTGTACTTTCGTAGCCAGCGAGCCAATGAGGAGAGAGTGGGGGACGGGACCAAGCTACAACGTGGTTTGGGAGCGAGCCTGTTCGGGTGCTCCCATAGCATTGCTATGTAATTTTCTTTCGTTCAATCATGGGTTGGATTGATTTTAAGTACAACCAGCCTGCCCTAGATGGATCAAAATGTGTCTGTTTCTTACTGAACCGGCTGAATTTTGAAAGTCTGTAGCCAGCTTTAGAGGCTTGTACAATCCTGGTTAAGATGTTTCTGCTTTTCATTCAGGCAGATCTGATTTGTGTCTTTAGCTGGTTGTTTGGGAGGGGGGGGGGGGGGGGGGTGTTATATAAAGTGACTTCTTTTGCTGCTCACAGACATAAGATATACATCTGATCATTTTGTCAGCGAATTGCGCATTCCCTTCATACGGTTTGAAGCTTGTCAAACCACATCACAGCAGCACCAGTTTTCCAAGTTCAGGAGCTGATCTGGATTTCTGAACCATGTTGTCTTGCAGAGTGTATAGATTGCATGTATAATCACAAATGCAATGAAGTTGTACACAAGAAAGGTGACCATACATTATACAATTTTCTTATTTAGTTTCCTTTACATTTACACTATGTGGTGCAAGCACCTACCTTGTTGCATACAAATTGAAAGTGTTTAGGTTTGACCTGGTTTTGGTAAGTCTAAAGGAAAATTTTATATAATGGTCAGCCTAAGTCAATACTTGATCAGATTGAATACATGGAAGATGAGCACAGGTGTAAACCTGTAAATTGGATCTGGGTAATAACATGTGAAAAAGGAAGAGTGGGGGGGGGGATAGGGAAGTTGGAGCAGGAAGTTCTAAACCACCGTACAACCCTGATAAAGGGGTATTAAACCTGTTAGATGATTTAGTTACAATGGGTTGGAGGATGCATGCCGTTTACAGTAGAGCTTATGTATTTGGGGGTAGGCCTGGCCTGTAGTATTGTTAGTTTTGTTGGGTGAAAAAATGGTTTCTTGGGCTATAAATTAAGTGATAAATGCATTTTGGATTCTAAAGTCATATGGCATGGTTTTACATGATTTGGGTCATTATAAATAAAGAGGGCTGTTTTTGTTAAAGTTTTTTTTTGTTTTTTTTTTTTCCTCTGGAATGGGGAACAATAGATATGGAATAATGAGTCACAGAAGTATTTTCTACTTGATCTTGTGAATTTTTCCACAGTGAAGACCAAAAAAGTTCAATGACTCATGAGACTAATTCTGTTATTTAATTCAGGTCTTATAAGGGATTAATCCTGTTTGCACATTAATTGGTAAGATTGAAAAATCTCTTTTAAAGTGATACTAAAGTCTTGTTTTTATTTAAAAATATCAAACCTGTCACACTTGGCTACTTTGTGTAATGGATTTACACGGAACAGCCCAGATCCTCTTCTCGGGTCCCTCACCCGGTGCTCCTAGCTCCTGCAGAATACCTCCACAGCAAGCAGTTTTGTTATGGGGTTCTTAAGCTGCTGCTGTGTCCCTTCAGACATGGAGCCATGTTTTGGCCATGTCCATTCTCTCTCCCCATTGGCTCACTGACTTTTGACAGCAGCTGGAGCCAATGGTGCCCTGCTGCTATCTCAGCCAATGAGGAGTCCTAGACAGCTGAGACTCTTGTACAACATCGCTGGATCTAGATGGGGCTCAGGTAAGTATTAGGGAAGCTGTGGGGGGGCTGCTGTGCACAGAAGGCTTTTTATCTTCATGCATAGAATGCATGAAGATAAAATAACTTCTGATTTTAGAGCCCCTTTAAATCTGAAATTTAATACCATGAATACATGTTTTAATACTTAAAGCGGAGCTCCACCCTTTTGTTGTTAAAGGAATGACCACCACTCGTTTTTGGATAATTAATTTTTACTTTCCTTATGTGAATTACTGAGTGTACTTCCTACCTCAGCGTCATTTCCTCCTTCACCCCGCTGCCTTCTGGGACCTGTGTGTGTCCCAGAAGACAGGCCATGCAGAATCCTGCGATGAAACCTGAAGGCTCCACTGCCGGTTTCCCTTATTTACAATGGCGGTGCCTGCACCCGAGCCGAACGATAGATTGGCCTTGGGGGGGGCGACATCACCAGCTCCCTGGACAGGTAAGGGTCCTTATTAAAAGCCAGCAGCTACAGTGTTTGTAGCTGCTGACCTTTAAAAAGTAAGTGGCTGGAACACAGCTTTAAATGTGGTTTAGATATTCCGGTTTGGGAAATGATTTATGTACACCAAGATGAACTACACATACACATTTGAAAAATCAGTCTAATTAAAGATCCCTTTCACACTGAGGTGGTTTTCTGGCACTTTAGTGCTGAAAATGGCCTTGGCTAAGTGCCTGAAAACCACCTCCCATTCATTCCAGTGTGTTTTCACACTGAGGAGGTGCTCTTGTGGGACGTTCTGAAAAGTCCTGCAAGCAGCATCTTTGGGGTGGGTTTGGAGCGCTATATTAGCGCTCCCAAAATGCCCTGCCCTTTGGAATGAATGGGCAGTGCTTTCAAAGCATCTGAAAAGCACCCTGGTGTGTGGTCAAAAGCGCCTCACTAGCACCCGAAAAGAGCCGCTAAAACTAGTGGCACTTTCAGTGTGAAAGTTGTCTAAATAGTCAATGTTAGGATTGTTTCATATTTTATATCATGGCTATAAAGTTAGGCAGGACAAATTTTGCTTGTTACCTTGGCAGATTCCACTTTGTAGTGTTGCACACTGCTTGTTCTTGCTGATCTGGCTATCTTACAACATTTCTTCCAGAGGATATGCAGGCTCTAATAACATGAAGCAGCCATAATGATTCTGATAGAGACCATATGACCTTTATTTGGGTATAGGTCACGTGATGGAGTTTCGAATCGCCCTTCAATTAAGCCATAGTAAGAGATGGGTAAAAATGTTATATCCATAAAATATTTGCGTGACTTACCGTAAATGTTACTAAACCCACAACGGTAAAATCAGTCTGTATATGCAAAGCATGCTTATTCTATTTTGTAAAAAGGCTTTTAGATCCTGGCTTCTCTGATCCTACCCTTCTTCCACTGTCTTCAATCCATCTGCTGATGGTATATAGCTTTGGGGGCACTCTGCACATTCTCAGTTTCATGTGTATTGCTTTAGAGGGTTGTTGTGTGGTTTTTATTTTTTTTGGAGGGTGCATTGTTATCAGCACGGCCAATCTGCACTGTCCAGACAGAGGGTCATGGGTCATGCAGCCTCATAAAACAGTCAGGAGAATGAAAACTCATCCTACAAGCTTGAACCATTCACTGAAGTCACAAGACTGCTATATACTGCTAACAGGTATTTAGCCATTTATATTTACTAAAATAATTGCATTTTCATGCTTTGTGTACTGTGGGAGACCTGATATAGTAAATGCATGGTACTGTGTTTAGTAACACTTTAACAGAAATTTGCTGTCCACTCGGTACACAAGCATAGTAGAATTTGAAGGCTTGGAAGTTCTCAGCCTTCACAGTGCATTGTAAATTGCATATTTCAAACTTTATATACAGTAGGTGTGAGGTGAAATGCTTTACTGGCTTCTTTCCAAAGAAAGCTGTGTGAATCTGGTACAAAGCTGTATAGGGCTGGTAACACTCGAATATCAGGTATATTCAAAGCCTCGAATATCAGGTATATTCCTGTTGACCATATGGACAGCAAGACAAGACACCTTTGTGCTACTGAACTCTTTGTAGTTTCCTGTACCACCAAGCCTAGGGCTGCATTTTGTAACCAAGAACAGATTTTTTAGGTTTTTACAAAGGTAAGGCACATATGCAAACCTCTCATAAGTAGTAGCATATAGGGAAGAAGTGTAAATGATTCTAATCGACCTTAAAGTGGTTGTAAAGGCAGAGGGTTTTTTATTTAATGCATTCTATGCATTAAGATAAAAAGCCTTCTGTGTGTAGCAGTCCCCGCCTCAGTACCCCTAGCACTTACCTGAGGTCCCTCTCTGTCCAACGACATCCATGAGTGTCTCAGCCATCCGAGATTCTCCCTCCTGATTGGCTGAGACACAGCAGTGGCGCCATTGGCTGTCAGTCAACTAGCCAATCAGGGGAGAGAGGGGGTGGGACCCGGTCAGGGCTCCGTGTCTGAATGGACACGGGGAGCGGGGCTCAGCACAGGTGCCCCATAGCAATCTGCTTGCTTCTGATGGCACTGAAAAAGAGGCCCAAAATCATAGAAGAGGAACCCAAAAAGAGGAGGATCCAGGCTGCTCTGTGTAAATCCACTGCGACAGACCAGGTAAGTATAACATGTTGTTTTTATGGGGGGGGAAAAAAACAAGACTTTACAATCACTTCAGGCTGGGGTCACACCTATGCGAATTGGATGTGTTTTTTCCCACATCTAATTGGCATGACAGATTGTGACCAGCTCTGTATGGAGCCAGTTCAAATACCTCTGCTGCGGCTGCGTGGTGGCTTGCACAGGAATGGCAAAAATTTGTCCCTGAAATGGAAAACAGGGATGCATCAAGCCGCAATTCCTTCGGAGGTGTGAACCCAGCCTTAAATTCCTAACAGACACTTTATGAATCTGTAAGTTGAAGATACCTTTAAAAAGATCTTGATCAAACAGGTGAATTTGGGTTTTCAAGCATTACACTTGCTCAAAAATAACGGAAACATGCTTGCGAAAACAGGAGCAGAAACACTGATTTATACTGGTGGTGGGATACTTGTGTGTTTTTTTTTTTTTTTTTTTTTTTTTTTTTTTACCCTCCTGTTGGTAGAGCGAGGAGTTTGCTGGTGGTTGCCAGAGTCTGTTCATCTTCTCACCCACCATTGCTGCTCTGTGTGTCAGTTATTTTTTTTTTTCTTTCAATTTTTTTTCTGTGTATCTAAACTTCAGCTTTATCCTTGCTGGCGGTATGATTATTTCAGATTTTTGATGCTGAAAGCGGTACCATTATTCTGCATGGAAACTTGGTGTTTTTATATTGTAGGCCTGTAATTCTTAGTAATAACTCACTTAAATCTGTCCAAACCAGAGTCTAGTAGACATCCCGGGTATGATAACGTTTGAAAAACGAAGTCATAAATTATAACTATAAATATACCAAATAATATATAATATGTCGCTTTTGGTTCTGAAATTTCACCCCAAGACAGACTCTGGAATACTGCCAGGGAGGTTGTTGTAGTTTCCTGGTAGACTGTAAGGCCCCTTTCACAGGGCTGTCTGATCAGGCCTGTCTGTCAGTTTTTCAGGCGGACCTGATAGGATACTCCATTCACCTCTATGGTGCGGCAGATGTCAGTGGAGACATGCCTGCTGGCACCCGCTGCTATCTGATCCTCTGCAAAAACTGGATGGACTATATCATCCATCTGGTGGAGGAGAGCGGTACTCTGTCCATCTCCGCTTTGCACAGTAAGGAGAGATGGACCTCTCATCTGCCTACTCGGCAGGGATCAGCGGAGCGATTTCCCCCACTGAGCAAGCAGATCCCATAGAACAAAGGTGCCCATGTGAAGCGGCCTAAGGGCCCTTTCACATGGGCAGACCGATCGGGTAAATCCGTTACCATTCGTCTGGCGAATTGGACAGGCCATCTGTTTACATCTGACTGGCCATAGAGGAGGGTGGGCTGTGCCCATGTCTGCTCTGCCTAAGCAGTTTGGACATGGACCAGCTATCTGCCTGCTCAGCAGGAATCAGCGGATTCAAACGGGGCCCTTCTGTAAGGGGCCGAAGTTGTTACTGAGGTGGCTAAACTAGCCATACATGTGGCAAATTTGGTAGGGCAGTCAAATTTCCTTTTTTAGAAAAATTTAAAAATTGCAAGGCCATCATAGACAATATGCTGATTTTAATTGATTGCAGGCATATGGGATTGAACTTGGCAAGAAAAAACGCCTTTATCACATTCACCATAGTTTGTTTCCATTTTCAGTTTGTTCTTTCTATAAACCTTATTGAAGTTGTCCCTTTCTTTGGTTTTGTTTGTAGCGTTTTGCATCATCTTCACAATCAATTATACCTGTGATCGCTCAAACGCATCGGTGGGGGTAGATCACTGAGTTTGTTGTGATTACTTGCAGTGAAAGTGATTGATGTTAACTGACAATTGTCATGTGTTTTTTTTTTTTTTTTTTTATCTTGGCTAGAGCAAGGAAGGGTTATAACTAACCCGTCGGATTTTTTTTCACCATTGCAGAGATTTCACTTCCTTTCCCATAGCCCCATTGGAAGAGTTCCAGTCTATTACTTTTTAGGGGACAACCCAAATGTTGGGGATTTTCTTTTACTTTTGCTTTCACTTTCAATGCTCATGGTAAACAAGACAAATGGAGAGTGTGACTCTCCCTAACAGGGAAACGGATAGCAATAAAAACTGACGTGTTATGTTACCTTTCACACTCTATCCAAAGCTAATAAGTTTTGCCTTTAGTTATACTTTGATACAAAGAATGCATTAGAGCGCACCTTCAGTCATTTATTTTTTGTCATCTTTCCATCTGTTAAAGTGGTTATTAACCCTCAAGGTTTTTTACCTGAATGCATTCTTGTACCCATGAAATACGCTTAGATTATTAAAGCGGTAGTTAACTTGCATCGTTGCACCCTAAATTATAAATAAGTACAAACATTCTTTTGCAGCTATACGCCTCATGTATAAGCAAAAAAAGAATGTTCATACTTGATCTTAACTTTTTTTTGACAAGCTCCTGCTTGTTTGCAGCCACCGCCATACTAACTCCTGTCCTCCGCATATGATTAGTATTGCATTTCTGCCCTCACCAGGCTCCGTGTCCACAATCCCACACGTACGCAGTAATTCCCGAATACCATGGCAACCTCCTTTAGCAAATAAGAACCAATGTAACACAGATCCTGTTGCTGTCTCCCTTGAGAAGGGGGTAGTAGTATCGCGGGATGTCGGGGCGGATATCGGGCTAAGGAAACGACGCAGCCCCGGCATGTAAACAACATTTTTCCAGTGTTCTGTTCAAAAACATCCGCCTATCGAATACTGTCCTCCCCGTACTGTGTACAGAGCACAAGGAGATTCAGAAAATCTCTGAATGGCGCCTGCGCCATGAGTCCAGGTGCCAGCACCACCATCCAAGTGGACATAGGGCTGCACATAGAGGGCCCCTTGCAGGCTCTCTTCGCTCGCCATGCTTCGGGCACGGCCTCGCTTCACTCGGTTGTTTTTATTCTAACTCTTTGCCCACTTGGATGGTGGGGCTTGAATCTGGACTCACGTCACAGGCGCCATTCATCTTTGGATATTTTTGGAATGTGCTTGTGTACTGCGAATGCGCAGTACACAGCGGACACTATCCAACAGGGGACAGTATTTGACAGGACACCGGCACAAAGAGCTTTCCACAAAAAATCTTGTGAAGCGCATTCATCTGTGACATCATTGCACACAAAATCAAGTGATTACACTGAAAGCAAGTAGGAAGCTGGGCACACAGTACATTTTCCTTGGAATGATTCATTTAAAAAGTTGAAGGAAGGGATTTACAACCACTTTAAAGTAAATTTCACTGTAAAAATATGAACTTGGCCTACCTTTAAAAGTGGACGGTGTTAGTATTTTTTTTTTTAATTTTTTTTTTTTTTTTACAGCCAAGTTGGGGGCTTTGATGAAATATCCAAGGTTTAAGCAGAGACTGCAGTGGGGTTTAAACAGGTGTTGAGGTGATATAACCCCTCCTCACTTCCTGTCAAATGCCCTCTGAAAAGCGATCCAACACTGGATTGCTCTTCAGAGCTAATCACATGGGTAAATGAGCCCTAAGGCTGTTCAGGCATTCCTGTATTTTCCAA
This sequence comes from Lithobates pipiens, assembly GCF_037356315.1. Classification (NCBI taxonomy): domain Eukaryota; kingdom Metazoa; phylum Chordata; class Amphibia; order Anura; family Ranidae; genus Lithobates; species Lithobates pipiens. The sequence continues at coordinate 85,907,854 of NW_027507790.1, read as the reverse complement.
CAAATGAGCTGGGGACAGGAACAGGACTATAATACTTGCTTCGGGGCACGGGGTGATTAAGAAAAATCCTGACCTCTTCTACAACAATCTGCTGGGGCATGTAATTGCTGGGAATGGCAGAGTAATCCTTTTAATTATCCAATCCAATTAAACTGAAGTCTGATTCCCCCTCTTCTATACAACTCCGCCAGGGCTTTGAAATTGCCGGGAGCTGCAGCACAAGGATTACTCCTCTGCCCGAAAATGATCAAATGGTCCCGGTGAAGTAATCCTTGTGCTGCAGCTCCTGGCAATTTCAAAGCCCTGGCAGAGTTGTATAGAAGAGGGGGGTGGGACTTTAGTTTAATTGGTGGGCCACAGCACAAGAGACACTCTGCTGGGACTATTTGCTGATTTTAGGGCAGAAGAGGAGTAATGCTTCTCCTGCGGTTTCCAGGAATTGCGTTCTCTGGTGGATTGCGGTAGAAGAGGAATCGGAACTGTCCCTAGTCCTGTTCCTTCCCCACCCCCAAAACTGTGTAGATGGAGCACAGAGCCACATTCCGGTGTGAACAATGTGTCCTGGTGTCAGGTGAACTGAGATCTGGGCACATGATTCAAAACCTAGATTATCTGGGTGAATCCCAGACAGGTGGCAACCCTAACTATATACCTTGCAACTTATACAGTACATTACACACAGGCAAGAGTGCTTTTCTGCCATTTTCCTCATGAAGTAACAAAATGGTACAACATGTGCATATAATTAAATGGCTAGTTGTTTAAAACTACTCATTTGAAAGTGATTTCTTTATACACTGTGGCATGCTAAGGCATAACAAATTGTTCTCTTCTAATCTGTGTTCCTATTTTGTCTGCTAGCCTTGGGATAGGGTGTTGGCTGCTCTTGTAATCTGTCATTTCTATGGCTCAGTTCTGTTCTCACTCTGTAACCTTCAGTACAGGTTCTTCCTAAAGCTTTTCTGAACAGATGAGTGATTGAAATATGACGATTTGCTGTTCAAAATTTTAGAAATTTTAGTGCTGTTCTCTGGAGGCTGTACATCCAAGGCTGAATGATGGTGAAGCAATCGGCACTTGTAGGGCTTTCCTGAGGGGTGATTATGCAATTGGTGCTGCTGTCTGTTCTGTGTAATCTATTTTACAGGATGTCTGAGAGTGTCCCTTACAGTAATCACAGATGGGAAATGCCCCATGCTGTATGACTGGAACAGTAAAGTTGAAATTTTTTGAATTCCAATCCCCACATGTGTTTGTGATTTTAATTTTAAATCCTAAACTTATAGTTAATGAAGTGTGTGCTGCACCAGAAAGCTGCTAAGTAGCATATCAAGCATGGTATTGGAATATAGGCTGTGTACGCTTTTTATTTGAGTTGGCATGTCACATCGGCAGCTATTGCCGGCAATGGCACCATCATCAGTGCAAAGCCACACTGATTTCAAAAAGTAGTTTCTGTACTACGATTTTCGGCCTGCGATTTACATTAATGCAGATGTCTCTGAAATTGCGGCCGGAATCGGGAGTGAAATTGTGCGAGTTCAGCTGAACTTGCAAGGCTTCATTCCCGCAGCTCAGTATGAACCTGGGCTTAAACAAATTATTCTCTTGCATACCTTTATGTAGGCATAAGACCCCATTCACACCTGAGCGTTTTGTAACTTGACGCCTGAAGCTACAAAACGCTGGAGGGGAAAAAATCCATTATTTTCAATGGAGATGGTTCACATCTCCACTCTAAGTCGCCCGAAGCCCTACGCCTGAAGCTCAAACAAGTTCCGGACCCTTTTTTGTCATGTGAGTCGGGCTGATTTGGGCGTTTTTCTTCTTTTAACATTGGTGACCTTTTGCCCTGCACAAATTCGTGGCAAATTGTGGTAAAAAACGCCGCAAAAAACGCTTGAAAACGCTATGCTCCAGGTGTGAATGCAGCCTAAAGGATAAACTATTCAGTTTTTACACAATCAGGGTAACGTGAGTAGTGAATGCTGCTTAGTTGGATGTAAATTATTATTATTCAGGATTCATATAGCGCCAACAGTTTGCGCAGCGCTTTTACAAAGTTGGGGTTAACAGTACAGTTACAATACATTTCAAAACAGGAGGATGTTCAGTGTGTTGTGTAGAGAAAAATGTGCATTTTAGCTGCTTTTACTTTAGTAGTTCTATCTGTCATGGGTTATATTTGCTGTCAATAGCATTTAAGACAAAGCAGGAACTTCCATTCCATGTGTTCTATAATAGTGCAGGAAATTATTGCTGTAAACACATACGGTAGTCGGTGTTCATTTGCAATAATTTCTAATCCCTCTGTGTGCATAAAGGCCAGATATCATCTGATATTTATGCTTGCAGGGATATGAATTATGGATATGATAAATTTCATACTTTCATTCTGTTTTCATTACACAGACATTAGCTTTTTATATGAGCACATCTTCAAGTCTATTTTATAGGGCAGTGAGAAGTGAAGTTATCTATTCCAAACAGCAAGCGCAATTTTATTGTATTCGGATTAATTCAATATGAATTCTGGTCTCTCTGCTAGTTGTTAATATCGGTTTTGCCAAGGGACTCGTTTAGCTGCAGCTAAAATTAATGCTTAGATACAGCATGTAAATGGTGTCTGATTTAGTTTTGAATTTAATCTCTCAATATGAGAAAATACCTTTAGTAACTAGCAAAGAGCTAGCTTCTATTATGGGATGTATTATTATTAAATATATATAATTCTTATTTCTTACATCAGGGGACACAGAGCCGTAGTAATTACTACGTGGGTTATATTGGTGTATCAGGTGCTGGACACTGGCACGCCCCTTAAGACGGGAACTTCCCCCATATAACACCTCCCACTACTGGGAGTCCTCATTTTTTTTCGCCAGTGTCTAAGGTGTTGGCACGTGTAAGGATGTGTACTGAGCTCCACGGGCAGTAATCCTTTGAGAGCCAGCCATCCTGACCGGATCCATTCTGATGTCTCTGTAATGGACTAAATGAAGGGTACCCGGGCCACGTCATCCAAAGACGCAAGGTTTTGCTTGTGAATGCTTTAAGAGCTGGGCCCTGGGACCCAGTACTTTTTGGTAGTAAAGCCAATAAAAGTTTACTGGCAGGGTCTTCTCACAGGTCCAGGATTGTGGGATAACCTGAGTGTTCGGCTGTTCCTGAAGGTTTCATTTTAAGGTCTCGGAGCCTATCGTGAAGGGCGAAGATTGTGTGTGTGTGTGTGTGTGTGTGTGTGTGTTTTTTTTTTTTTTCCATTTATCTCTGATAAACCCTGCTGCGGAAAGGTAGGGGAGATTTTCTCAGGAATCTCTCCTTCCGTGTATTGTGTTGTCATGTCTGTGTCACCACTGGAGGCTGTATTGAGTACTCGCCATTCTGACACTGGAAACAGCAGAAGCTCCACTCTCCTCTCTGTTCAAGCCAGCTCAGACCCTCGGGTATGAAGGGGGGTTCTGATCTCTTCCTGGGCCCCCAGATTGGTGATTTGTGGATCTATTGAATGCGAAAAGGAAAAAAAATTTTGGGCAAGTCGTGGCCGCTCGTCGGGCGGAGGATTTACCGCCACCCGCCATGATGCCAGCGCTCACGCGGGAGATTCACTTCCCTGTTGAAAGAGGAAGGAGGGCCGTCTTCAGGCGTGGCTAATGGCGTCAGGTGCCGGCCACACGTGGAGGAAGTATTTTGAAGTTATACAGGAGAAGCTGCTGCCTGGCGGTGGAGGGACAGAGCAGAGTGGTTACTGGTCAGGTTTGGTGACACAGGCATTCCCCTTTTGTTGACAACATTGTACTGTATAGCTAGGACTAATAGCAGCTTTTGTACTGTACTACATTCTTTTGTTGATAGTGCCTCTCCTTTGTTCTGTAAGCTATGAGTGGTAAGGGGGCCACTCCTCTAAGTGTTATAAGGGGTCACAACAAACTAAGACCCTGTCCAAAAGAATGTCATCCTCCTCCGAGAGTGAGACCGTTCAAATTGAGCCTCCAGGGGAAGCTGTTATTGCAGTCACCAAATACGTTTAGCCCCTGAGTATGTTGCATGTGAAGTGTTGTCCTCTACCATCGCTGGCTTAGAGGAAAAGCTTTGTGATTTCTATTCCTTCAGCGCTGGGTTAAACGCTGTAAAGCCCATCAAGTGCTCAAGATCCTCCTCTGGAGGTTCAGGATGCCGGGGATCAGGCAGATCTTCCTAGAGATGTGGAAGATACTGACTTATCCTCTTCTGAGGATCCTAACACAGGAGGAGTATCACCGCAGGATAGCTTGCTTGTACACGCTCTCACTAATTTGGTTTGTTCAACTTTTCTGCTACCTGCAGCGCAGGCCTCTGATGATCCCATCTCTAAGTTAGGATCATTAAAACCTCCTCCGTCTGGGGATGCTTTTCCTATCCATGCGTGGCTAAGAAAGCTTATGTATGCAGAGTGGGAGCATGCGGATAAACGGTTTTACCCTCCTAAGAGATTCGCCAAACTGTATCCTAATGGGGGATTCCAGCGTTTGATGCTGCGATTACCTCTGTAAATGAGAACCTCACATGTCCGGTTGCTAATGCGCTCATGTTAAAGGATTCAGCAGATAAGAAGATGGAGCACTTTTCTAAGAACCAGATGGCTTTAGCAGGTTCAGCAGTGAAGCCGGTTCTGGCTGCAATGGGTGTATCCCAGGCCATTAGGGAACAGTTTGAGGAGATGCTTAAATTTTTACCTGTTGAACAAGTTCAGCAGTACGCTGATTTAGCAGACGCATTGTGTTTCACAGTAGATGCTATGATAGATGCATCCATTCAGATCTCTCGTCTGATGTTGGGACTAGTGCATTCTCACAGAGTTCTTTGGCTTAAGAGTTGGTCAGCCGAAGCACCGTGTAAGAAGCTCCTAGCCAGTTTCCCCTTTCATGGTGAACGGCTATTCGGAGAAGATTTGGATAAATACCTACAGAAAATTTCCAATGGCAAAAGCTCTATGTTGCCAGTAAAGAATAAATTTAGACCTTTCTCATTTAAGCGGGCCTCTTCCTATGTATTGGGGACATCAGCCTCTAGGCAGTCACGATGGCCTCAGCCGGCAGGTTCAAGGTGGGAAACCCCAGGGACAGCACCAAGGTCAAAAAAGTTCTTGGGGAAAGAAGCTCACCAAGCGGCGTACTAAAGCCTCTTTTATGAAGGGGCGCCCTCGCTCGCTTGTGTGGGGGGAAGGCTCCTGCAATTTTCAAAGATCTGGCAGGAGCAATGTCGGGGCAAGTGGGTGGCTTCTGTGGTTTCTCTACAATTTCTGTATTTTGCTGTCTCCCCGGTTTCTAAGGTCAGGGGTTCCCAAAGACCCAGAAAAGAAGGCGACTCTCCTTCTAGTACTGGACCATCTTAGAGGGCACAGGTTTTTATTCAAACCTCTTCACAGTCCCGAAATGCCAAATGGGGAAGTAAGACCTATTTTAGATCTCAGGGATCTAAATCAGCACTTGAGTATCCGATTCTTCCACATGGAGTCAATTCGGTCGGTAGTAGCCATCCTCCAAGGAGGGGAATTTTTGGCTTCAATCGATATCAAGGATGCCTATCTTCATGTGCCAATATTTCCCACCCACCAGAGGTTTCTATCCTTCGAAGTAGAAAACCGTCATTTTCAGTTTGTGGCCCTGCCAATCAGTCTAGCCACAGCTCCTCGAGTATTCTCAAAGATTTCTGGCTCCTGCTTTAGCCAGATTAAGGGCACAGCGCATAATGGTCCTAGCCTATTTGGACAATCTACTCTTAGTAGACCATTGGGTTCTGGGTTAGACTACGGTCTGGTGACAACGGTAAACTACCTGGAATCTCTAGGCTGGGTTCTCAACTTGGAAAAATCATCCTTGAGGCCATCAAGGAGAGTACAGTACCTGGGACTAATCAGATACCAGGCAGGGAAAGGTATTTCTACCTCCAAAGAGAATCGGTTCCATTTGTAGAACTAATCCATCTCATAAAGGCAAAGGAAAAAGCCTTCCATTCGGTTGTGCATGAGATTATTGGGGAAGATGGTGGCCTCCTTCGAAGCTGTCCCTTACGCACAGTTTCATTCAAGATTGCTACAAGGCACAATTCTGTCAGCCTGGAAAAAAGGGGTTCAGGCTTTAGATTCTCCAATTCAGCTTACTCCTGACATACGTCAGAGCCTAAATTGGTTGCTGATATCCAGCAACCTTCTAAAGGAAAGGGAAGGTAATTTCTATCAGCCACCTGGAAGGTAGTAACCACAGATGCCAGTCTTTTTAGGTTGAGGAGCGGTTCTGGAAGAGGATTCTGTCCAGGGAAAGCGGTCCAGGTTGGAAAGGACCTTGCCTATCAATATTTTTGGAAATTCTGGCAATTCTTCTGGCTTTAAGAGCCTGGACGGTCAGACTGAAGGGCTGTCCTGTCAGGATTCAGTCCGACAACACCACTGCTGTGGCTTACATGAGGAGTCGTGCAGCCCAGAGAGAGGTGAATTACCTTCTGTCTTGGGAAGAACACGACGTCCCTTGCCTGTCAGGAATTTTCATTCCCGGGATAGAGAATTGGCAGGCGGACTACTTAAGCCACCAACCATTATTTCCAGGAGAGTGGTCTCTTCACCCCGACATCTTTCTTGCGATATATCAGAGATGGGGTACTCCAGACGTGGACCTGTTTGTGTCCAGATTCAACAACAAAGTCGATAACTTTGTCACGAACAAGGGATCCGCTAGCTTGTGGATGCATTAATCTTCCCATGGGATCAGTTTTCTCTGATCTATGCATTTCCTCCAGTTCTGCTACTTCCGCGTCTTCTTCGCAGGAACAAAAGAGGCAATTCTCGTGGCCCAGAAGGCCATGGTTCGCCGAGATCATAAGGATGGCAGTAGGAATTCCCTGGACTCTGCCATTATGGCGGGACCTTCTTTCGCTGGGTCCGGTATTCCATCCTACCTTACAGACGCTAGATTCAACGGTCTGGCTATTGAGACCCACATCCTAAGGGATCGTGGGTTATCTCATTCAGTCATATCTACCTTGATTAATGCCAGGAGGCCAGATCTCGGCCTTGTCAGTGTTCTTCCAGCGGCCTTTGGCTTCTCACTCGTTAGTGCGTAGCTTTGTGTAGGGGGTAACACAGATCGGTCCTCAGATCAGGACACCCCTAAATCCTTGGGATTTGAATTTGTTCCTGTCAGCTTTGCAAAAGCAGCCATTTGAACCCTTTCGGGAAATTCTATTGGTTCTGTTGACCAGAAAGATAGTCTTTCTGGTTGCCATTTCTTCTGCTAGAAGAGTTTCTGAACTAGCGGCTCTATCTTGTAAGGAGCCATATCTGATTATTCAAAAGGATAAGGTGGTTTTCCACCCTCATCCTGAATTCCTGCCAAAGGTAGTGACAGGGTTTCACTTAAACCAGGATATTCTTCCTTCATTCTTCCCAGAGCCTCAATCTAGGAAAGAGAGGTTGCTACATTCCCTTGATGTAGTAAGGGCGGTCAGTGTTTATTTAAAGTCGACCGCTCAAGTTCGTAAGACAGATTTTTTGTTCTGCCGGATGGTCCAAGGAGAGGACAGGCAGCGTCTAGATCCACTATTGCTAAGTGGATTCATCAAGTCATTGTGCAGGCTTATGGTTTAAAGAGGAAGATCCTCCTTTTCATATTAAGGCGCACACTCTACCAGGGTGATTAGTACCTCCTGGGCGGTGCATCATAGGGCCCCTATGGCTCAGAGCTGTAAAGCCGTGACATGGTCTTGAGTTAATACATTTACCAGATTTTATCAAATCAATGTTACGGGTCAGGAGGATTCTGCCTTTGGGCGCAGCGTACTGCAGGCTGCAGTATAAGTCCTCTGACTTTTTTTTGTTGTGTGCCCCCCCCCCTTTCAGTTGCTATTGCTATGGGACATCGCATGTAGTAATTATTACGGCTCTGTGTCCTCTGATGTAAGAAAAGAAAATAGGATTTTTAAAACTGTTTACCTGTAAAATCCTTTTTTTTGTACATCAGGGGACACAGAGGTCCCTCCCTTCTTATACACTTATAGTGCTTGGCTACAAAACTGAGGACTCCCAGTAGTGTGAGGGGGTATATGGGGGAAGTTCACGCCTTAAGGGGCGTGCCAGTGTCTAGCACCTGGTACGCCGATATAACCCACGTAGTAATCACCACAGCTCTGTGTCCCCTGATGTACATGAAAGGAAAAGGATTTTACAGGTAAGCTGTTTTAAAAATCCTATATTTTTTTTGTGTAGACTTTGTTAATGCAGAGTGTTAAAATGAACCTTTTCAGACTTTTACTCTCTCTATGCTGATGTGAAATCATCAAGAGTTTAAATTTTCATTTTAAAATAAAAAAAATTCCACTTTAAAGATGAAATTCACCACCATAAAGGGGAAGTTCTGCTTTATGCCCTCCTCCTTTTCTGTTCTCTTCTCTCTTCTCTTCTTTTCCGAACCCCCCCCCGCAACCTTCCAGGACACGTTTTAGGTCCCTGAAGGCTGGCAACCATTCACAAAGCCTGGCTTGCGCAGTGCTAAGCAGGCTGTGATGCTGCAAGCCATCACAGCTGGCCTCTCACAGTTAAAATTCCGCTGGCGACCCAAAGACCATCGTAGAGCCGGCCTGGGTGAGAACATTGCTGGATCCCTAGACAGGTGGATGGATGTCTGTCCACAGTATTTGTAGCGGCTGACTTAATCTCTTTCAGAGTGACCAACTTCTTGCCTTTCTTGTGTCCATTTCCTGGTTCACCTGAGGAAACTAGGGATGTAGTCATGTTTGCACAGATATGTAAATTCAGGGACAATTAGTTGCACGGAACACTTGTGCATCCCTGTGTAAGTAAACACAGCCCTCCAACACCCTGTGTGAATAAAGCCTAAAAGTATACTTATGTACACCATGTTAGATATTGTTACCATTTTCCTTGTGGGAAACTTAAGGTGGGCACATGCACTCATAAAAAAAAAAACAAAAAAAAAAAACTGGTTGTTCTTCTGAAATACCTTTTCAGCTGATCTCATTATTAGTGAAGCAATAAGCAGTGTTGGGTTCTCCATTTTAGCAGCAGAGATTCGTAAAATATCCAGTGGGAATTATTTTGTTGCTAGTTATGGTTATTACTGGTCCTTCGTTGTTCCCTGATGCAATTATATTCTTGTTATATATGCAGGGATATTATTGAACGGTATTGCCCATAATTGATACTGTCTGCTTGTCTATGGCGGTTTCTGAAATGGTGACAATGACTTTGTTAGATTGAAAGCTTCAAATTACGCACTCATCTGAGTAGAAAGGTGAGCCTGTAGGCACGGTTTGTAACAATAGCATGAGTAACTTCTCATGGATGTGCAGCAACAGATGCAACTTTTTGAAGGTCAAGGATAAGTTCACCTTGAGGCTGGGTTCACACTGAGGAAAGGAGCGACTCACAGCAGGGGTCTGGTGCTTCACCACCATTTCAGGTCTGATTTCAGCCCAAATGTTTGGCTGAATTCGGACCTGAAATGGACCAGAAGATGCAGAGGACTCTGGAGATGTGTGAACTGGCTCCACAGAGAGCTGGTCATAATCTCCTGAAATGCAAATTGAATGTAGGGAAACTCGTATCCAACTGGTGTGAACCCAACCTTAGGAGAAGGTTCTACCCATATTTATGGTTTAACTAGAGATGCACTGAAATTTTTGGCAGCCGTAAAATAAACTGCGGAAAATGACGTTTTCGGCATATTGCCAATGGGAAAATATTGCCGATTACAGAGCCGAAAATGGGGCAGGGCCTGGGTGGACCCCTGGTGCCACCCATTACGGGGTCATCTTCCTGGCTTGCCCCAGTCCTCCTCCTCCCCCTCCCACAGAACGGTGATCTCCACGTGTCACGGAGCTGAATTGCACTGGCTGCAGTAACAATGTCCTGCCTCCTGTGACTAAATCAGCGTGATGTGATCACAGGAGGGGGGACATTGTTACTGCGGCCTGGGAAATTCAATTCACAGCTCCAGGACAAACTGAGATCAACGCGCAGGCTGCATCTGACGGGCACAGGTGAGGCTGCATCGATCTCCTGTCTGCCGTCTCTGACCCTCTCCCGTATCAGATGGTTAGAGACCGGGAACATGATACAAGAGATAGACTGCGGACTGAATTTTCTTGCACCAAAGATGCCAATAATGGCCAACAATAAATTCATATTAATTTAAATTGATTTTAATAAAAAAGTCGAATGTAATACAATTTTTAAAAAATATTTATATTTTTATATACAACTTTGTTTTTGGCCTAGTGCATCCTTCATTTTCGGTTTAGGCACTGTAAGGGATCTTCCCGGGGTAGGGTGTGTTTGGACACAGTTCACAGCAGACTTGGACTTTATAAAGTAGACCTTGGCGTTTATTCGTGGTATAAACAGTCCAACAAACAAAGTATACAGCAACACCGTGCTTCTTGTGTATAACAGGAACAAAATAATAACAATAACAAAACAACCTAGCCCGGCTGGGCGCTTACTAAACAGGTTCTTCTCACCTATCTGACACTTATAAACACAGCGTCTTTCGCCTGGATATCACAGGGTGGATTTTAGCTCCAGCAGTGGCTGTGCTTGCAGCTTCCTCAAACACACAGACTGTTCGTTTCCCTGGCTGAGAGCAATCACCTGCAGACCCTGCAGAGCCTTTAGCTTCCCAGGCTAATTAGGATCAAAGCTCACCTGATCCCAAACCCAGAACTGGATCGGGGGATGTGGAATGACAGGTCCCTCTACCAAACCTACCTGCCATTCCATATAAACCCAGGCCCGGCAAAATTAAATAACAACTCAGCAGCATATCGCTGCTGAGAAACTGATCCATCCTGGATTTACCATCTCACACTGTGTAGCAACCTAGGTGAGATGTACACCCCCTCGATCACTTCTCCAGTGACATGTCTACATATCCCCCCCCTCTTTTTCAGACCGGAGGGCTGAGCCTTTTGTCCCCACAGACAACTTACCCTTGACAATGCGTCAGCATTTGCCTGTAATTTCCCTGGCCTGTGTTCCACAGTGAAATTAAAGTTTTGTAGGGAGAGAAACCATCTAGTCACTCTTGCATTTCTCTCCTTGTTTAACTTCATCCATGTTAGGGGGGCATGGTCTGTCACCAACTTGAATTTCCTGCCTAGCAAGTAATATTTTAAAGATTCTAGGGCCCACTTTACTGCCAAACATTCTCACTCCACAATGGCATAATTTTTCTCGGCCGGGGTTAGTTTTCTACTCAAGTACGTCACTGGATGCTCCTCACCATTCACTACTTGTGAGAGTACTGCACCTAAGCCTGTGTTAGAGGCATCTGTCTGGACCAGAAATTCTCGCCTGAAATCGGGGGTAACTAAGACAGGTGGTTGGCACAAGGCAGACTTAAGGCTTTGGAAAGCCTTCTCGGCCTCTGGGGTCCACGTGACCATTGCTGTCTTTCCGCCCTTTGTCAAGTCAGTTAGTGGAGCAGCAACTGAGGCAAAGTTCGGCACAAATCTACGGTAATACCCCGTAATACCCAGGAAAGCTCTAACCTGTTTCCTTGTCAGGGGTCTAGGCCAACTCTGTATTGCCTCAATTTTATTTAGCTGTGGCTTAATCAATCCTCTCCCAATAATGTAGCCCAGATATTTGGCCTCTTCTAGGGCTAGAGCACACTTCTCGGCATTTATGGTCAACCCCGCATCACTTATGGCATCCAACACGGCCTGTACCTTACAGAGGTGACTTTCCCAATCAGGGCTAAAAATGACCACATCATCGAGGTAGGCGGCTGAGTAATCACGATGTGGTCGCAGAATCAAGTCCATCAACCTCTGGAAAGTTGCAGGCGCTCCATGTAACCCGAATGGCATCACTACATACTGGAATAGCCCATCGGGGTGGAGAATGCAGTTTTCTCTTTAGCCTCACCAGAAAGTGGAATCTGCCAGTAGCCCTTTGTGAGATCGAGGGTGGTTATGTACCTGGCGTTACCCAACTTCTCAATCAACTCATCTACCCTGGGCATAGGATACGCATCGAACTTGGAGATCTCATTCAACTTTCTGAAATCGTTACAGAACCTCCAAGTTCCATTGGGCTTTGGGATTAGCACAATTGGGCTGGACCATTCACTCTGTGACACCTCAATTACCCCCAGAGCAAGCATACGTTTTACCTCGTCAGATACGGCTTCCCTACGTGCCTCCGGTATCCTATAGGGCTTAAGGTTTACTCTGCTTCTAGGCTCAGTTTCAATGTGATGATGGATGAGGTGTGTACGCCCTGGGAGGTCAGAGAACTTGTTTTTGTTTTTCTGTAAAAATTCCTGAGCCTCCTGTTTCTGTGACACTGATAGAGTATCACCTACCTTGACTGGAGGGATTGGTGGTGACAAATTAACAGTATTTGTCGCCACCAAGGATTCCCTGTCTTTCCAGGGCTTGATCAAGTTTATGTGATAAACTTGGAAAGGCTTCCTTCTACCTGGTTGGTGCACCTTGTAGTTCACCTCACTGATCTTTTCAACAATTTCATAGGGACCTTGCCACTTCGCCAAGAATTTACTCTCAACAGTGGGGACTAGTATAAGGACCCTATCGCCTGGGTTGAATGTCCTGATTCTTGCGGACCGGTTGTAAATTCTACTTTGGGCCTCTTGAGCCCTCTGGAGGTGTTCCCTTACCAGGGGCATTACAGTGGCTATACGGTCCTGCATTTGTGCTACATGCTCAATAACACTCTTGTATGGGGTGGACTCATTCTCCCATGTCTCTTTTGCAATGTCCAGTAGACCCCTAGGGTGACGACCATAGACCAACTCGAATGGTGAGAACCCTGTGGACGCTTGGGGCACCTCCCTAATAGCAAACATGAGGTAGGGTAATAAATGATCCCAGTCACGACCATCTTTTGCCACCACTTTCTTCAACATATGTTTCAAAGTTTTATTAAATCTCTCCACCAATCCGTCCGTCTGGGGGTGGTATACAGAGGTACGGATGTGTGAGATTTTAAATAGTTTGCATAACTCCTTCATTACTTTCGACATAAATGGCGTACCTTGGTCAGTTAGGATTTCTTTGGGGATCCCAGTCCTAGAAAACATATAAAACAACTCACGTGCAATTGTTTTAGATGCAGTGTTTCTTAAGGGTACAGCCTCAGGATAGCGGGTCGCATAATCCATGACTACCAAAATATACTGGTGTCCTCTAGCTGACTTTACAATGGGACCCACTAAATCCATGGCAATACGCTCAAAAGGCACCTCTATAATAGGGAGCGAAACCAAAGGACTGCGAAAATGTGACACTGGGGCACTAACCTGACATGTGGGGCACGACTCACAGTATTTTTTAATGTCATCATATATGGCCTGCCAAAAAAACCTCTGGAGAACCCTCTCTCGCGTTTTGTCAGTCCCCAAGTGTCCCCCAAGAACATGGTTATGTGCCATGTCAAGCACCTGACGCCGGTACGGCTTAGGTACCAGAAGCTGTTCCACAATCTCATCTTTAACCTTATTGACTCTATAGAAAAGATCATTAGTCACCGAAAAATGTGGAAATCTTTTTTCAGCATCTGGTTCCTGAGGTACCCCGTTCATAACAGCAACCTGCTCTCTCGCATTTTTGAGAGTGGGGTCCTGTAATTGTGCAGCCCCAAAATTATCGCTAGACACCTCTAAGTCTAGTATATTTTGCTCAGTGGGAGGAGCCTCCTCCTCCCCAGCCAGGACCTGCAAAGGAAAACAATCATTTTCATCCTGCATACTTTTATCATTCACAGTGGACAAGGCAACCACCTTAGAGGTATCCTCACTCCTTTTGGGGATTTTTCTTTTTTCCCAGAGAGCCCAGAATAATGGAAAATCGCGCCCCAATATTACATTATGCATGAGGTTTTTAACCACACCCACTTCATATTTTACGGTGCCTTGTTCAGTCCCGACTTTAGCCAGCACTATAGGGTACACTTTTGTATCACCATGTATGCACACAACACTCATATGCTTTTTAGACTCTAAGTCCCCAGTCACCAGGCTAGCATGCACCAAGGTTACGAGGCTTCCTGAGTCCATTAACGCTTTAACAGGAAAGTCATTGATTGTGATGTCGCAGATTTGCGGTTCAGTCTCTAGTCCAGGAACTGCAGCACAAGATGGTTCCGCAAATAGCGACTGACGCCGGCTAGCGTCACACTCCATGGGTTCAGTGGTAAGGGGGCAATGGGCAGACACGTGTCCCGCCTCATGGCATCTCCAACACTGGATAGGGCCTGGTCCCCTTGGCAAGGAGTCCTTTTTAGAGCCCCTTAGCCACCCGGGACCATCACCAGCCTTTTTCCCCCCATCAGCACCCCTCCACACTCCCCCAATAGATGGAAGTCTCTTACCAGCTGACGGCACAGATCTGGCGCTCCGGGGAGGTGAAGATGCTGCAGGAACATCACGGAGGTAGTCCTCAGTCGCCTGGAACCTCTCCACAAGGTTGACAAGTTCGTTTGCATTCTTAGGATCACCTTGTCCCACCCAGCGTTGCAGGTCAGTAGGAAACGCTCGGAGGTAGCGATCCATCACGATCTTCTCTAGGATTTGTGCAGGAGTAGAAGTGTCTGGCTCCAACCACTTTCTTGCCAAATGGATTAGGTCATACATCTGGGACCTCGCTGATTTGTCCAGACTGTAGCTCCAGTTGCGTACCCTCCGGGCACGGACTGCAGTAGTAACTCCTAGTCGGGCAAGTATCTCCTCTTTTAGCCGAGTATAGTCCTTAACCTCTTGCTCACTGAGGTCATAGTAGGCCTTTTGAGGTTCACCTGTTAAATAGGGCGCAATTACCTCTGCCCACTCAGCGGCTGGTAACTTCTCTCGCTCAGCCACGCGCTCAAATACTGTTAGATAGGCTTCAACATCGTCCTCAGCAGTCATCTTTTGCAGCGCTTTCTGCACAGTCCTTCTCCCAAAAAAAATCTCTGGAGCGGCTCCCATCACTGTGGGTGGATTAGCAACCACAGGCGCCTCTCGATTTGCTATCAGGTGCTCGATAAGTTGTTGTTGTGCAGCCATGGACTGTTCATGTCGTTGCTGTTGTTGCAAACTCACTTGCATAAACTGCTTCAGCATCTCCTCCATGTTGCTGGACTGTTCTTGGAGTGTAGTTGCAGCTTTCACCCAAGACATAAGCAGCTGTAGCCAAGTCTGTCCACACCGTTGCCCCTAGCAACCGTGTTGCCCGCTACCTCCACCAATTGTAAGGGATCTTCCCGGGGTAGGGTGTGTTTGGACACAGTTCACAGCAGACTTGGACTTTATAAAGTAGACCTTGGCGTTTATTCGTGGTATAAACAGTCCAACAAACAAAGTATACAGCAACACCGTGCTTCTTGTGTATAACAGGAACAAAATAATAACAATAACAAAACAACCTAGCCCGGCTGGGCGCTTACTAAACAGGTTCTTCTCACCTATCTGACACTTATAAACACAGCGTCTTTCGCCTGGATATCACAGGGTGGATTTTAGCTCCAGCAGTGGCTGTGCTTGCAGCTTCCTCAAACACACAGACTGTTCGTTTCCCTGGCTGAGAGCAATCACCTGCAGACCCTGCAGAGCCTTTAGCTTCCCAGGCTAATTAGGATCAAAGCTCACCTGATCCCAAACCCAGAACTGGATCGGGGGATGTGGAATGACAGGTCCCTCTACCAAACCTACCTGCCATTCCATATAAACCCAGGCCCGGCAAAATTAAATAACAACTCAGCAGCATATCGCTGCTGAGAAACTGATCCATCCTGGATTTACCATCTCACACTGTGTAGCAACCTAGGTGAGATGTACACCCCCTCGATCACTTCTCCAGTGACATGTCTACAGCACCAAAATTTCTGTTCGGGGCACCCCTAGGTGTAACCTGCTCCTATACACCACCCAGCTCCCTGCTATGTGGCAGTAGGGTAGGAGGGGGATATTCTCCCTGCACCCGCTGTTGCAATTTGAAAACCCCTTAGCAGTTTAGGGCTCCTCCCACATGGCCACGTCATTTATTCATATTTTCTTGTGAGTGAATGAACCACAAGTACCATCATCCACTGCAGCAGACGGCTTGTAGTTATCAATGAACTGAGGGAGCTGGTGAGCGCTCTCATAGTTCATTGATTCCTCCTGCAATTCAGTAACTTCATATGGGAGGTTTGGGCAGAAAGCTGACTGAGTTTGCAGTCCTGCCATTGAACCCATGATCTGCTGATTGTGGGTGCAATGCTTTACAGGGTACAGTGTAAAAAATTATACATGCACATTTTTTAAATCTGCAAAAACATGTGCATTTATTTTTTAAAAGGTGAATTTATTAAAGCCAAACCGGAACCTCTCCCAGCCTAATAGTAGGTCTCTGTGTTCTACACTGCACAGTGCTGTCAGTCTAAGTTACTGATTGGCTTGAAGTGCTGCCCCTTCCTCCTCCCAATCTAAGTCCCGCATGGCATTTCTGTAGGCCAATATAATGACATAATCTGATACTATTTGAAAGGTTTTTTTAAATAGTTGTATTAAATGCTTAAGTGGTTTAAATGTGGATCTTCTATATCTGCATACAGTTTTGCTTTAGTAATGATAACCTGTGTTGAAGTGAGCAGGTGGTTGAAGGGTTGACCTCTATTTTTGGGCTGAATCTGATTAATCTGTGCAGGCAGTGTGAGTCTGGCAGCAGGCAGATTACTGGGTTCATAGCTAGGTCAAGGCAAAATCTCTTATTCTCTGTCTGAAAGGTCTTTCTTGAAGAGCATGCACATGCAGCTGAAAGTACTTTCACGCTACCTATAATAAATGTTCTTTGAGTGGAGCTTTGTTCTGAATGCTATGGGTTTTTGTTTTGTAGGTTTACACTAAGGCTTAATGTACACGGGACGTTTTTACAACCTCTCCTGAACAATTTAACTTGACAGATCATATTTAAAATATCTGTTTTACCTTGTGTTTACTTTTTTTTTATTTTTATTTTTATTTTTTTTATGCCAAAAAAGTTTTAAACATGGGTTACTATCTGTCAAGTTAAATCGTTCAGGGGAGGTTATAAACATCCCGTGTACATGAATCCTAAGCAAGAACTTCCCACCTTCTCCTGACCCTGTATATATTAAAACGGACCACTTGCAGAGCGGTTGTTGCAAGCCCCTTCTCCAAGAGGCAGAAGCACATCCAATGTCCAAAAAATAATCAGTACGTCAGCTCACTGTTAAGTCTGGTGTTCCAGTCATATTGTGCTTTGTAATAACAGCATTTTGTGTGGATGGTTATTACTACAGTTTATTGGATATGTGCCTCTTCAGGCAATATATGAAGGATAAACAGCAGGATATTAGTCTGTATAAGATTTTGATCAGGCAGAACGCTTGTACAGTTTCCAGACTTGTTGTGTGATACATTTTCTAATACAGAATTAATATTTTGTCCTTTTTCCTTCCAGGTGTGGCTGATGGAGTGGGTGGATGGAGAGACTATGGGGTTGACCCCTCTCAATTTTCAGAGACTCTTATGCGCACATGTGAACGTTTGGTTAAGGAAGGACGGTTTGTGCCAACCAACCCTGTTGGGATTCTCACCTCCAGTTACCGTGAATTGCTTCAGAACAAAGTACCTTTACTAGGTAGGTCTGGATTACCAAGCACACAAATGGTACCCTTTTCTGGTTAATGCATGTCTTCATGCTAAGTTAATATTGCAGGTCAACATCCCCCAAAGTTGTTGGAATAGTTGGGTTCAGTTTTTGTTCAGAGGTAGTAAAATTTGACAGGGGAGTGCCTAATGCACAGCTATTGACACATGAAAAAACAGGACCCTTATGCATTTACGGTTAGTTCAGAGTTAGGCTTGGGTTAAAGTAAAATTTTGGGATAACCCTAGCTAATCTGAAAAATGTTCCCCCACTCGACGACTGTTGGTAAATTCTGGAGCGGTGACATTAGCAATAATCTCCTATGGCTCATCCATTGGCCCTCCCTCCTTTTGCCTGCAGCCATCGCTGACCGACGCTGGATCACATGACTGGAGTGAGCTCAAAATGGAATATGGGATACTTTTCTTATGCAGGTTAGTAAGCATAGGTGGTAGGAAGGAGCAGTTTTTAAGACTAGTTGGGTTTTGCCTCCTTTTAACCTCCCACCTGTATGCAGGTTCCTGTACATGTACGTGTGCAGGTGCGCCACTGCGCTCTCTTGATACATGAGCGGCACATCTGCACAGGGGGCAGGGAGAAATTCTCACATAAGCAAGAATTGCGGAAGTGCAGCTTATGGCACAAATGAATAAAAAAAAAAAAAAAACTTGAGATATAGGCAGAAAAGCTCATAATGCCCTTTAGATGGCCATGCCCCTCCAGTTATTTTGCAGGATTAGGTTACATAAGAGTTAAGAGGAGAGTTCTGGATTAATTTAGGTTTTGGGTTAACTGTTAAAGTATAACTAAAGTCAAAGCTTTTTTCGTTTTTGATAGAGTGGAGAGGGATAAGAATCCCTGTCCGTTTTTATTGCTGTGCCCCTGTTAGGAAGCTTCATCCTTTTTCTACTTGTCCTGTTTACCCTTCTCATTGAAAGTGAAAGTAAAAAAAAAAAAAATCCTAAATTGTGGGTTGCCATCAGAATCCTACACCCTTTGAATTTATAAACCATTCTTGTCTTGCTTTTTATCAATCTTGGCAACAATGATTAATGTACCCTCTCTGCACAATATAGAATCATAAACTGACTGTTGTACCACACTAATGGCTTCTTTATGAAACTATGTCTGGTGTGCATATGAGACCTAGGCTCTAGATAACATTATCATGCTGTAATTGTTTTTGTTTTTATTGTTCACTCCTAGTATACGGTCATGATGTCAGAGGCTCCTTACAATCTGTATGGCCATCTGAACTTTGTTTTGGATATGATTGACTAGCATCATGGCACCTATCTCATCTCTTCTTCTACTTATATTTACTAATATATACAAAATTAGTAAATATTGATATAAAAGAAAAGTAAACTCTGGCTCACACTAGTGCGATTTCAGGTGCAACTTGAGTGGCACAGAATCGCATGACAATGCAAATCACATTGATTTCAGTGGTGCTAATTGACATCAATTTGGCGAACCATGGTTTTGGAACAGGCTTCTACTTTGGCACAATTCTGGCCCCATAGAATATGCATGGGACAGCTAGGCATGTAATCAGGTCACTGATCAGTGCCCTGATTACAATGCTGCCACTGATGGGCAATAACCAGTGGCCATTAGCAATGCCAATCAGTGCCACCCATCAATGTCCATCGGTACCACCCACCAGTGCCACATATCAGTACCCAAAAAAAGCAGTGAATAAATACCACCAAAAGAAAGCTCTGTGTAAAGAAAATGATACATTTTGTTTGGGTACAGTGTAGCGCGATTGCGCAATTGGCATTCAAAGTGCGACATCGCTGAAAGCTAAAAAAAATGGCTTGGGCAGGAAGGGGGTGTAAGTGCCCGGTAGGCATGTGGTTAAATAAAATCCTACTTTATTTTTAAATATTGCCAGACATGCTGCTATATCTGAGCTGTGTAATGACTAGCCTTTTAAAAGGTGCATACTGAAATGAATCTGCTGAACACTTGCAGGCCTTGTGATAGAGAACATTATACTCTCTATCTAAATGTAAAAGTCAGACAGGAGCAGCATGTTCTTCTGGAGGCCAATTTACTGCTTTCTAAGTATAGGCCTTTATATTAATAACTTAGAACATAGGATGGGAATGGGTTCAGAAAGTGCCCCCTGAACCTGGTCCACGTGCTAACAATCTAGCAGAAAGCACCTTAAATGTACTCCTTGGAAGTCATTAACATGATGCAGATGGAAAAGTGAAGTATTTCAATTGAAATGGTCATGTGTCAGGTTATTTTGGTTATTCATTACATTGCAAAATACAGTATAATAGACCTTTTATTCTGAGATTGTGTTCATGGGCTTCCAAGCTAATATGGTTAAAAGGATCCTGATGTGAAATTTCAAACACAATTTTAGCTGACATGTATTAAAGATGTTTGAAAAGATATACCGTATATACTCGAGTATAAGCCGAGATTTTCAGCCTCTTTTTTGAGGCTGAAAGTGCCCCCCTCGGCTTATACTCGAGTCATCGCTGTCTGCCCGCTCGAACAGCGTGTCGAGCAGACAGACAGCGGCCATTCTATTCAAAAGCCGCGCCTCCGGCTCCGCCTTCGCCTGTGATAGGCGGAACACTGAATTTCCCAGCAGCCTGTGTTCCGCCTATCACGGACATCGTATCATCCTCGTACTACGGACGAGGATGATACGACGTCTGTGATAGGCGGAACACAGGCTGCTGGGAAATTCAGTGTTCCGCCTATCACAGGCGAAGGCGGCGGCGCAGCTTTTGAATTTTACAATGGCCGCCGACGAAGAGGGCACGGGACGGGACGGGGGCAAGGCAAGGCAAGGCACGACACGGCACGGGACGGAGGCAAGGAGGCAAGGTAAATCCCCCCTTCCTTGTGTGCTGTGTGTTTTTCAGTCCTTTGCTCACAAAGAAATGATCTTTTCAGAACAAGCCAGAGAGTTTCAGAGGAACATTAATAATTCATATGCCTACAGAATGCGGCTGCTTGCTCTTATCAGCAGATAATTCTGGCCAGAACAATCCCTGATTACATGTGTTTATTGTGCCCTCGAATGCCTTCCATAACCCTGTGTACATAAAGATTCATTATTCTTCACCGGCACTATGGCTCACCCTATAGGGCATCATAACACCATAAAGAAAGTAGGATCATCCCAAATAGGGATCTGTAGTCCCTTTAAAGCCCAACTCCATGAAACAAATTGCTGGTTATTAGGAGGCTCGGGACAAAGGTAGGCTGGACACACACACACACACACACACACACACACACACACACACACACACACACACACACACACACACACACACACACACACACATACACACACATACACACACATACACACACACACACATACACACATACACACATACACACATACACACATACACACACACACACACACATACACATACACATACACACATACACACACACATACACACACACATACACACACACATACACACACACATACACACACACATACACACACACACACACACACACACACACACACACACACACGGATGGATGGAGACACACACAGGGATGGATGGATGGATGGAGACACACACACACAGGGATGGATGGATGGATGGAGACACACACACACAGGGATGGATGGATGGATGGATGGAGACACACACACACAGGGATGGATGGATGGATGGACACACACACACACAGGGATGGATGGACGGACACACAGGGATGGACGGACACACAGGGATGGACGGACACACAGGGATGGACGGACACACAGGGATGGACGGACACACACACAGGGATGGACAGGCATGTCTCACCCTCGGCTTATACACGAGTCAATAAGTTTGCCAGTTTTTTTGGGGGTAAATTGGGGGCCTCGGCTTATATTCGGGTCGGCCTATACTCGAGTATATACGGTATGTTATGTATATTGTCAGCTGCAATTGTATTTATTTTTTGTATTTAAATGTTTGTTTTTTTTTTTTTTTTATTGTACTGGCTTCCTTTGAAAAAAGACTAGTGAAAGCATTGCAAATTGCTCTGAAATGCAAATGCGGCTTTGCAATGTTCCATTGAAAGGAAGTGATTTGAATTAAAAACAGGTGTAAATATGACAAGTTGTATTCCTAAAAACTAAGCACAGTCTGAAAGCAAACTCTCTTTAGCCTGTCCTGTTTAATTTAACATGTCTTAGAGAAATGTATAATGTACTCCAAAAGTCAAATCCACCTTCCTGAGCACATCCCTCCAACACAAATGGCTTAAAGCTGTATTAAACCCAAAAAGAAGCATTTGTTATATTGCAGCTTACCAAATCTTAGATGTGATGGCTGCATTAGGTGTCTTTTATAGGCTTTCTATTTTGCTGTTACTGATTTATAAAGAACAGTTTGCTGTAACTGATTATAAAGTGTGCTCTGGAGTTTGGCTACAGTTTATTAGTGCATGTGAATCTAATACATTCTACACCCTGTTCTTATTTCTCCAGCGTTATGGCTCACTTAGGCTACTTTCACACCCAGGCACTCAGTCCTGCAAGCAGCATCTTTGCAGTGCTTTAGGCAGCACCACCAAAGCACAGCGGGAGCAGCGTTTTGCGGGCATTTTTAACCAGTTATTCGACTGCTAGCGGGGTTAAATGCTCCATGCTGGTGGGCGCAAAGCGCAGCTAAAACGATAAAGCACCGCTAAAAATAGGCGCCCCAGTGCGAAAATACCCTAGGGCCTTGGTGTTCCGGATTATGGGCAGAATCGCCACAAAATGCGGGATGTACCTGCGATC
This sequence comes from Lithobates pipiens, assembly GCF_037356315.1. Lineage (NCBI taxonomy): Eukaryota > Metazoa > Chordata > Amphibia > Anura > Ranidae > Lithobates > Lithobates pipiens. The sequence goes on along the minus strand of NW_027507790.1, from coordinate 85,885,431 downwards.
CCGTTACTTTCAATGGCGCCACAATCGATTGTCGCCCACAAAATGTTGGGACACCTGGTCTCTGGAGCTTGGCTTTAGTTTATTAGTGCCTGTAAGGCTAATACATTCAACGCCCCCGTTCTCATTTGTCCAGAGTTATGTCTCACTTAGGCTCTGTTCACACCTTAGCGTTTTGGACCGCGGACGGCTGCAGCTGCATGCATCAGACAGATATAACCATTTAAAGCCCACAATGTCACATGACAGTGTATGGTGAGCAAGTGTTTAATACTGCTTTATTCCTCAAGGTTTTACTAGAGATCTGGAACAGAAGAAAAAAAAATGCTAGAAACCCAAGCCCTAAAGCATATTCTGTTTTTGAGACTTGCTAACCTTTTATGAAGTATATGCTGACTTATGTTTCACAAAGGTTTGTTTTGGACCAGAGTAGTGCTGCACAACATGCTAGCTCTTTGCTTTTGCAAAAACCTGTTTCTGTGATAAAATTTTCACAACATGGTGCTAGCGAGCACAATTCAGCTTGACCTTGTTCTTAGATCACACTCTGCATATTTTTCTCTGGTTTGAACAGCCAAAATCTGTGTTGATGCAGTTTACTGCAGATGAGGTCTTTACTCCCATTAACCATTTCAGCCCCGGAAGAATTTACCCCCTTCGTGACGAGAACACTTTTTGCGATTCGCTACTGCGTCGCTTTAACTGACAATTGCACAATGTGGCTCCCAAACAAAATTGACGTCCTTTTTTTTTTTTTTTCGCATAGAGCTTTCTTTTGGTAGTATTTGATCACCCCTGCGGTTTTTATTTTTTGCGCTATAAACAATAAAAGCGACAGTTTTGAAGACGCATTTTTTACATTTTGGCATAATAAATATTCCCCCCCCCCCCCAAAAAAAATTCTCTGTTTAGGCCGATTTTACGTTTTCTTATTTTTGGTTAAAAAAAAACGCAATAAGCGTTTGGTTTGTGCAGCTATTTTTATTGTGACTGCGACAACATAGCGGACACATCGGACATTTTTAACACATTTTTGGGGCCACTGTCATTTATACAGCAATCAGTGCTACAAATGCACGGATTCCTGTGTAAATGACACTGGCAGTGAAGGGGGTTAACCACTAGGGGGCAGTGTTAAGTGTATCCTGGGGAGTGTTTATCTGTGGGGGGGGGGGGTGGCTACGTGTAACTCGTCACTGATCTCTGCTCCCGATGTCAAGGAGCAGAGATCTGTGATAATGTCACTAGGCAGAACAGGGAGATGCTTGTTTACATTAGCATCTCCCCGTTCTCCCTCTCCGTGAGGCGATCGCGGGGTATCCCTGCCGGCGTCTGCCTCTTAACGGGCAGGTACGGGTACGTTAGTTTGCCTGTACAAGCCCTTCTTCTGACGTTTATTGGCATGAGGCGGTCGGTAAGCGGTTAATATAATCGTATTAGCACACAGTTTCTCTTTCAGGTATGGTCTAATATGTTGACTACAGTAAATGTGCAAGGAAGGGTATGCGAACACAAGAAGCAACGCCCAATATGCACTGGAAAGTGCAGTAAACCATTAAGCCTAAAGTTGACAACCCATGTCTTGCAAGGGCCCTCGTACAGATTGATTTCCATAGTTCAATTTGGTCCCCATATTACATTTTCAATACATTTTAAAATACAGTGATTGTATAGTCAGATTGTAACATGTATGGTAAGGTTAAGGCTCTGTTCACACCTAGGCATTTTGTTTTCAGGCAGAAAGTTGCACGATTTTGGCTGTGATTTTGTACAGGTCAAAAGGTCACCAATATAAAACCGAAAACTCCTAATCTGCCAAAAAAAGAAGCTCCTGTACTTTTTTGAGCTTCAGGCATTTTGCTTCAGATGACAAAACACTCAGATATGAACAGGGGCCATTGAAATGAATGGAATTTGGCTTTGTGGGCATTTTTAGAGCTGAGGCTTACTACAGAAAAATGCCCAGAGAACGCCTAGGTGTGAACAGAGCCTAAAAGCTGTTTCGGCTACAAAGAAAACAATGTATAGCGTAGAGACAAAAGCTGGTTGCTGAATTCAACAGATTCACATTCTTTTTATAGATTTAAAATGGTGTAAAAATTGTGTGAGGGGAATAAAAATACATAGCTTACACTTCAAAAATGTTTAGCCGCAATTCACATATTTTATAGCGTGTCAGGTGTATGCATGTTTTCATGCTTGGTGCAGCCCATTGAGTTGGGCTGCCCTAAGTGTGAGAAGCGTGGCAAATGAGCACAAATGTATTTTATTGTATTTGTTTGTTTTTTTGCACAGCCGTCCAACTTGCTTGCTGCATTTGGGGTGCCATTAACGAATATTATTTCAAGCGTGACGTGTTTTAGCACAGTTCGTGAATGCGCAATTTTGTGCATGTTCATGTGCTACTGTTGTGTAAATGCAGTCTGAATAAATCGGTAGATATGTTTTTTTGGAATACCGGGGGGGGTGGTTTACCTATTTCAAGTCAGTATTTTCATGATAGTTCAGCTTGGTCAGCATTTTGTTTGTGGTGATATTAAAGGCAATGGTTTTTTTTTTTGGTTTTTTTTTAAATGTCATACTTTACCTGCTCTGTGCAGTGGCTTTGCACAGGGCAACTGTGATCCTCCTCTTCCCAGGCCCCCTGCCAGCGCTCCTAGCCCCTCCCCCTTACCGAGTTCCCCCAGAGCAAGCAGTTTGCTCTGGGGGCCCCCAAGCAGGTTTTGTTCCTTGGCCACTGCTCTACGTGTCCATTCAAACAGAACCGATACTTGGCCCGCCCCCTCTCTACCATACTCTCTCTGTCTCTGTCAGCAGCAGAAGCTAGGGAGAGTCCTTGCAGAGTTGAGGCTCTCATGCACATCATTGGATCACAATGTCTTTAGAACTGCTTTAAAACCGGTTTCATGTTGAGCAAAACAAAATCTAGCATCTAGTATAGTTTCAATATTTTTTGCTGATGTTTGGCTATCTGGTTGCTGTACTACACTTCTCTTTGTACTGTATTGATTAGTGTTGCACACATGTACTGATTGCAGGCCTTGATAAGAAACAAATGATTAGAAGTCTAATACGATTGACATTTCTGCCTCTCCATTTAAGGAAGCAGCACTGCTTGTCTAGTGATTCTCGATAGAACAAGTCATCGATTACACACAGCAAACTTGGGTGATTCTGGGTTTCTAGTGGTACGAGCAGGAGAAGTTGTGCATCGGTCAGACGAACAGCAACATTACTTCAACACTCCATTCCAGTTGTCGATAGCACCGCCTGAAGCTGAGGGAGTAGTTCTTAGTGACAGGTATGTATCCTGTATGTGCTATAGTTTTTCTAGCTTCTTTGTGTTTTTTTGTTTTGTTTTGTTTTTTTAACAGCACTTTGTAACATGCATCCAATTTTAATAACATATTCAAAGATTAATGAACAGACTATAGTTGCCAATTTCCTGAAAAACTGGTTCAGCTTACCCCCAACCCCTCCTTAAGCAGCATTTTTTTATTCGTTTCTCCCTTTTGTGTTGGGGTGTGAGGTAAATGTATTTTTGCAGCTTTGCCTTGATATTGGCAGACTCCCTGAAGTTTACCAATTGTTTTTATATCTATAAACCCTGAATACAGCCAATGTGATCAGAGACTAGTAGCTTACAGGCTGCCCCTTTTCTGCATAAAAATCAGTGTAAATTATGTATTTAATTCCGATGCATGAGCAAGGCTTCTATCTGACCTCTCGTTTCCTTAGCACAGAACACTGGGCATGTGATCAAAGTGGTCTCATGTTGCTTTCACATCAGTGTAAAAAGAAATTCCAGCAGCACATAGTGTCCTTCCAAAAGGAAAGCAGCTCCACACTTGGCAGCAAGCTCTCTTTTTAATGGGAGTGTACAGATACCAGGCTGCTCATAGGGTGAGTGGGAGAGCTCAATCACATGAGCAGACAGCATTGGCACACTGTGCACATTCAGCAGGAGCTTGACCATTGAACTGAACCTTGATTTGTAAGTGACTATGTTTTAATAAACAAAAATGTTGGACTCTAAAGCAAATTTTTTATATATAATATATATATATATTACACACAGTGCGTCCGGAAAGTATTCACAGCACTTCACTGTTTCCACATTTTGTTATGTTAGTTTTATTAAAACGAATTCAATTCATTATTTTCCTCAAAATTCTGCAAACAATACCCCATAATGACAAAGTGAAAGCAGTTTGTTTTGAAATCTTTGCAAATTTTATTAAAAATAGAAAAAGAAAAAATTACCGTACATAATTATTCACAACCATGACGCTCAAAATTGAGCTCATGTGCATCCTATTTCCACTGATCATCCTTAAGATGTTTCTACAATTTGACTGGAGCCCACCAGGGGTAAATTAAGTTGATTGGACGTGATTTGGAAAGGCACACACCTGTCCGTATAATGTCCCCCAGTTAACAGTGCATGTCAGAGCACAAACCAAGCCATGAAGTCCAAGGAATTGTCTGTAGACCTCCAAGACAGGATTGTATTGAGGCACAGATCTTGGGAAAGGGTACAGAAACATTTCTGCAGCATTGAAGGCCTCGGTGAGCACAGTGGCCTCCATCATCCATAAATGGAAGACATTTGAAACCACCAGGACTCTTCCTAGAGCGGTCTGCTCGGCCAAACTGAGCGATCGGGGGAGAAGGGCCTTAGTCAATAAGGTGACAAAGAACCCAATGATCACTCTGGCAGAGCTCCAGTGTTTCTCTTTGGAGAGAGGTGAACCTTCCAGAAGAAGAAAAATCTCTGCAGCACTCCACCAATCAGGCCTGTATGATCAAGTGGCCAGACAAAAGCCACTCCTCAGTAAAAGGCACATGACAGCCTGCATGGAGTCTGCCAAAAGGCACCTAAAGGACTCTCAGATCATGAGAAACAAAATTTTCTGGACTGATGAAACAAAGATTAAATTATTTTGCCTGAATGGCAAGCGTTGTCTGGAGGAAACCAGGCACCGCTCATCACCTTGCCAATACCATCTCTACAATAAAGCATGGTGGTGGCAGCATCATTCTGTGGAGATGTTTTTAAGCAGCAGGAAATGGGGGACTAGTCGGGATTGAGGGAAAGAGGAGTGCAGCAATCTACAGAGACATCCTTGATGAAAACCTGCACCAGGGCACTCTGAACCTCAGACTAGGGCGAAGTTTCAGTTTTCAACAGAACAATCACCCCAAGCACACAGCCAAGATAACAAAGGAGTGGCTATGGTACAACTCTGAATGTCCTTGAGTGGCCCAGACTTGAACCTGATTTATACCTCTCTGGAGCCATCTGAAAACGGCTGTGCACCGACGCTTCCCATCCAACCTGATGGAGCTTGAGAGGTCCTGCAAAGAAACTGCCCAAAAATAGGTGTGCCAAGCTTGTAGAATCATACTCAAAAATACTTGAGGCTGTAATTGGTGCCAAAGGTGCATCAACAAAGTAATTGAGCAAAGGCTGTGAATACTTATGTACATGTGATTTTTTTATTTTTTTTTTTTTTTTTTTTTTATACATTTGCAAAGATTTCAAACTAACTTCTTTCAGGTTGTCATGAGGTATTGTTTGTTGAATTTTGAGGAAAATACATTTAATCCATTTTGGAATAAGGCAGTAACTTGACAAAATGTCAAAAAAGGAAAAAAGTGAAGCACTGTGGATGCTTTCCAGATGCACTGTATACAAGGCTATAAACTTACAAAATTAATAGTAATGGGAATTGGAGGTACTAATACAAACTATGATTTACTAAAGTGTCCTTTTATTTAGTCCTTTTATTTATTCTTTTCTTTTATTCTCTTAATAGCCCTGATGCTGCAGACAGTAGTTCATTTGATGTCCAACTTGGTGACATCATTCTTACAGCCACTGATGGACTTTTTGATAACATGCCTGACTACATGATTCTTCAGGAGTTAAAAAAGTTAAAGGTATGCCATACCAATAAAATTTAATCCTATCTACTTGTATGTACTTTTTTTTTGGGGGGGGGGGGTTGAGTTCCAGACTTGAAATTTTTTTTTCCACTGCAATTTGTATTATGATGCTTTATTTGCATAAGAAAACTGGACAGAAAACGGTTACCTTCTGTAACACAGCATGTTGATCCAAAAGGCAGCTGAAGCTATAGCAAATCTTGACCTGGCCTAAAAAATTATTTGTACTGAGCCTCACTACTAGTTCTTTAAAGTGAACCTGTCACAAGCCTAATGCAGCAGCTCATGCCAAAAGTGCTATGTTTGAAGATTGCGTAGCTCTTGTACTATTTATTCCCCCATTTATTTCATAAACGGGAAAGCTATCATTAAATAAACTGACTATAGAAATGCAATTCTCTGACTTATAAGCTATGTATTCGTTCCAAGACGGTTGCCTTGCACTGAACTTGTGTGGCACGACCCTTAGGCCAAGTTTACACAGGCCCGCAATGTGCATTAATGTGACCTGCCTGGTTATTTTTAAAGCCTGTTGAAATGAGAAGTAATTTAACATGCTGCTTGTGTGTCAAACATTGAAACACTCCATCAGAAAGACAGACATACCGATTCCGTGTAAAGTGATGGGCCTTTTTGAGCCAAAGCAGTCTTGGGAGCTATGAGGGGAACCATTTAAGCCCCGGACCATTTGGCTGGCCGAAGACCAGACCACTTTTTACGATTCGGCACTGCGTCGCTTTAACTGACAATTGTGCGGTCATGCGACATGGCTTCCAAACAAATTGGGGTCCTTTTTTCCCACAAATAGAGCTTTCTTTTGGTGGTGTTTGCTCACCTCTGTGGTTTTTATTTTTGCGCTATAAACAAAAAGAGGGACAATTTTGAAGAAAACGCATTATTTTTAACTTTTTGCTATAATATTTTGCTATAATATCCCCAAAAATATATAAACCTTTTTTTTCCTCAGTTTAGGCCGATATGTATTCTACATATTTTTGGTAGAAAAAAACGCAATAAGCGTATATTGATTGGTTTGCGCAAAAGTTATAGCGTCTGCAAAATAGAGGATAGTTTTATGGCATTTTTATAAACTAGTAATGTCGGCGATCAGTGCGATTAAAATTGCATCGATTACTGTAAAATGTCACTGGCAGTGAAGGGGTTAATGTGTATCCTAGGGCGTGTTCTAACTGAAGGGTGGGGGGGGGGGGGGGTGGGACTGTATAGGGAAACTAACAGATCGCTGTTCATACTCTGTATGAACAGATGATCTGTCTGTTCACTGCTCAGAGAACTGGAAACTATGTGTTTACACACACACACGGCTCCCGGTTCTCTGTGTGGATCGAGACTGGCCATTTGCATCGGGTCAGGGAGCGGGTGGCGGTTGCGCGCTCCCTAGTGGCCGTTTATGCTACCGATGTAGCATAATGGCGATTTGCGCAACCGAGCCATGCTGCCTCAGTACAACTGCGGCGGCTGGTCGGCATGCGGTTAAAAAAAATCTTTTTTTTTTTTAAACAAAAAACTGCCTTTGATCTTGATGTAGCTTTCCCTGAAGGCAACCACTGCTCATGCCTTTGTTCATTTTGAATATACTTTAGCAGCAAGAGAAACGTTTAAACACTGGCTATGTTGCCTAGCAGATGTGCTTGGACAAAAACTGCAACAACATAGCAGGAATGTCCAGTGGAAAACTTACGTTGGTTTAAAACTGCAAGAAAGATGTGGGGGTAGGCAGGATATTTAAAGTGATTTGTAAAGCTCTTGTTTGTTTTGAACCACTTCAATACCAGGCACTTCCCCCTTCCTGCCCAAGACAATTTTCAGCATTCAAGGACATGTCGCACTTTGAATTACAATTGCGCAGTCATGCAACACTGTACCCAAACTAAATTTTTATTATTTTCTTCCCACAAATAATGCTTTCTTTTGGTGGTATTTGATCACCATTTCAGTTATTTTTTGTGCTATAAACAAAGATGCCGTCAATTTTGAAAAAGGAAACTGATGGGCGGCACTGGATAGGCACTACTGACAGACATTAACGAGTGGCATCTGTAGGACACTGATGGGCATTCTCTGTGGGGCACAGGCTGGCAGGTGATGGGTTTCACTGATAATCACTGTGCTTATTATCAGTGCAGACCTATACCCCCCACCCCCCCCCCCCCCCCCCCCCCAGACGGGAAGAGCCGCCGAATGGTTCTCCCTGTCAGCGTGAACAGAGGAAAGCCGATTACCGGCACTTCCTGGTTCATACCATGATCATCTGACTGGTCACAACTGTTCCCGTGGTAAGAAGCCTCTATCAGAGGCTCCATACCACGATCGGAGGTGCCTTGTGTCAGACCACGATGCGTGGGCCGGCTTATTATCCTGACGAATTATCTTGAGGGATATGAAGTCCGATCAGGATAACTAAACCGCTTTGCCAGCATCGTATTTCTATATGACGGGTGCCAAGTGGTTAATAACAAACCTGTCATGCTTACCTCCTCCTGCGCAGAGTGGCCTAGATCCTTCTTTTCTGGGTGCCCCCCCCCCCCCCACCCCCGTGGTGCTGCTGGCTCCTCGTCTAGCGCTCACAGAGACCAGCTTTCCATGGGGGTACTCGTGTGGGCAAGCTCCCGTGTCCTACTGCACAGACAGCAGGACTCGACCCCCGCCTCCCTTGTCACTGGATTTAATAGCAGTGGGAGCCAATGGCTGACGGTGCTGAACCTGTTTTTTCACTTTGTATTATGGTTATACGGCAGGCCGCAGTTGGCTCTGCAGTGTGTTTACTTTTATGATTTCTTTGACTACATTGATCTTATTCGTCCATCACGATTACACTAAGTTCACTTTTGGTTAAATAAGCACTATTGTTTGGTGTTTAGGTGAAGACACCTCTGTGGTGTTTACCAATTTTTAATTTGTGGGTTTATTTTGATTGTGTGTTTGGTATTTTATATAACTATATCTAACATACTCAAATTTTATAGGGGAAGAGTTCTATATCATGTTAGTGGATAATATATCCCAAATGCCTCTTTAACTATTTTGTAGATCGCTCAGCTCTACATTACTCCCCCCCCCCCCCCCTTCTTTTGAGTTGGGAAGATAGGGAATCACCCCCTTCCGAATAATGCTCTAAATTAGAACAGCGCGACACCAATTCACCCTCATGATATATCAAATGTTCTTTGCATACTTTGTTGTGTTTGAGTGTTGGAACCAATCTACAGAGATAGTGGCTTCAAGTCTCAAAGTTCAGTAAACCCACTATTTCTTTTTTGTCAGTCTTCTAATTAATTCTGGGTCTGGAGGAGAAAACTAGATACGATTGTTCGAAGTCGATGGAAAAAGGAGCATGAAAGTGTAATAGGGACTATCTGAAACAAATTATAGAAACTTTTTTGGTAGGATATCCACAATTTATTGACCAAGATGGTGGAAGGAATGCTCAGTTGAGATCTGTTTTGGTCATATGCGAAGTGTTGTCAAGTCCGTTGGAACTTTTCACGCCTAGAGATTTTATCTAACAAGGTTGATATTTGAATGGATAGGAGTAAGCTTATTGTGAATTTTCCACATAGGAGAGGGGAAATGTTCATCATGTCTGATTTAGCAAGGGAGATGCTTTGAATAAATGGGTTATTCGCAGGGCCGCTGCTAGATGCTTCATTGTGCAACCTGGCAGGAGTCATTGAAAATGTAGAAGGGATTCGTAAGACTGACGTCGGTCCTAATCCTAGCCGATAGTGTGAAGTATTAGGCCCCTTTCACACATGCGGACGATATGTCCGTATTTCATCCATCCGTTTGCGGATGAAATACGGACATGCATTCATCCCTATGGGATAGCGGGTGTCTGCGGATGCTCATCCGCAGACACCCGATTTCGTCCGCCTCCGCAACAGTCCGATTCTGCAGACGGAGGAAAATCCTATTTTTCTATCCGTCTGCAGATCGGACGAACACGGACAGACGGTCCGTGCTCGTCCGATCCCCATAGAGGAGAGCTGACAGGGCGGTCCCCGCACAGTGTGCGGAGACCGCCCTGTCCGCAGCCGGCTCAGCGGGGACAACGGAGCGATCCCCACTGAGCGAGCGGATCTTCACGGGGCGGATCATTACTGATCCGCCCCGTGTGAAAGAGGCCTTAGGCTATCATTTTGGCAATGTTATCTCCTAGATTCAGTTGAGTGAAAGCATTTAAGGAATTGGCTGCTAACTCTGTCAAATGCCTTTAGGACATGGTCAGATTTTTGTGCAGTTTTGTGTTCAAGTTTTGTTTTATATTATCTTTGGCTGTTCTGACAAACCCTACCTGATCTGTGCGGATGACAGAAGTTATAATAGACTAGACATTTTAGGCTCCATGCACGCTTGGCTTAAAGTGCTAGTTCCCTTTGCAGAAAAAAAACAAAAACGCTAAATATAGAGCATTTTCTTTGTACGAGGTTTAGTTTAGGAGGGTTTTGCATTTTTTTTATTTTTTTTTCTGCCAGAGAGCTCCAATCAAATGCAAACCAGAAGGGTTTTTTCCTGCCTCTAAACTTTGAGCTCAAAATATGCCTGTAATCCTAATGTGCATTGGATAACATTGAACTGTTTCTACAAGCAGAACACACAGCTCATGTAGAAGTAGCGATTTTTAAGCCAGTGTGCATGGAGCCTTAGGCTCGGTTCACACAGGGGTGACTTGTCCAGGCGATTTCGCCGCCTGACAAGTCGCGCTCCGTTCTGTACTACGGAACCGTTCTAATAGGAGCGACTCAAGTCAACTACTTTTGCGGCGACTTCAGGCGACTTGCATTGACTTCTATACAGAAGTCGTTTTGCAAGTCGCCGCTGATCGTGTGCTGGTCGCGGCGCTGCAAGTCGTGCCGCCCGCTGTGTGAACCGAGCCTTAGTGTAAAGCTTGATATCCCCCATAAGGGTACTTGCACACAGTACTGATGTTTGAACATCAGTATTCCAGGCCAAAATTTCTTGTTTTTTTATTTATTTATTTTATTTTGCAAGTGTTTGCACATACACAAGTAAAATCAATTCTAGCTCTCGGAATGGAATTTTAATCTCCTTCAAATTAACATTTTATATGGGTATTTGTGCATATTGGCACTCGTACGCACATAAAATACTAGCAACTTAGGTTTTTTCTTCTTATGTATACACAATGCAGGTTTACATGCTTGTACAGGGACATTTAAAACAATGGGCTGCATTTAGATAGGTGAGTTTTTAGGCAGCAGTGAAGTGAAGCCTTGAGAATAGCAATGAGTCTATAGCTGTCAAGATTAGTGTTGTCTTTTCCTGGTTACAATTTTACAGAAATGTTGGTAAGGTCTGCGGTGTCCGAGATCACATTGTGCATGTTTAGTAGGATAGGGATGAATTTTTAGGCAAATGTCATGAGGGCCAATGAGAGCTGCAGAGCTGGATGTGTGTCTGTAAATCCAGGAAGTGAACAGGCAGCAGTTTCAACTGCCCACAGTTAAAATGGATGCAGCCAGACTTGGTGGAGGGAGAATTCTGTAGCATATTTGGCAAGTAGAGAATCAAAGTATATTAAAGGGGGTCTGAATACTTTCCGTCCCCACTGTAATGTTTCACTCTGTTATATTGCAGCCATTTGCTAAAATCATTAAAGTTAATTTTCTTTCCTCATTAATGTACACATAGCACCCCATATTGACAGAAAAACACAGAATTGTTGACATTTTTGCAGATTTATTAAAAAAGAAAAACTGAAATATCACATGGTCCTAAGTATTCAGACTCTTTGCTCGGTATTTAGTAGAAGCACCCTTTTGATCTAATACAGCCATGAGTCTTTTTGGGAAAGATGCAACAAGTTTTTTTACACCTGGATTTGGGGATCCTCTGCCATTCCTGTCAGGTTGGATGGTAAACGTTGGTGGACGGCCATTTTTAGGTCTCTCCAGAGATGCTCAATTGGGTTTAAGTCAGGCCTCTGTCTGGGCCATTCAAAAACAGTCACCGAGTTGTTGTGAAGCCACTCCTTTATTTTAGCTGTGTGCTTAGATCAACTACACTTCATTTTATGTGTCTTCAGAGAGCTCCTTTTTTGCGAGCAATGGTTCCTATCAGCTCATTCCTCTTATGAAAAGTAATCTTAAAATGTTAGAAGATGCTGAATCAAAGTAGATCTAAAACACAGCTCCAAACTCATTACATTAACTGGACTCTAGATGTGCAAACTACAGACTGAAAGTTTTGGGGTTCACTTACTTTTTTCCACGTGCACTGTGAATGTTTACGTTAATGGCCACCCATTGCACACGACCACGCAACAAATAATATGACTACATTTTAGTAACCGCTTTATAATAATACAATACCAGTGTTTACACATGGTGCTGGTTTGTTTTTGTTTTTAATAACATTTTTAATTTTCTTGCTGTAGATAACATCTTAGAATTATATTCATCTTTTATCTGTACAACATGCTTTGAAAGTACATGCTTCTAAAAGTCCTTTTTTCTTTCTGCTTTGCCTCCAGAATGCAAACTATGAAAGTATACAGCAGACAGCCCGCAGCATTGCAGAGCAAGCTCATGATCTAGCCTACGATCCCAATTACATGTCACCATTTGCACAATTTGCATGTGATTATGGACTGAATGTCAGAGGTAAGCCTGGGATTTGATGTTCAAGAAGCTTTAATCATTCCAAATATACATGTGACTGTTTCATGATTTTACCACTGAACCTGATAATTTTACAGTGTTACAAAACAAGCAGTGTATAAAATCAAACATTTTCATTAATGAGGCAAGTTGTACTGTCCATGCCATCTTTTTTATTTTTTTTATCTCATATAGCCAGCACTCGAGGCTTTAGAATTCCTGTATTGGCTCTTCACATACAGTGCCTTGAAAAAGTATTCATACCCCCTTGCAATTTTCCACATTTTGTCATGTTACAACCAAAAACGTAAATGTATTTTATTGGGATTTTGTGATAGACCAAAACAAAGTGGCACATAATTGTCAAGTGGATGGGGAAAAAAAATCTGAAAAGTGAGGCGTGCCCCCTTTACTCTGATACCCCTAATTAAAATCTAGCGGAACCAATTCCCTTCAAAAGTCACCTAATTAGTAAATAGAGTCCAACTGTGTGTAATCTCAGTATAAATACAGCTGTTCTGTGAAGCCCTCGTAGGTTTCTTAGAGAACCGTAGTGAACAAACAGCAGAATGAAGGCCAAGGAACACACCAGACAGGTCAGGGATAAAGTTATGGAGAAGTTTAACCACTTCCATACCGGGCCTATTCTGGCTCTCCTCTCCTACATGTTTTTGCTAGAAAATTACTCAGAACCCCCAAACGTTTTTTTTGTTTTGTTCCATAGACCTCAAGATTACACAGACATTGCTTCAAGTCGCGTAACTTTTAAGGTCGCGCAAGTATGAATGGGGCCTTAGGGTTCACTTGTCTGGAAAGAGACCTCACACCCACCAATTATCATTTGGCTAAATAAAGTAAAAATCAGATCTGTAGTGTAGATCCCATGGCAGCCTTCAATTTCTTAAGAACAGTTCCACAAAATGCAGTCCTAATGATTTAGATTTTACTCTTTACACCTGAATACCACACTCCCCAATGGCAAGCTTACAGGTTACCTCTTTCTTTGCAATGGAACCACATCGACTTCCACAGCACCCAGTTTTCTCCAGGTCCTGTTGCACTTCAGGGATCCAATCATAAAGCTGCCACCAACAAGCCAATTAGATTCTCACTTTCCCACACCCTCCTTTTTACCCTCCCCCACATTCCGTCCCCACCCACCTTGGACCTCAACCCCCATTTTTTTCTTTTGTTAGCCTACTTCTTTTCTTTCTTCTCTTCCTGAATACTCTTATGTCTGAGGCCTGATAGAGGGACAATCCTTCCACATTTAGCATTCTCCCTTTCTGATGGTCAGGATTGCAGTCAATAAAAGTTATTGGTGCAAAATGACATTGAGTCCAGGCCCTTGTTTTATCATAAAGGCATTCAAGCATCCTATATTGATGTGCTATTTATTTTTTCTATTAAATTTTTTTTTTTCTTCTGTTATTTAACATAGAAACAATCTGCCACACCTCTGCAGCACAATGGAAGACAAAGGTGATGCATAGGAAGTGTAGTGCAACACAAAACACATGGAGCGTCAGTAATGGGCGCAACTCGTATGCCTCCAATGATACGGAATGAATTGGAAGTTATCCCACAGAAAGCATTAAAGTAAACCGCATTAGAAAGCCAGACAAGGACACATCATATCTATCCAGTTGTACCGGATTGTGTCAAACTTGAGTAGGGTGTTACAATTTATTCATATACATATCAGAAATCTAGTCCTCTATAGAGTAGACGACACCCATTAAGACAATTGACTTTTGAGCAATAAAAAGAGACCTTAAATGAATGCAGGCCTAATGTCTGGTAACATCCAGCGGTTTCTGTTGAACTGACTGATGTTGCCTGACCTTCGGCCCGTGTGTATGGCAGCCGGTCCGACAGAAGATGGCTGTCTGGTCGGATTGTGACGACCGGCTCACAATCAACACTCTCGGCCAATGGCTGACAATGCTGATTGGTGTGTTCAGACAGAGGGCCGGCCCCCTCACCAGAACAGAAGGGGAGATTGCTGTACTAACATCAGATTGTTAGTGTAGCTGCTGCAACCTGAGCTGTCTGGGGGTTTTTTTTTTTGTTTTTTTCATTCAACCCGCCGAGTTGAACGGAAGAAAATTAGTAGTATGTACCAGGCTTAAGACTGTAGGTGAGAGGTTAGGATTGAAAGCATTAGGCTCAATATATCCTAGGATGCATAAAGTGGGGTCTGTAATCGGGGCAATCTCTCATATAGAGCAGGGTTGTCCAAACTTTAAAAAAAAAAAAAATAGAGGGCAAGATTTGATGAAATGAAAATGCGTAAGGGCTGACCATTTTGCCTGACATTCTTTGAACCATTAAAATTCGGTCTAAGTGTGCTTGTCCGAGCACTAATACACTACCCAACATGAATTCTCTTGCCTTTGTGCCAGTGTGTGGTGAAGAGATGAGCTCTGACGTGTTATTTAGCTATACCGTATTTATCTGCATATAACACCTTTACTTTAAGAGGGATGTTTCAGGGAAAAAAATATACATGTATACCTGACAGACAATGTGAGAGATGTTTTTCGCCCTTTTGTTGCTATTTCTATTTTTTGTAAAACCCAATCTAAACAATATAAAGAGTAGAGGACCCCCTTCCCACCATGTGTACATTGACGCCGTTTGCACCGCCTGTGTTTTATATAAGAATGCGATTTGGTTTTGAGCAGTCATTTCTCAAGTTGAATAAATGAGATACTCACATGTACACATAAACGCCTATTGTGCAGCAGATATTGGCTAGCCTCTCACTCCAGAAATGAAGGAATCATTGTAGGATTGATTACCTTTTAATTGAGAAGCTGTAAACTATTTTAACACATTTTATTTACAATTTTGGGAACTGCAGCTTTTCACTAGCGCACACGGAAATGGTGCTTACCAAGAACTTCAAGGGGCTACAGCAAATCAATGAGAATTGTGTGTTGAGTTACTTTTAAAAAGGAGGAAAAAAATCTATTCAAGTATTCTTAACCTAAAAGATTCTGTTGCTCTCGGCCTCCTCCAAATTAATTTTTATTTTTATTTTTTTAATCCAGCTTTCTGTTGGCACTAGTTAGAACTGTTAGAACTAGGGGATATGGTATTTTAGTGTTCAAAGAGCAGTACACATTACTGCAACTAATGTGCGCTGCTTTTGGCAAACAAATGGCATTGAAGGAGGTAAAATGCGAAGTTCGGCTGCTTACAGATAAAGTTACTAGGAGGCAGAAAAACGCAGAAGAAAACAATTTCATGAAAAATAGATTACAGGGCCATTAAGTAGCAGATGTGTATGGATTATCTTTGCAAACTGATATAGTTTAGTGTCACTTTAACTGTCTATACGCTACATGAGTGTTCATGTATGTTTTATGAAATGTTCCCAAATACATTTTGAGACTGTTCCAGTAAACATTTTACGTGCTGGTATGCTGACCCGAGGCTGTTGTAATAACCTCACATGATACTGACAGTTAACAATGTTCACTAACCTTTTTTAAATGTTTTATTGCAGGAGGAAAGCCAGATGACATCACTGTTCTTCTTTCGATTGTAGCTGAATATACAGACTGAGATGCCTGAAACATCTGCTACAAATTTATTTTTTATTCCTGTACAATCCTAGGACTAATTATGTATTGCACTGTATCCTGCTGGCAGGACTGCAATTTACTTTCAGTGTATTTTCAAAGGCCAGTTCTGAAAGCAATGAAATGCTGTCCACAAATGAAGACTGGGGTCTTCATAGGAACCACTACTGTCTAATGCTTAGGTATTGCTTACAGAAGAGACTTGCCTCAAATGCTATATTCCACTTCTAGTCTTAATTGCATGCTTTGGGGGTGTGTAGGCACATACATAACAGTGTGTTTGTTTGCCTCATGACTTGTGTGCTGTGCAGCAACAACACTGAGCCTTATTTATCAGTTATTTCAACTGTATTGCCCTAGTGCAGTGATGGCGAACCTTGGCACCCCAGATGTTTTGGAACTACATTTCCCATGATGCTCAAGGACTCTGCAGTGTAGTTGAGCATCATGGGAAATGTAGTTCCAAAACATCTGGAGTGCCAAGGTTCGCCATCACTGCCCTAGTGCAACCCACTTGATCCAAATGTACATGTTGCGGCTGGCGTTTTACAGCACAGTGTAACTTTTGGAATGTTGCCATAGGGAAATACAGACCGTACAATGTTCACAATTTTTCAATAAGTGAAGCTCACTACTGGGCTGTATTATGTAAACTGGGACAACTAGAATAAAAGTGGAGTTGTTGCCATAACAACCAACCACTTCATGTTAAGATTACATTCATCAAGTTGCTGTGTACCACTTGACCAGTTTTCCTAACA
This sequence comes from Lithobates pipiens, assembly GCF_037356315.1. NCBI lineage: Eukaryota > Metazoa > Chordata > Amphibia > Anura > Ranidae > Lithobates > Lithobates pipiens. Next base: position 85,868,493 of record NW_027507790.1, on the reverse strand, counting down.
GTCCTTATGATCAAAAACCATTTCTGTACCAAAGGTGATAAGTTACACTGGGATCGTAAGCTCTGAATAGTAGGCTGCACCTCAGTTACCAAGGAATAAGGAAACCTGCATGAAGAGACACACTGCAGCATCTATTGCTGATGTCCTTGTATAGATGTTAGTTACCTGACTGCAATACTTTCCTTAACTGACCTGAAACGAGCATGCGGATCGTAAAAAAGCGTGTAAAGTCTCAACTCCAGATCAGAATAATGATTCGGAGTCATTCACAAAAAGTATTGAAGCTATCGGATCAGCATGACAGGCAGTGAGCTAGTATTTCTAAGAATAGGTCATCAGTAGCAGCCTCCACGCATCCTCAGTACAGACCTTCTATAAAGGAAATTTATCAGAATAAAAACCTGGGAGCTTTCATTTCACTAGTCTTTAAGGTGTTTACTCCTGGACTAATCCTTATTTTACTTGTGGGTAACTGCTACAGAACAAGCATGTGTACATCTGGCATCGGGACACCGTACAGTAAATGTTCTTCTCCCAGATCCACGATTCATTTAGTAAAATAAGGATTGTGATAACAGCCCAAAAATATGCACTTTCTAAAACTAGTGATCAATGGCAGTTCCATATTTCTGTCCTGATTGGTTCCTTTAAGTTGCCTTGCTAATTTAGTAAGGAATGCAGACTGTACAGCAGGTATGTGGTCAGTGTTCCTGAATATATGCACATATGACACGCACACGTCAATTGTCGATAAGTCAGTGAGAAGCCAGTGCACTGCAGATTAACTGCACCACTGCATAAGTGTGTGTGACCCACCATGTGCAGATTCAATCTATACATGTTGATTTTTGTAAAAAGCATTGTTAATTTTATGGGAAAAAAAATTCTGTGCTTTTTACAGTAATGTAAAGTGTTATATTGCCAAAAAGCACACTTGGAAAACCTCAAAAGCTATTAGAAATAGTTTTCATGTTTTATATTTTGATCGATTTCATGTTTAAGTTGAATGAAACTTCAATTTGGCCATCATCCTAAACCACATGACCTTAGCTAGAAACCTTTGATATACTGAATTGTTGTACAATACACAGAGTTCCTTCCAGTTTTTATTATGTAATCGCTAACTTAACTTAAAGCCATGTTTATATATGTGTTATATACAGATTTGTATATAATATATATTTTGGGTAACATTTAGTGATTGTGCAGTGAAGATGTATTTGTCACTGATCTCTTCGGAAGTAACTTTATCAAAATATTCTTCATGGATTTAAGATTGGTTCTCAATTATTCTTTGACTGTACCTTCATTGCATTTTATGTGCTGCGTGTGTGTTACCTCATATTGTACATATTTTTTTTTCACGTTTGTGAAATTGTACTGTATATTTGCATACCCATGTCAAGCTCTTATTTAAACATGTTGTTTTTAACATGTACCATGTACATGTAATGTTGCACATCATGCTTGTAACAGGCATTGATTTCATAATGATGAGAGGTTCGTTTGCAAGCAGTCAAAAGAAAAATTGTGTTCTCTTGCTAATGTGGTATGTTGTCCACCTGAGGTCACATTAAATGACTTCTGATATTGCCTTAACTGCTGAAAACTTGATAAAGCAGCAAAAACCAGCATATGAAATCACAAAGAACATGGTTTTTACATTTCTTTGGCTTTTTAACAAGCCTTATAATTCTCATCTGGATTACTTATTAAAAAAGAGAAAAAAAAAAAGTTTGCCCATTTTTTTGTGTGCCTCATTTTCCCAGTGTAGAATAAAGAAAAACTGAATTTATGTATTTAGAGAAAGATCAATTTGGGTTTTTTATGGTGAAGTATTTTAACCATGAATCAAATGGCACAGTGCATGTAAATGGTAGTTGAGGTTTTTTCTTGTGAGTAGATCCCAGTTTGTTGAATAGAGTTTGTATTGATGAACCACACAAAGTATTCAGAGAGAAAGAGAACGTTATTCCAGTTATTTTCCTACAAACTTCTGTATATCAGAAATCCCAGCTGTATGTGGCAGCCAATCACTGGGAAGGTAGTAAGTGGCTTTGAAGACAGTCGTTTTCCTATCGCCACAGAACATGCTGATTCTCTATAGTGGGGAAAGCAGAGGTATCAGTCAGCCGAAGGCAACTGCAGATGGAGAGTCCAGATATTCTGGGGGCTATAGGGAAAGCTGCATGTATCACTGGGGTAGGGGACATAAAGTGTGGAGTCCCCAAACAAATTTAGCAAAAGGTGGCGTTGACCAGTGTATGGGATTGCTATAGCTGCCACTAGTGATTGCACAAAAAAAAAAAAAAAAAAAACAGGCTGGTTGTATGGAATTAAATTAATAGAAATTTGTCTGGTTCCTGCTGAACTGGATGAATTTTGATCTGTCTTTGCCTGGCTAAAGCAATCTGGATGCAAAGTGGTCACAGAAGCTGCAAATCATGCTCTTGCGTACTGTTCATTTTATAGCCATTAATTGGCTCTAGGGTGTGGCAGCAGTATGTGAGTCACAAATGTTACTGGCCCAGAATTACGAATGCTCTGCCAGATAAAAATACTTCTGTATTATGTAAGCAGTAGTAGTAAGAGCCATGATAAATATGCTCTTTAAGATCAGCAACCAGCTAGAAAAAGGCAATCTCCATTTCTAAAAATGTTAAGGCGCCTATATGACCCTTAGTACAACACTTAGCCCTAATTCACAGCTAAGTGTTTTATAGCTTGATGCTCAATAACCAAAATCGCAAGCTTTTAAATTTGTCCTTTTTCACACATAAGTGCTCAGGCATCTGTAGCCCAATGCCTGAAACTCAGTATTCATGAGCTACTTTTGATGCAAAATGAGGCTTCTTTTTTGGCTCTATAGACTTCAATGGGAGCATGTGAAAAATGCCTGAAAATGAAAAATTTTCAGCTTAAACAATCTCCTCCTCATAACTAGCTTTCTGTTGGCTAACAAAAAATGCTGAATAATGAATACGCCTGAAAAAAAACACCCAAAAACAGAAAAATCTCTGTAAATGTGTGAATGCAGCTAGAGGACAAAATCAGATGGGTGTTTTTAGCACAGCAACGGTCAACAGAAACATTTGTTGCTTTTAGTAGCTGATGTTGCCAATGTGCGCTTTAACCATTCAAGCAGAGTTTGCACTTCATATACCTGGCCAGCCTTGAATAACGCATTTATTTTCCCTCTACAGATTTCCTTTAAAAAGTCTTTCTGGGAGGGGCAGATGGATGTCACGATTTCCAATTCAGCAAATCCTTGTATTGAAAAAATAAAATACAACGCTTCTCCTGATTTGGCGGCGAAGCATTCAGGCAGACTAAAGTCAGTTCTGACAGTGGAGGGGATGTCGTCTGTACTGCTGCCAGGACATGGCTTCGCTCATCATATGTAGCTGATGCTACTCTACAGTATAGTACTGTGCACTCTTCAGCTGCCCCAGTAATGGAAATAGTTTCTCTGGGCCAGCTTGGCCCAAACAAACTAAAGTCAAACTAACCCTGGAATTCTACTTTAAAACAAATGCTTAGTCAGACAGAACTACCTGGCAAAGTATTTAAACACATGACTATATTGAATTTAAAAAGATAAATTCAGATGTTTGAGGTGTTTCACCCTCATGATGCCCTCCAGCACCCCCTCTACCTCAAGTTATTCAAATTCTCACAAGCGTCCAGTCCCTGCATTTACCCCCTGTGACGACTTAAGGTAAATTGTCAACTCCCCTACAGAAATCTCGGATATTTCACCTGTACCATGCAGGGACTAGATAGTGGATAGAGGAAGCATAGTGGTGGGAGTTGTGGTATTTAAACATCACATTTCCACAAAGATGCCATGAAGTTGAGTGTAACTTGCACATTTATCTCTGTTTATCTTTTATGTGGTAAGCCATTTCTCATGGGACCAAAATTTTACTATGGTTTTGTGGGTTTTGAGGTTGATTGACTAAATGTTTTTGTCATAAGTCCTGGAACTCCATAGCTTTGTGTATAGATATACAGACTATCACATGGCGAATAATTTTTAATTTTTGTAGTACCATCCTAAAATGGGTCTAGCATTATGAGCTACGGCCTTCAGTTAATGTATAATTACAGTCTTTTTTTCATCTGTATAGTATAGTTATGCAATCGGATGCATTCTTTTGCTTAGTCAGCTACGATACCTCTATTCACGTGTTCAAAGTTTGGAATAACAAATATTGTGGCTCTTAATTTCTCTCGCAAGAAACGCCAAAGACGTGAATATCTTTCCATCTGTTTATAAAAGCAATACTGTAATATAAATGCTTATTTTTACCATCACTTGTATGAAATCCTGCACTCTTAACATATCGATCTAGTCTCTTCCTTATAAAGCTGTCTGCGCACAAGTTATTTTACGAAGAAAAACCCATGCACTTACTAAAATGAAATGGTCATGTGATCAGTTGAAATGTTAGGTCTGTTTGAGGTATATACATATAGCTTCTTACTGGTGGAGATTTTGGTGATCTTGTGAATGTTGAGAGTAGAGCAAATAGAAAAAGGGATGTATAGCTACTATGCTGCTTTATCAGCATGTCACTACATAGTGTACAATATGCATAAGTGAGAGCGTGTGTTAATTTTTGCAAGCGTGCTGAATGATTGTAATGTAGAATTTGGTGTACTTGCGTGAATGACATTTTATGTTAAAGTTGGTTTCCCCACTGGGTGCATTTTTTTCTTTAGAGGGCTGGGATATGAAACGTGACCCTTTATGTAGGTAATTAAAGAACTGTGACTTGGCAAAGCTATCAATGATTGTGTAATTATTCAGTTATGAGACTGTCCAATTTCCCTCTTGTAGTCTGAAATCTTCTAAGATCTTAAGACTGTATGAAGTAGTCATTGGCAGCAAGGGTACATGAACCAAGTACTTTTATACTTGATTTTTTTTTTTAAATTCTATATACCATTGCTTATTTCTAAATGCAAATGTCTGCAATTCATGTATGATGTGTCATTTAAAGGAAACCTGTCAGGATGGTGTTACCTGACCCACTTGAAGATGTCACCCAGTGCATGAGGCACCCATTGCAGCTTCCTGAGCAGTGTACTCCTCTGAAGCATCATGCATGCATAGTGCTTGCTCTAAAACCAGTACCAGGTTCCCAGAGGCCTAGGCAGCCTCAAGTGTTGTATGGGAATCTTGGCTATGGTAGATAACAACATCCTGGCAGATTGCCTTTTAAGTCCTGAAGTAGATATGTAAATACATAACATGTAAACTGTAAGATTATTTAATAAATAGTATTTATATTAAAATGTGCTCCGTTTCCTATTCTGTTTACATGTATTTCTATTAACACCCCATATTTCTCTAGATATTCTGCAACCCCAATCCCCAAAGAGTTGGGACGCTGCGTAAAATCATCAAACACAAAATGCAATGATTTGCAAATCTCATAAATTTATTTATTTTTCACATTTAAAAACTGAAAACATATCAAATGTTTAAACTGAGAAAATGTACTATTTGAACCACTTCCATGCTGGGCCAATTCTGGCAATCGTCTCCTACATGTAAAAATCATATTTTTTTGCTAGAAAATTACTCATAACCTCTAAATATAAAATATCTATATCCCTCGTGGGGTCGCTGCGCGTATCGGCAGCCACACATTTCATCCTGTTGGAGATCCGTTTTGACACACTTTTCCAGACCAATGTCTCTTGCTTGTTTTTTTTTTTTTTTTTTAATTAAGGGATTAAACTTGGATGGGGAAAAAGGGACATGGGATGCCCAGATAACCATAATAAATACTCTCCTTTTTGCCCAGTTACCACAAATGAAGTTAATAAACTCCTCTCCACGGCCCACCTCACTACCTGCTCCCTGGACCCTGTCCCCTCACAATTACTGCTACCACCTTCCCACTCTATCCTTAACTCCCTAACCCACATCTTCAACCTCTCCCCCTCCGGCACCTTTCCTTCCCTGCTCAAACATGCACTGGTTACCCCCATACTCAAAAAACCTTCACTAGATCCCACCTGTTTGAACAACTTAAGACCCATCTCCCTGCTTCAGTTTGCCTCCAAGCTCATCGAACGACTTGTCCATGACCAAATGAGTCGCTACCTCATGGACAACAACCTTCTCGACCCCCAACAGTCTGGCTTCCGCCCACAACATTCTACTGAAACTGCCCTACTAAAACTCACCAATGACCTACTAACTGCTAAAACCAACGGCCACTACTCCATACTCATACTTTTAGACCTCTGCTGCCTTTGACACAGTTGACCACCTGCTCCTCCTCAGCAAATTGCGCTCCCTTGGCCTCTGCGATTCTGCTTTATCCTGGTTTTCCTCCTACCTATCTCAGCGCACTTTCAGTGTCGCTTGCTACTCCATCTCCTCTGCTCCCCTTGCTCTTTCTGTTGGGGTACCCCAAGGTTTTGTCCTTGGGGCCCCTCCTATTCTCGCTCTATACCTCTTCCTTGGGCCAGTTGATAAACTCCCATGGTTTCCAATACCACCTCTGCCGATGACACCCAGATCTATCTCTCTACTCCTCAGCTCACCCCCTCAATCTCCTCACAGATCTCCAACTTACTGAATGACATATCAGTATGGATGTCACACCACTTTCTCAAACTCAATCATTCTAAAACTGAGCTTGTTGTATTTCCTCCTTCATGATCCCCCCCCCCCGTGACTTTGCCATTAATATCAACAACACAACCAGTGGTCCCTCCACACACGCCAGGGTTCTGGGTGTAATCCTTGACTCTGACCTCTCCTTCAGCCCCTATATCCAATCACTGGCTAAATCCTGCTGCCTTCGCCTCCGTAACATCTCCAGAATTCGACCCTTCCTGACTGACCCACAAAGCAACTCGTTCACTCCTTGATTATTTCCCACCTTGACTACTGCAACTCTCTCCTTAATGGCCTATCCTTAAGCAGGCTATCCCCCCTTCAGTCTATTATGAATGCTGCTGCTAGACTAATACACCTCACTAATCGTTCCGTGACTGCTGCCCCTCTCTGCCAATCCCTTCACTGGCTTCCCCTACCCCACCGTGTAAAATTCTAACCATAACATACAAAGCCATCCACAACATCGTCCCCATCTACATCACCAACCTCATCTGCAGATATTGCCCAAATCGTCCCCTCCGCTCCTCCGAGGACCTCCTGGTTTCTAGCTCCCTTGTTACCTCCTCTCATGCTCGCCTTCAAGACTTCTCCAGAGCCTCTCCCATCCTCTGGAACTCCCTGCCCCTGTCTGTCCGCTCAGCCCCTACCCTTTCCACCTTTAGGAGTTCCCTGAAAACTCATTTATTCAGGGAAGCCTATCCCACACCCTCCTAACTGTCCCAGAGCCACCCCAATCAAATCATTCTCTGCAGCTATTACCTTTTGTACCACCACCCCCTCCCTTTAGAATGTAAACTCTACGAGCAGGGCCCTCCTGTACCTTTTGTATTGTACTATAATTGTGTTGTCCCCCCTATACATTGTAAAGCGGTGCGTAAACTGTTGGTGCTATATAAATCGTTAATAATAACAACCAATATTTCATTGAGAAGTATTCATTGAGTCTGGATTTGACAGTCTCTTCCTCTGCACATCTCCTCCAGCACACTACTTGAGATCACTTGCTTCACTTCACCGTGCAAATCTGGGTTCCTTTCTCCATTAGCACATGGCTAGGCCTCACTCTGAATAAGTCCTAACGTATTGCTAATAGCCCATTACAGGCAGGGGTCTGCAGTCCCCTTTGAGGTAGCAACCATTTTAGTAGAGAAGAATAAATATTTTAACGCTTGGTGGACTGCTGATCCCAGCACGTCTGATGCAAATCCTTCCAGCTCTTGTGGCTGCAATGACTTTACTCCAAAACACCAGTGTCTCTTCCTCTGGCGCCACATCCAACTCCTAGCATGTCTCGCAGAGCTTCACACTGCTTCTCAACGACTCCAGCATGGATCCCTCCTGAATGACTTGACGGGCAGTGCTCCCAACTGTCCTTTTTCCTGCTCCTGTTCCAGGGCACCTCTCAGTGACCGTGTAGAGAGGCTCTCTCCCAGCTCCTGAGCTCCAGGCCTGAGTTCACTCCCCCTCCCAGTGAGGTGGTTCCCTCAGACCACGACAGTCTAACACTCCATCATTCCGTTCTTTCACCTGACAACGTCTCCTACAGCAGGCTGACTGTGTGTGTGTGTATATATATATATATATATATATATATATATATATATATATATATGTGTGTGTGTGTGTATATATATGTATGTATATAGATTAATTCCTCGATTTAATTTTTTTTGATCGGTACTCGCCTCTCTGCTGTGTTCCGGGAGTTCCGTCGGAGATCTGGTGATGTCACTGGACTCCCCCCCCCCCCCCCCCTCCCCCCCTTCCCCAAGTGCCTCCATCTGCTAAGGAAGGAAAGGGGGAGGAGTCTGGTTATGGTCAAGTTCTGATTGAACGTACCGCGTATGAGCTATGCATGACGTCTCCCGCTGCTGCACTATGGAACTAAGAGTGTCAGCTTTACATGCTGTGTTTTTTATCATCTTTATGTGAGTAGTTTGTGTTTGAACACAAAAATTAAATCTTGTACTTAAAGAGGAAGTAAACCCTGATGGGTTTACTTCCTCCGTTTCCCTGCAAAGATAAAGCAGAATGGGCTACTATGCATCGCCCGTCCATCTTTCCGGGTATCATGGTTCCGGTGCTGTGATTGGCCGGAGCCACGATGTCACTCCCGCGCATGGGAGCCACCACTAACGGCATATTGCCGTTAGCAGTGGCATGCTCAGTGCACCTGCGTGCCGAAGACAGCAGTGCCTGTCTTTTTGCAAATATCTCCTAAACCATGTAGGTTTAGGAGATATTTCTTGGACTTACAGGTAAGCCTTAATCTAGGCTTCCCTGTGGGTCAAAGTGGTCTGTAAGGGTTTACAACCACTTTAAGCGGTGAGCACTTAGATTTTTTCTGTCTACCCATGACCTGGCGCCCTTGCTGAAATCTAAGGAGACGTGAGAGAAGTTTATGGTCCCTGTTAACCCTTTTGATACCCGCTTGCATGAACACCTGTTTGCACAGGGGTCAATGGCATAAGGTGAGAGTGATTAGTTAGACCGGAGGTGGCGGGATTGTCACGCTACTGTGGAAAAAACAATTACTTATGTCAGTGCTACAGTTTGAATTTAAAACATATTTGTGTGAAGTTAAGTCATGGATTTGTTGAACTAACTTGGGCTGGGTGATTGTATATAGTGCATGCCACATTTACCACTGACTAATGCAGAGTTGCAATACAAGGAGATCAGCTAAAAGTAGTTGGATCTGTATGTGCGTTATTGAAATTAGTCGATTAATTGTTTAAAAAAAATAAATAGATTAATCGAACATGAAAATTTTAATCAGTAACAGCCCACACACACACACACACACACACGCACACACGCCTGCCACTCCTAGTTTGGGATTGGTCAGGGCCCCCACATCCACCCCATGTCACTCCAGCTCTTGGCCCTGCCTCTTTTCCAGAACCTTCTGAAAACCAGAGGAGGCGCCCAAGAGTTGAAGCACATGCCAGTTGCCTGCTGCTACCCTAATACACTCCCTGCCCCCAGCTCAAATAAACAGGCCTAGCTCACAACATAGGCCTGCCTAAATGTATCTGTGCTGACAGTACAAAACAAATCCACTACTCTAGCACTTACCTGAGGTTGAGGGTGCTACACTCACCCCCCACCAGAACACAGCTGGTCCCCAGCTGTGAAAAATAGAAAAATGACTCCTGGGCCCAGGAGCAAAGACATCCCATTAGTTGTATGGGGGAAGGAAGGGAAATAACTTGGACAGGGCTATAGTACAAATAAATTGCGTACAAAAATATGTAAAATTTTGTCACATATACACTGTATATAATCACTAAACAACCCTTCCTACAGGTCCCTGCAGCTAGACGCTTAAACATTTTTGAGCCAGAGCATTGCTCCCGCAGGAAGAACACTGACTCACAAACTTCTTGTCCACTGGAGTGATAGAAATGGACAGCCACCCAATCGCTGAAGGTTCTTAAAGAAGACCTAATGCATCACATCCTACACTTGCATACTAACTGTACACTATAGATCACTACTGGAAGGGGATTGTGATCGTTCCAGCAGAGAACTCAAATCAACAGCACCACATATATTTCCCGCTTGCTATTATTCTGTCAGAAGGGAACTACTTAACCCTAAAGCAGAACAATAACAAACATACAGTATTTGAACAATTTGTAAACAGTCCTCCTTTTGCTCCTGATAGAAGGGACCCCATCCTCGGACAACAGGATGCTAAGAGGTGGGCAGTGACAGTACATCTGATGCGTCTGTGATCAACAGTCCTTATGTCAGGCATGCTGGGTGGCAGGCAAAGGCTGTCCCTGCAAAAAGAAATGTCAAGGAAGAAAACAACTCGCAACTCTGCCACTTCCTGCAGTCCTGATGGCTGCATGGCACAGCAATCCTCCTCACACATAGAAGCGGGGATCTGGCACCCTCCTCCTGCTATCCCCCTCTCTGACAGAGACCGAGTGGCTCCTGGTAGGCCGACTCACCTTTACAACCAGGACTCAATCTTGATAGTTGGCACGTCCCAGCTTCCATTCCTCCCTAATGGCCATGAACCGGGCCCAGACATCACTTTCTGGCACCTGCAAAGGCCTTGGGACGTGCAGAAAATCCCAGCCAAGGTCATCCTACTCTACCCCAGAGTTTTCCATGATGTCCATTATCTGGGAGGGGACATATGGATAGTCCAGACCCCACTCCAGAGCAACCCTTCTCTGTATCTCTCTCTCTTGGCTTTCCTGGCAAGACACAAGCCTCCTGGGATTTTACCACCCACTGCCCGTAGATGGAAGCTCTGGTCTGGGTAGTGGAGGGTCGGCTTTCAAAAAGTCTGCTACAAGGGACTGGGGTCCATACTGTGGGCTGAGTATCTTCTCCTGCCACTGACTGGGTCTCTGAGATGGGAACCTTCTGTCTCCCACTCCTCCTCGGGATGATCATGCAAACTCCAGAGACCCAAATTTTTCCAGTATTCTGGGGGAATTCCAATCTATGAACCGGCCCTCGCTTACCCCATCCAGCTCACCTGAAGGTGCATCTTCCGCTAGCATGGGCTGCTTCTGGAGAAGCACATCAAGGGACTTGGAGCAGGCCAGCTCTTCAGGGATGTTATCTGGCTCCTGCCCCTGGCCAGGCTACAGGTCACAGCAGCATCATCTTCATCACATATGTCCAGTAGCTTCGTGGAGTAGTCGACAGGCCGCAACACCTCTTTGCCTTTTGACTGGTGATTTTTGGCCCGCTGCAGCGTACAAAGTCCCGAAATCAGGTTGACACTGTAGTACCTTGACTCTTGCTGAACAGGTCCCAGCCTGGTTAGTGGCTCCCCCACAATGGCCGCACCAGGCCGAAACGGTCACTCCCGCCATTGGGATCTGGCACTTGGGAGTAGACACAGCCGCTCCACTCCTTCAATCACCCCCAAGACGAGCCCTCCACGAATCTCCAGCTGAACGCCAGTGTCTACTAGCTACTGCTTCTGCATGTCAGGTAACCACTGCAACGTGGGCATCATCCAATTGCCATTTTCAGCTGCCTCGTGGTATCTGCTGCTAGTTGGAACTTGTTCGCTTCTTCCAGGGCATGGCTCCACCCTCCAGCTCCCCGTCTGCTTGGTGCCATTATGCACGTGTATTAACCCCTTATGGAACATGCTGGAGTTAGCAGGCATGCTGATGCTAGCAGATTTGGCCCAGACATCTTGCTGAGCGCGAACTATGCCACAGTAACTAGAGACTGGTAGCAGGTGTATTGTCCAGTGGTTGCCTATGGCAACAATAAAGTCCACTACCAATCCCTCTGTGTAAAGGACTGACTTAAAATAGTCCCACCCACAGGCTTCCCCAAGCTGCTTCCTATCATCTGGGGTAAAATAGACATTCTCACCCACTCTTTACTATTGTAAAGCAGGAGTTTGGAGTAAAGTTAGTTTTCTGTAATCCAGTGGTAAATGTCCACGCCATGCACAGCACTGGACATATTTGTAATCCATGGGCGCAATCGCCCGATGTGGTTGCCATGGGTGACAGCACATATTTTATAGTCACTGAATTGCAGGATAGGTATAAGTGACAGATTGGGTTAACTGGGTACCGATGATCCTGGAAAAGTTGCTATTGACAACAGCACTTGTAAAAGCTGAATTGCAGGCAAATGAACAGTCTTTTTTCCTGTTTGTATCCTCTATGCAATGGGACAAGCAAAGTCTCCCCTCTTCTGTGTTGCTAAGGGTAAGAGCCAGCAGGTTAACCGTGAAGGTGTATCACGGTGGGACCTCCAAATGTAGCGGTGCCCCCGTGGGATCGCTGCGTGTATCAGCATCCACACATTTCACCCTGCTGGTCACATATCCATTTTGGCATGCTTTCTCAAACAATAAACAGTCTCTTGCTTGTTTTTATTTATTTTTTTATTAGAGAATTAAACTTGCATGGGGAAAAGGGTCATGGGATGCCCAGATAATGAATACTTCTTAATTAAATCAATGTTGATTGAGTCTATATTTGACAGTCTCTTCCTCTGCACATCTCGTCCAGCACATTACTTGAGATCACTTGTTTCACTTCACTGTCCAAATCTAGGTTGCTGTGTCTATTGGCACATGGCTAGGCCTCACTCTGAATAAGTCCTAACGTTTTCCTAATAGCCCATTACAGACAGGGGTCTACAGTCCTATTTGAGGTAGCAACCTAGAGAAGTAGAGAAGAATAAATATGCTGACAAACGGCGCTCATGTATAATGTTTTAAAACTTCAATAGACCTTCCTTCTGTTAAAAAAAAAAAAGAAAAGAAAAATAAACCTTTACAGGTGTTTTGAGTTGATTCGCTTAATAGAATGACACTGAGTCTACAATATTGAACTTTTTTGCAAAATGTTCTAATTTTCTGAGATACAGAATTTTGGGTTTTCACTACCTGTAAGCCATAATCGTCAAAAGAAATGCTTGTAATATATACTCTGTGTGTAATGAATTTATATAATATGGGAATAGAATTTTTGGACATGACTTTAAATGAGGCATATGATGGCGTTGATAGTAATTTTTTTATTAGACATAAATTGGATTTCTTTTAATATAGAATAAAAATGTCATCAGTGGTCCATAGTATTAAAAATATAAATATGCAATAATATAGACTGAATAGTGTAATCACAAACAAAGGATTTACATAATACTATTCATATAAAAATTTTATATGATTAAACACTGGACATGATACAGTTGGTACAAAAAAAAAATCAGATAATAAACATGATTGGTACAGTTGGTACAAAGGTCAATACATAGACAAATTAATATACAGATTTGTTGGGGCATCCATTAGTTGGTACCCCCTTTTTTTTAGAACTGGGTGCGCTTTGCAACATGCTTGCCCACCCCCACGTAGCGGTGTTTTGGAGTGTTCCAGCATCTTTGGCTGCTACTTTCCTCAAGTTTGAAGTCTATCTTCTTTGGGGATGTTCTCTGCCTCAAGCCCGGGTGAGACTGTGTAACCCAGTCCACCGATATAACCCTCCCCGAGAGTGGTGATCGAGCTGAGTAGTATTTTAACAGGTGTTTCTTGTTTACTTACCTATACAGAGGGCCTCATATCTTAATAGATGTTCTATTATCATATTTTTTAGTTATATATGCATCTGACTCCTGATAATTGTTTGAAAGCCAAATCTGTACATTCATTAATTTGTCTATGTATTGACCTTTGTACCAACTGTACCAATCATGTTTATTATCTGATTTTCTTTTGTACCAACTGTATCATGTCCAGTGTTTAATCATATTAAATATTTTTATATAAATATTATGTAAATCCTTTGTGATTACACTATTCAGTCTATATTATTGCATATTGATATTTTTAATACTATGGATCACTGCTTTGACATGTTTATTCTATATTAAATAAATCAAATTTATGTCCTAATAAAAAATTACTTTCAACTCCATGATATGCCTCATTTAAAGTCCCGTCCAAAATTCTATTCCTCTTTTTTTCCATACAAAGCAGGGATGAAGGCATGTCATTGTGGTATTTAGGCTAGGACAGGTCACAACCCCCCATGTAATCTCATATAATATAGGAGTTACACTTTCTGAATTTAATTACTGAAATAAAAATCAATACACAAACCGTGCAATGCAACATGTAAGAAAGAGAGTCCAATCACCAGCTGAAAGTTCATCAATTAGAAAGGTCCTACCAAATAGTGAAACCGTTGGGAAAAATAAAACACTGCAAGTGAGGGCTCCACCACAAACAGTTATACAAGCCTCTCGCCTTAAAGTGTTTGTAGCCCTACAATAAAAATTGATCTCATTCCTTTAAAGCACAGTGCTTGTGCTGTGTCATTTGGCCCCCTGTATAACCTAATCTGGCTGATCCTGCCTGGCTATGCCCTCCTCACTGTAAACTGACCACGGTTTATCATGACTGCTGAGCCCTGACACCATGGTCAGTTTACGCGCCTCCGTCATCTGCAGGTCTCCTCTCTGCTCTCCCCCCCTCCCTGCCTGTCGGCTCTGTACACTCACCAGCCCTCCCCTCCTGCTGCTATCATAATGCAATGACATTGCTACGATCCCCTCTGTTATATTAAATGACCCCAGTGCATGTGTTGTTGTTTTTTTTAAATGCTGCTGTGTACCTCCTTTTCATAGCGCCAATTGGCGCTCAGGTGACCAGCCACCTCTCTCCTCCTTGCTGACGTCAGCAGGAGTTTCTCAGCCCCATCCACTTTAGCTATCGGATTGAGAGAGTCGACCGATCGGCACTATGCAATGAGGTACACAGCGGCAATAAAAAAAAAAAAAAAACACTTGCACTGGGGACATTATTTAATATAGCAGCGGGGATTGTAGCAGTGTCATTGAGTGGCTTAACAACCACTTTAACTAGTGGACCCCTGACTTAACAGGATTGTCATAAGCCAGTGATGGCGAACCTTGGCACCCCAGATGTTTTGGAACTACATTTCCCATGATGCCCTGACACTCTGCAGTGTAGTGGAGCATCATGGGAAATGTAGTTCCAAAACATCTGGGGTGCCAAGGTTTGCCATCACTGTCATAAGCGCTTTAGTATTATAGCAGAATCCACGGCGTCCAGCTCCAATGCAATAAGTTTGACAATAGATCCAGAGTCACATATAAGATAAAAGTATATTCCTGGTGCTTTCCGTCTAAAATAACTTGGTTCATTGTGCAAGATGAGGTATAATATTTACATTTAGCCAGTAAAGTTAAATGCTTGTAGCAAACAAATCTGCTGCTCTGTGTGAATACAGGACAGCAGTGGGTGACTTCATAGGATGCCTTCAACCTTCCATACGCGTTACATCCATCCAATAGTCCTCCTGGTTGTAACAGGGTTTTTTTTTTTTTTATCGCTTCTATTCCTATTACAAGAAATGTAAACATCCCTTGTAACAGGAATAAGGCATAACAGGTTCTCCTTATGGACATATCTGGGCTCAATGAGACCCCAGATCTCTCCTCTACCCTGAAAGCATAAGGTCAAAAAAAAAAATCAATCTCTGCCTTCCAGGAAAAAAAAAACGGCAGTATTTACATCTGCCAGTGACGGAAGTGACACTTCCAGGGCCATAGAGATGGCCAGGGACCATTAGGTCCCCGGCCAGATGTATGTTAATCCAGCTTCCTGATCGCACGGGAGAGCCCAGATGGAGGACGGCGGGAGAGGATGTGTCCCCTCCTGCTGCCTGTACAAGCAATCCAGCGTCTAAATAGCCATTGGGGTATCTTTTACATTTCAGGGCATTGCTGACTGAAAACAAATATATCTGAATGATGCCTGTAGCTGAAGGTATCATCCAGATATCACCACTTCAACCTAAGGAAGTGGTTAAGAAAAAAATATGGTAATTTTGAAATTGAAGGCAGCAACACATCTCAAAAAAAAGTTAGGATAGGGCCATGTTTACCATGGTTTAGCATCCCCTCTCCTTTTACCATCTGGGAACTTAGAAGACAAGTTGCTGGAGTTTTGGGAGAGAAATGTTGTCCCATTCTTGTTTGATATAGGATCCTAATTGCTCAAAAATCCTGGGTTGTCTGTTGTATTTTTTTCAAGATGTCCTGAATATTTGTAGTTGGTGAAAGGCCTGGACTGCTCAGGCCAAATAAACACCTAGACCAGTGATGGCGAACCTTGGCACCCCAGATGTTTTGGAACTACATTTCCCATGATGCGCCACTACACTGCAGAGTGCCAGGGCATCATGGGAAATGTAGTTCCAAAACATCTGGGGTGCCAAGGTTCGCCATCACTGACCTAGACTCTTCCACGAAGCCATGCTGCAGTCATAGGTGCAGTATGTAGTTTAGTATTGTCTTGCTAAAAAGATGTCTGGAAGGGAGAATATGCTGCTTCAAAATCTGGATATATCTTTAAGCACTGATGCTGTTTTTCCAGCGGTGCAAGCTGCCCATTCCATACACACAAATGCACACCCGTACCATCAGAGATGCAGGCTTTTGAACAAAGTGCTGCTAACAAGCTGGAAGGGCCATTTCCTCTAGTCCAGAGGACACGTTGCACACACACAAGTGTTCTACTTTGCTACAAACCATTTTAAATGAGCTTTGGCCCAGAGAAGATGGCAGAGTTTCTGGATCATGTTCAGATAAGGCTTCTTTTTTGAATGATCGAGCTTTACTTTGCATTATTTGAAGGCACGGCGAACTGTGTTCACAGACTGTAATATTTGGAAGTGTGCCTTAACTTATGCAGTGATGTCTATCACAGAATCATGCCTGTTGTTAATACATCGCCGTCTGTGGGCCAGAAGATCATGGGCATATGCGATATTGCGTTTCAGCCTTGTTCCTTGGGGAAAGAGATTTCTCCGGAATCTCGGAATATTTTGATATTAAGTACTGTAAATCAGGGGTGTCCAACCTGTGGCCCAACACAAAATCATAAACATAATGGGGTTTTTTTTGGGGGGGGGGGGGGGGGGATTGTTTTGTAAAAATGCGTTTACACTTGGCAAACTCATGCAGCAGAAGAAAAATTTGATAGTGTCTCTTTACAGGACATTTATATGTTTTATCTTCCCAATTAAAAATATCCCACTCTTCACAATCACTCCTTATTCGTGTGATCAGTTTTCAGCAGCACCTATATGTGAGCAACTATTTTCAAGGATGAAGCACATGTGGGGCAAAATTAGAACCAAAATATCCGATGAGCACCTTGAGAATTCATTGAGAATTGTTACTACATCCATCCAACCAGGTGATTTTTGTTGATCAAAAACAGTGTCTCATATCACACTAGTTTTATTTTGCCCTCTAACTGTTATAAAAAAAAATATTACAAAACAAATGAAGTTTTATTACTCGGCTACATTACTAATATCAGTGATGTTAAGGCTCTATTCACATTTATGCCACTCCAAAGTCGCACGACTTTGGAGTGTAACTTTTATGTCCCTCTGCAAAGTCTGACTCACTGCTGCATGTAAAACATTAGGTATGACTTTCATGCAACCTTTAAGGATTAACATTGACGTCTGTGGCCCTCGGGTTGCATGAAAGTTGGACTAAAGTAGTTCATGAACTACTTTGAAGTTGTTGCGACTTTAAGTCGTACATTTATGAATGGTTTATCATTGGAAAACATGGGGTATGACTTGTAATGCGACTTTGATGTCCTGCCAGATCGAGGACAAAGGGGGACTGGAGTGAAGCACGGAGGGATACTGGAGGAGCCTAGAGGAGGACTGGAGGATATGCGGACAGTCAGGGTTAATCGTGTGGCGGTGGGGGGGAGTTACAAGCACCAATCCCCCCGTATAGATTTTTAATGAAGCAGCTGAAAGCTGCAGGAGGGAGATGAGGGGAAGCGGCTCTCAGCTGCTTTATTGAAATCTACACAGGGAGAATGGTGCTTGTAAACTCCCCTACAGATCACCCCTGACTGCCCAGGTATCGGAGCATACCTTTTCTCATCAGCAGTTAGAGCAGTCTTGTGACTTCTATCAGTGTCTGGTTAAAACTTGTAGGAGCAATTTTTATTTTTCTCTGATTGTCTGATGAGGCTGCAGGACCCCTGACCCTCTGTCTGGACAGTGCTGATTGAACCTGTGCTGATCACATGCACCATTCCAAGAAAAAAAAAACTAGGAATACACACCAAGCCAAGTGTGCAGAGTGTATCCAAAGGCTCTGTCTTATCAGGAGATAGATTGGGGAAGGGGAGGATAAGAGAAGACAGGATCTTTTTTACACAATGCACAGGATTATCCCCTTAGATTCCACAGTGAGTATAACAAGCATGCTTTACTGCATATACAGACTGATTTTTACTGTTACCTTCCAGCCATATATGTCCTGGGGGCAGCCACCAGCCATACCTGTCCTAAGGGACAGCCAGTAGAAACTGCCAGTCCTACCCGCCCTGGGGAACAGCCAGTAGCGGCACCCAGCCATACCCACCCTGGGAGACAGCCAGCATTACCTGCCAGCCACACCCAACCTGGGGAACAGCCAGTAGCAGCCGTCAGCCAAATCTGCCCTAGGGGACAGCCAGCAGCAGCCACCAGCCATATCTCCCCCTAGGGGACAGCAAGCAGCAGCCATCAGCCATACCGGCCCTAAAGAACAGCCAGTAGCAGCCGCCAGCCATACCCACCCTGGGGGACAGCCAGCAGTACCTGTCAGCCATACCCACCCTGGAGGACAGCCTGCAGCAGCCACCAGCCATACCTGCCCTGGGGGAACAGCAAGTAGCAACCACCAGCCATACCCACCCTGGGGGACAGCCAGCAGCAGCTACCCAGCCATATCCGCCTGCAGGACAGCAGCAGTCAGCAATACCTGCAATCCTGAGGAAGAAGTGAAGATTGAGGTTAATTTTTAATTGGAATCAAACAGCAATGGGCATATCTGTTCTCTACACTGGTACACTAGTTACATTGGGCAACTTTCAAAATGATCCGCAGGTGCAGTGCAGTGCACCTCCAGGTTACCTGCACTGAGGCATAGACATCTGTTATTACCTATACACAACAAAGGATCAGGTGCCAAAATGGGAACAGCCTACTTCCTGCACGCTTGGTGTGCTTTCTAAAAGCACACCAAAACCCTTGAATGCAGGGGTTTTGGTGCATTTTCAGAAAGTGTACCACACCTGCAAGATCTAATAGAATTATATGGCAAAGTGCAAGTAACCCACAGGAAAGCAACAGGTCCACTGTGCTGCACCCATGGTGCAGGTAAACTGCAGCGCATCAATGTGGAAGCAGCCACAGGCCCCTTTCACATGATCGATCCGATCGGGTACGCCTGCTATTTTTTAGGCGGACCCAATTGGACCCTCCATTCACCTCTATAAAGTGGCAGATGTAAACAGACTTGTGTACTTTTACACCCGCCTATCTCCAATCCGATCCACGTAAAAAAACAGAAGGGGATCCGTCTGAGTGGATAGGCCCATAGAGTAGAGTGGGCTGTGTCTGCTCTGCATATGCAGAGTGAACACGGACCTATCATCCGCCCCTTCTCTGTTCGTTACCAAGTTGCTAAAGTGACCCTCAATACAAACAAACCCAAGGATAAACTGCGGAAAAAAACAAGCTTTACTTACCACCAGCCCACAGACAACCAAATAACCTGTCTAACAGTATGCGTTAAAAACAGGGGTTTAGTCTGCACACATTTGCAAATGCATGCGTAAGCCACAGAGCCCCGCCAAGGCACCCCAGTATCTGTGGTACCTAACACTAACTTATAAGTGTCCCCACAGTGGAGGCACATGCATAAAGTAGCCCTCGCTCTTCAAAACGTTGGGCACCCCTGCTCTAGACAATGGCAGCATGAAGACCAAGTAGCTGCCAAAACAAGTCTGGAAAGTTTTGCAGATCATATCATATATTTATCAACCATAGTTGGGTTATTAAAGGAAAAAATAATGCCATATTTTTTAAAGGAAAAAAAAAAGCACCATTAAACTTTTTAAGGAAAAAGAAAAGTATGACACAACTGTGACAGTTCCTATGCAAGTTAGTCCAACAAAAATCAGGAATTGGATGAGGACGACCAAGAAGGAATCATGAAGCTAAGTGATAACTCCAAATGAGCTAAAAAGATCCCTGGTTCAGATGGGAGAAGACAGTCATCAGGCACATCTAAACTGTAAACTCCACAGAACTGGACATTATAAAAAAAGTGCCTGTGACAGAAGTGCAGGTGGAATAGAACACACGAAGATGACAGGAGAGATCACAAGGTTCTTTAAGAGATTGGGCTAACAGAGAGTTGGGCAAGGATACGTTCAGAAGGGCCGTACAGGCACAGACAGAAAATCAGGGCAATCTGGCACAACAAAGGTTTGGTCCAGCGTCACAGGGCAGTAATCTGGGCACAGCAAGGGTTAAGACCAGCACACAGGGCAATAATCCAGGCACAGCAGGATAGGCAGCAATGTGGCACAGCAAGGATCAGGTGACTCACCAGCTGACAATAACCTCAGCCAGGGAATCCAGATGGTGGGGGGTGGCTGGGAGAGCAGGTGTAGAGGACCTTAAAGCGGGATTCCACCCTAAAGTGGAACCTCCGCTGATCGGATCCCTCCCCCCTTCCGGTGTCACAATTGACACCTTTCAGGGGGGAGGGGGGTGGAGATACCTGTCAAAGACAGGTTTTTTTTAACCCACTTCCGGGCATAGACTCCCGTGGGAGTCTACGCCATTTCCTGCCCTGCCGCGCTGTCTGCTGGGACACACACGGGTCCCAGTGACAGCGCGGAGATTTCCTATTGCGCGGCTCGTGCATGCGCAGTAGGGAACCGGGAAGTGAAGCCGATTCGCTTCACTTCCTGATTCCCTCACCTAGAATGGTGGCGACAGCAGCCGAGAGCCGATCGATCGATCGGCCTCGGCTGCCGGAATCGCTGGAACCTGGGACAGGTGAGTGTCCATTTATTAAAAGTCAGCAGCTGTAGTATTTATAGCTGCTGGCTTTTAATATTTTTTTTTTTTGGTGGAATCCCTCTTAAACAGACTAATCATGGTTCCTTTAGAGAACTGTGTGTCCTGGCTACAGCTTCTCCTTGTGAGAGGAGAAGAGACACAGCAAAAAGTAAGTCCATGGAGTAGCATTGTGTAACCGTAAGAGGAAGTGTTCACAGGACAGTAAGCACAGCCAATATGAAACTGCAAGTCCCAGTGTCCAGAATGCAGTCTATGCGAGCAGTAGGCCTAAACACCTTCTAGTCTCCTTCCAGTAGAACTTCCAGACATGGGTTCCCCTGTGTTAATAACTTGGGAAGATCTGAATAGTCTGGCCCTCTCTTCTCAGCAAAGGGATGTTATCTGGTAATTCAAATTCAGCTGAGATCTCAGCCCAAAATTGTCAGTGCAGAGGTGTCTGGTTCTATTCTGGTCCAGAGTACAATACCTTTTATACTACCTGCTGAGAGGAGCCTTATCTAAAATCCTCTGTGGTGGGGGGCAGGAACTCATAGACCCAATTTTGTAGATATACTGACTTTGTTACACAGTACCTCTGGATAAGTGGTCATTGATTTAACAAAAGAAAAATGTCATATTTCTGACCTACTTTACAGTGACCAAAGAAGAAATGCCCTGGAGCTAAAGCTACAGTCGAGTAGCTTCCAACCAAGAACTTTATTGTATTATGGCAAAGTTAGACTACAAGCCAATGAAGTATCGATGTTACAGTTTCTTATGTTTTCCAGTTACAGACCCCCAATGTATTGCCTAATATGATCTCATACAGCCTTTTCCAAACGTCAAAATATTCACCGTTGCCAATCCTATTACGTGCTGGTATGGTTTTTCTTATTACATATGGACAGTTCAGAACATAACGGCTTACAAAATCATAAGGTTTGATCATATTCATATAAAAACAGCAAATCACAAATCCACAAAAGCATCATCAAAAATTTCAGGTTCAATAATGCAGAGAATCTGTTTTTATTTTGTTTTTTTGTAAATGTATTCATAAATCCAGTCCCATAACATAAGCCCTTCATTTGGCTTCCATATGCTTAGGCATATGAATACTCCTAGTTTAGAACCCCTGATCTATGGTGAGATTTAAAAAGAAAAACAGTCCAGTTCCAGCCTGTCAGAGCTAAAGAATTTACTTACAAGAACGGGTAAAAAATTTGCAGAATCCAGAGGAGCAAAACTGATAGCTTTACCCTAAAAGCCTCACTGATGTAACTGCAACCAATGTTTTGGCTCAGGGTGAAGGTGCATGCATTCTTAAAGTGGAATTTTGGGATAAACTAAACTTAAAAATGTTCCCAACACCTAACCTGTGTAAGAAAGATGTACATACTTTTACATATACATATTTTGAGACCATGTCTGGTGATCCAGCTCCCCTATGTCAGCCAGTGGTGGCTGCAGGGGAGAGGAGGGAGTGCCAACAAAGGATGGACCGTAGAAAGCCTATGGGTGGTGCCACCACTCCAGGCTACACTAGCTATTGTGAAGTGCTCTTTGTCCTGCTGCCTGACAAAGGGAAGGTCACATGACAGGACCGGAGAGGCCTGAAGATAGGTAAGTATATACATCTTTCTTACACAGGCTAGCAAGGGGGAAGGAGTGCTTTTAAAATTTCTTAGGTTCATCATGGAATTCCACTTTAAGGCTGAATTCCAGGTTTTCTCTGACTTTAAATAGTTTGTTTGGGCTACAGTACTATACAGCACACACAGCGGCTGCAGCGGTTAGTAATGGAAATAGTTTGTGGACCAGCTTGGCAAAAATTAACTATTTAAAGTCAAAGTAAACCTTGAACTTTAAGCTGCCATCAAATGCATGCTTTCACATTATAGAATATAGTGTACTTTTTGTACATTTTGTGATGTGCAAATCATATGGTAACGATCCCAATTAAATCTGTTTAAATACTAGGTTTTAAAATATAAAAAAGTCACGGAAAATGGTAATATTCATGCAAGTTGCATTAACCATGCATTTAAGTATTGTGACAATTAACCACAGCACTATTGCAAGATTTTATATTTCTGTTCTCATAAGGAAAATTACTGAAGAAAGGGTATATTAGTAGATATAATGTGTCTCAGTATTTTCCTTTCAAGCCAAAAGAGGGTAGCTTGTTTTTTTTTGTGGTTTATACATTCAGGAGTGGTTTTCATAGAATACTTTTGTCTTCAGACAGAATCAGATCTATTCACAGCAATCCTTCTCCCGTCCCCCAACATACACCTCCCATTGGCCTGCTTGTGCTTTTTGTTTGGTCACTGTTAGTTACTATCAACACGTTACTAAGATTAGATAGCCAAGAATTTATTTTCTTCAGATGCTCTTGCAAGATATTATAGTTACCCTCTGCTGTCTACCTCTTTGTATTTTATGTGACATATATCTTATTATGTAGTAATGACAATGAGGTTGATTTACTAAAGGCAAATATACTGAGCACTGCAACTGCACTTAGAACTGCACTGTAAAAGTGCACTTGCTCTAGATCTGAGGGGAAGCTCTATTGGTTTCTATCTTCCAATCATGTACACACAAAAATGCTGTTTTGTTTTTTTTCATTTCCTTGCATGTGATTGAATATTTTTTGCAAAGTGAAATCTTACCTCTTTTAGTAATCTCAGGAGCACAAATTTGCCTTTAGTAAATCAAACCCGATGTCTGGGTTATACATGCAGTATGTAGATTTGTAATCTTCCCTTTTTGTGCATGGACTAGTCTTTTTGTAGTCACTCTTTTTTTCCCATATGTTCCTAATGAGTAATAGCCTTTCTCCACGTTGCTCATATTAATATATATGCTATTTGAAATATTGTGTATTAGAAGTGAAAATGTTTTTCTTTTTTGAAATCTGCATTTGCTAATCCCCTGTCTTCTTTGGAATATGGGTCCACAGGCTGCCTTGTTTTGAATGCTGCCTATAGAGAATTGTGAGCACTTGTTAGCTAGCTCTTCCTTATATGGTTCTTTTCAGCAAGGCAGTCGTTTTGCATAAATATTTGACACACACACATACAGCATCTTACTATATATACCCTTGCTGCATGCCCAATTTAAAGGAAAGGAACCTTTGAAAAAAAAAAAATTGATTTTTTATTTTTATTTTACTTCTAAGCTTCTTAATAGCATATATTAAGTGAACAGAGGTTATAATCCTAAAAGGTAGGCTATTTAAGCATATACATCTTAACAGAAAGTCTATATACATATGAAATCTATTAGAATATGAGCATGAGTTGAAATGTAAATGTAATAAGGGAAATTGTATTTAACAGCTAAGTTGAAACTAATAACTGCATAATGTAAACCAAATATACAGGAATTTTAGAGCCCTTTCACACAGAGCCGCGGGTGGCGTCGGCGGTAAAGCGGCGATATTTTTAGCGCCGCTTTACCGTCGCTTTAGGGGTTAAATCTGCCCGCAAAATGCTACTGGAGCAGAGTTTTGCCGGCGGTATCGCAGCACTGCCCCATTGATTTCAATGGGGAGCAGCGGTGGAGGAGCAGTGAGTTCACCGCTCCAAAGAAGCTGCTGGCAGGACTTTTTGTGATGCCCTGCCATCGCACCGCTCCAGTGTGAAAGCCCAAGGTCTTTCACACTGGAGTGAAAGGAGCTGCTTTTTTCAGGCACTATACACGCGCTATTTTTAGCGCTTTAGTGCCTGAAAAACTTTGGCAGTGTGAAAGGGATCTTAGTCCTATACATATACGTTGAACTTTTGATGATTAGTGTAGCGACCACTTAAAGGGGTTGTAAAGTTTCCTTTTTTTAATTTTCTAAATAGGTTCCTTTAAGCTAGTGCATAGTTCACTTACATTTTCCTTCTAAATGTTTTTTTTCTTTGTCTGAATTTCTCACTTCCTGTTTCTCCTCAGTAAACTTCACACCATCATCCGAGCGGTGTTTAGTCAGCCAGAACAGATTACTGAACAGCTTACTGAGGAGGAACAGGAAGTGAGAAATTCAGACAAAGAAAACAGAAGAAAAACATTTGGAAGAGAAATCGAAGGAAACGGTAAATGAACCAACAATGTACTAGCTTAAAGGAACCTAGTTAGAAAATAAACAAACCTTTACAACCCCTTTAATTATCTTTTGTGGGCAAGAGCAAAATAAAGATAGTACCTACCAGTGTGGTTATTCAACATACTAACATTGGCACAGAAACAACAATACTGCCATCATACAATCTAACACTGTAAACGGCAAAAGAATATACATTACAGAAAATATCTGAATACTATTCAAACTCATTAAAACTTCTGAGAGAGTTCCTTTCTGTAAATTTCAGCCTCATCTTCTTCACTGGATGTTGCCAGACTGTATAATAGCCTATTAGACATGTTATCTTGCTTCTCTGATGAAATTGCTCCAAAGAATAGTGTACAAAACTAAAACAAAAGAAACCAACATAATGATTGCAGAGCAGGTACTGAATTACAGATAGACAAGAGTTATCCACTTAATGGCAGATGCAGGAAATGCCTGAACTGTATTTGTGGAAGTACTACTAGCTGCTGCAAATAGGAAAAACAATAGCTGATTGGAAGTCCAAAAGACACAGAAATTGGTTTATTTAGGCAGGGTTCACATACAGTGCCTTGAAATAGTATTCATACCCCTTGACATTTTCCACATTTTGTCATCTTACAACCAAAAACGTAAATGTATTTTATTGGGATTTTATGTGATAGACCAACACAAAGTTTCACATAATTGTGAAGTGGAAGGAAAATGATAAATGGTTTTAAATTTTATTTTACAAATAAAGTGTGGCGTGCATTTGTATTGAGCCCCCTTTACTCTGATACACCTAAAATCTAGTGGAATCAATTGTCTTCACAAGTCAACTAATTGGTGGTGGCAGCATCATGTTGCGGGGATGCTTTTCTTTAGCAAGGACAGGGAAGCTGGTCAGAGTTGATAGGAAGATGGATGGAGCCAAATACAGGGCAATCTTAGAAGAAAACCTGTTAGAGTCTGCAAAAGATTTGAGACTGGGGCGGAAGTTCACCTTCCAGCAGGACAATGACCCTAAACATTCAGCCAGAGCTACAATGGAATGGTTTGATCAAAGCATATTTATATGTCCGAATGGCCTGGCCAAAGTCCAGACCTAAATCCAAATGAGAATTTGTGGCAAGAGTTAAAAATTGCTGTTCACAGAGACTCTCCATCCAATCTGACAGAGCTTGAGCTATTTTGCAAAGAAGAATGGGCAAGAATGTCACTCTCTGGATGTGCAAAGCTAGCAGAGACATACCCAAAAACACTTGCAGGTGTAATTGCAGTGAAAGGTGGGTTTACAAAGTATTGACTCAGAGGGGGCTGAATACAAATGCATGCCACACTTTTCACATATTTATTTGTAAAAAAGTTTGAAAACTATTTATCATTTTCCTTCCACTTCACAATTATGTGCCATTTTGTGTTGGTCTATCACATTAAATACATTTATGTTTTTGGTTGTAACATGACAAAACATGGAAAATTTCAAGGGGTATGTAATTTTTTTTTACTGTATGTGTGGCCGTGGGTTTGTGCTTGGGATCTGTTCACCAGTTCAGGTGCGATCAGGTCCAAATTCTTACCTAAATTCGCACATGAGCTGGACCCAAACTTGCACAGGACCCTTTGCAATCTGTTCCGCGGCTGCCCTGGACCTGTGTGAACCAGCTCCATTGAAAGACAGTCACACTCACCTGTCATGAAAATTGGATGCAGTTAAATCCACATCCAATTCACATATATGTGAACCCAGCCTTATCGTTTTTTTCATCAAATAATCTTTAGACCTGTTTAACTTCTATAGTCGGGAAGATACTGGAGAATTTAATAAAAGAGACCACATAGATGAGTTCTTGTTGTAAAAAAAATATTTTAAGCAACAGATAGCATGGATTCCTGAAAGACAGAAGTTGTAAAAAAAAACTGATTTCTTTTTATGAGGCGGTAAGTAAAACCTTGGACAGAGGGGTGGCTGTGGACGTGGTATACCTGGAATTTGCAAAAGCGTTTGACACAGTTCTGGCTCATGTGTAAGGTAAAGTCTACAGGCTTGGAAAGATCAATTTGTAAATGGATAGAAAACTGGCTAAAAGACAGAATTCAGAGAGTAGGGGTTAATGATTCTTATGCCGCGTACACACTAAGCCCTTGTACACACAGTCAGACATTCGACAATGTCCGATAGGACCGTGTTGTCGGATAATCCGACAGTGTGTGGGCTCCATCGGACTGTTTCCGTCGGAGTATCCGACGGACCAAGTTTTCCAGCTGGGCTATAACATTTTCCGACAACATGATCCGATCGGACTTTGTCCGATCATGTGTAGAGAATTCCGATCGGACAAAGTGCCACGCAGGCTCAGATCAAATTCCTAGGCCAAAGCTATTGGCTACTAGCCTGAACGTAGTCCTGTCCTAACGAAATAACGTCATCGCGTTAAGTACGATCGGATTTTCTGACAACTTTGTCCGACTGTGTGTATGCAACAGTTTCTGACAAAATCCAACGTATTTGGTTGTCGGAATGTCCAGCCGTGTGTACAAGTGCTATCAGACTATCCGGCGGACTTAGTCTGGCGGACAAACCACCAGAAAGTCCGCCGGACTTTCCGAACGAGCGGACCTGCCCACACACAACCGGACTTTTCTGGTGGACTAGGTCCGCAGGACTATGGTGGGAGTCCACTGGACTTCTGAAATGAATGGACTTGCCCACACACGGAGGAAAGTCCTTTAATTTTGAACTTGGCTCCAGGTAGACGGGACTAGCGAGGGAGGTCATTGTCGCCGCCTCCATGGGCAAGACTGACACGTCGCTGGCCCTGTCACCTGGTATGGACTTAAAGGGGAAGCCTTACGCCGAAAAAACGTTGTGGGGGTCCCCCCCGAGGTCCATCTCAGACCCTTATCCGAGCACGCAGCCCGGCCGGTCAGGAAAGGGGGTGGGGACGAGCGAGCGCCCCCTCCTCCTGAGCCGTACCAGGCCGCGTGCCCTCAACATGGGGGGTGCTTTGGGGAAGGGGGGGTCGTGCGGCCCCCCACCCCAAAGCACCTTGTACCCACGTTGATGAGGACAAGGGCCTCTTCCCGACAACCCTGGCCGTTGGTTGTTGGGGTCTGCGGGTGGGGGGCTTATCGGAATCTGGGAGCCCCCTTTAATAAGGGGAAGCCGGGCTCCTCCGCTAGTAAAAGAGCTAGCAGAAGATAGCGGAGGAATCCGGCAGGAAGACCCCCCCTAGACGGAAGAAGACCCCCGAAGATGTGCAATAAATTATTTTTAAACCTTGTGTTGTGTTTTATTTACATTTCTTTCACCAGGTGAATGGGTACCCCAATACTCATTCACATAGGGTGGGGGACCGGTACCTGGGGGCCCCCTTATTAAAGGGGGCTCCCGGATTCCGATAAGCCCCCTGCCCACACACTTTGACAACCAACTGCCAGGGTTGTCGGGAAGAGGCCCTTGTCCTCAACAACATGGGGACAGGGTGCTTTGGGTGAGCGCACGGCCCCCCTTCCCCAAAGCACCCCCCCATATTGAGGGCAAAAGGCCTGGTACGGCTCGGGGGGGGGGGGCGCTCACTTGTCCCCACCACCTTTCCTGACCAGCCGGGCTGCGCGTTCGGATAAGGGTCTGATATGGACCTTGGGGGGGACCCCACGCTGTTTTTTCCCCTTTAAGTCCATACCAGGTGACGGGGCCAGCGACGTGTCAATCTCGCCCATGGAGGCGGCGAGATTGACATCCCTCGCTAGTCCCGTCTACCTGGAGCCACGTTCAAAATGAACAGACTTTTCTCCATGTGCGGGAAAATCCGTTCATTTCAAAAGTCCGGCAGACACAGGCGGCCGTATTGTCCGCTGGACAATTTTTGAGTCAAAACTACTTTCTAAGTCCGCCGGACTTTTGGAAAAAAAAGTCAGCCGGAGCCCACACACGGGCAGACCAAGTCCGCCGGATAGTCTGATTGTGTGTACGCGGCATTACTCTTACTTCGCATTGTGTGTACGCGGCATTACTGACTATCCGTTCCGGTTCATAAACTCTGGCTATGTTTTGACTACATTTACTCTGTTTACCTTTTTTTTATTATTATTAACCTCCTCGCGCCCGCCCTATAGCCGAATGACGGCCGTAGAGCAGGCGCGTTCGTTCGGGCGGTCGTCCCTGGACGGCCTGATGTTTACTTCCGCAATGCGCGCCGCCGCGGGCGCGCATCGCGGAAGTTCTGTGTTCGCCGTGTCCCCCGGGGACAGGCAAACACAGATCGCTGTAAACGGCCAATCACAGCGGCCGTTTACAGCGTGATCGGCGTGTCCAATGGGAGATGATCTCATATGTAAACATATGAGATCATCTCGCAGCGCCGCTCTCCTTCCTCGCACAGACAGTGCGAGAGGGGAGAGATGAACGGCTGCAGCGGCAGCCGTTCTGATTGTGGAAAAAAAATAAATTAAAAAAATGAAATAAAAAGTGCCATCCGCCCCCAGCAGTGCCATCCGCCCCCAGCAGTGCCATCCGCCCCCAGCAGTGCCATCTGCCCCAGTGCCATCCACCCCAGTGCTACCTGCCCCCAGTGCCATCCACCCCAGTGCTACCTGCCCCCAGTGCCATCCACCCCAGTGCTACCTGCCCCTAGTGCCATCCACCCCAGTGCTACCTGCCCCTAGTGCCATCCACCCCAGTGCTACCTGCCCCCAGTGCCATCCACCCCAGTGCTACCTGCCCCCAGTGCCATCCACCCCAGTGCCACCTGCCGTCAGTGCCACCTGCCCCCAGTGCCACCTGCCCCCAGTGCCACCTGCCGTCAGTGCCACCTGCCGTCAGTGCCACCTGCCGTCAGTGCCACATAGTGCCATCTGTCATCAGTGCCACGTATCAGTGCCATTTGTCATCAGTGCCACCTGTCAGTGTCACGTGCCATCTGTTGTCAGTGTCACGTGTCATCAATGCCACTTATCAGTGCCATCTGTCATCAGTGTCACGCGTCATCGGTGCCATGTATTAGTGCCATCTGTCATCGGTGGCACATATTAGTGCCACGTATTAGTGCCATCTGTCATCGGTGCCACGTTTCAGTGCCACGTGTCATCAGTGCCACGTATTAGTGCCACGTGTCATCAGTGCCACGTATAAGTGCCACGCGTCATCAGTGCCACATATTAGTGCCATCTGTCATCAGTGCCACATATTAGTGCCATCTGTCATCAGTGCCACCTGTCATCATTGCCACGTATCAGTGCCATCTGTCATCAGTGTCACGTGTCATTGTCCTGGTGCTTCAAAAGTGTAATAAATAGTCAACAAGTTAGATGTGTAACTTATGTTCCTAGAACACATGATGGCGCTACCTGCATGTTGGGCCTCTCTATGTGGCCAGGCTGTGAAAAAGTCCCACACATGTGGTATTGTAATACTCAGGAGGAGTAGCAGAATTTTTTGGGGGGTGTCATTTGTGGTATACACATGCCACGTGAGAGAAATAACCTATTACAATGACAATTTTGTGGAGAAAAAAAAAAAAATGAAAAATCTTAATTTTGCAAAGAATTGTGGGAAAAAAATGACAACATCAAAAAGCTCACTATACCTCTTACTAAATACCTTGGAATGTCTACTTTCCAAAAAGGGGTCATTTGGGGGGTATTTGTACTTTCCTGACTTGTTCGGGTCACAAGAAGCGAGATAGGCCACCAGTACATCAGATGTGATCAATTTTGTGCGATTCGCACCACAGCTTGTAGACTCTCTAACTTTCACAAAGACCAAATAATATCCACTAATTTGGGTTATTTTTACCAAAGACATGTAGCAGTATAAATTGTGACCAAAATTTATGAAGAAAAATTAATAATTTGCATAATTCTGTCACAGAAACAAAGAAATATGCGTTTTTTTTCAAAATTTTCGGTCTTTTTTCATTTATAGCGCAAAAAATAAAAACCCCAGAGGTGATCAAATACCACCAAAAGAAAGCTCTATTTGTGGGAAAAAAAGGACAAAAAATTCATTTGGGTACAGTGTTGCATGACTGAGTAATTGTCATTCAAATTGTGAGAGCACCGAAAGCTGAACATTGGTCTGGGCAGGAAGGTGTTTAAGTGCCCTGTAAGCAAGTGGTTAAACAAGTGTGATTTAATTGTATGTCTGTCTCAGTCTGATTCATGGTTTCTGACAGTAGGCAAAGGCCATGAATTCAGAAGATCCAGTCAATCCACATGTTGGTAATATTTTTTCCAAATTGGATGAGCAGGATCACCGCAGGGATCAGTTTGCCATGGCATAACAAACGCCCCTGAGTCGCATGGCTCACCTGGAATCTCCCACTGGAGACATGCTTGGCCAGTCCATCACTTTTAACCTTCTTTAGCAAGGCAGTGGTAGTCTTGGAGCTGTGTTTGGGGTCATTATCATGTTGGAATATTGCCCTGCGGCCCAATCTTGGAAGGGAGAGGATCATGCCCTGCTTAAGTATGTCCCAGTACATGCTGGCCTTCATGGTTCCCTCAGTGAACTGTAGCACCCCTGTAGTGCCGGCAGCACTTATGCAGCGCCAGACCATGACACTCCCACTACTATGCTTGGCTGTAGGCAAGTAATACTTGTCTTTGTACTCCTCACCTAGTTGCTGCCACACACGCGTGACACCATCTGAACCAAATAAGTTTATCTTGGTCTCATCAGACCACAGGACATGGATCCAGAAATCCATGTCCTTAGTCTGCTTGTCTTCAATAAACTGTTTGCGGGCTTTCTTGTGCATCATTGTCAGGACTGGGCTCAGCTCAACTATGCTTGGCTGTAGGTAAGACACACTTGTCTTTGTACTCCTCACCTAGTTGCTGCCACACGCTTGACACCATCTGAACCAAATAAGTTTATCTTGGTCTCATTAGACCACAGGACATGGTTCCAGAAATCCATGTCCTTAGTCTGCTTGTCTTTAACAAACTGTTTGCGGGCTTTCTTGTGCATCATTGTCAGGGCTGGTCTCAGCCTTCCTTCTCTAAGCTGGCCGCTCAGCTGTCGGCTAATTGCCAGCTCCTACCTCTCCATAGTGACTCACCTGTTGATGATATCCTGCTCATCCATCCTGCCTACTTAATCCGTCCAGCCCAGATGATCTCTGCCTTCACCTTCCTGTTAAAGACTTGCTTGCCTGACATTCCTTCTGGCTCCAGATCCTGCTTGCTGTTCTACTACGCTCATCTCTGGCTCTTTGACATTTTGGCTTGTCTGACTATCTGTTCCGGTTCCTAAACTCTGGCTATGTTTTGACTACATTTACCCTGTTTACCTTTTTTTTATTATTATTAAACAAGTGTGATTTAACTGTACTTCTGTCTCAGTCTGATTCATGGTTTCTGACAGTAGGCAAAGGCCATGAATTCAGAAGATGCGGTCAATCCACATGTTGGTAATATTTTTTCCAGATTGGATGAGCAGGATCACCACAAGAATCAGTTTGCCATGGCATTACAAATGCTCCTGAGTTGCACGGCTCACCTGGAATCTCCCACTGTGGCTGCTCCGGTACAACCTGTGTTGCAGGCCATCTTTGCTGCTGCTCCAGTCTCTGTGCATGCACCCGCCTTGAGTATTACCTCAATAGGAGGTATGTCTGGTTCCGCTCCACTTCCCCAGCTATTTGGAGGCGATCCAGTCCAATGCAGAGGGTTTCTCAACCAGGTTAAGATATACTTTGAGATGCTGCCCCAGGCGTTTCCCAGGGACAGAAGCAAAGTAGGATTTGTGATATCTTTGCTTTCTGAGAGAGCCTTGGCCTGGGCAAACCCTCTATGGGAGATGCAAAAGCCTGTTGTCTTGAGTTACCCTGAGTTTGTGGCTTCTTTTAAAAGGGTATTTGACATCCCTGCATGCTCCGCTTCTGCTGCCAAGTGCCTCAAGTATCAAACGGAGTGCGAGAACTGTGGTCGATTACACCATTGAATTCCCTACTCTGGCAGCAGAGGTTGCTTGGAACAATGAGGCCCTCAAGGATGAGATAGCAGCCCAAAATATAACCACTGAGCTGGAGAAGTTGATCACGTTTGCCATCCTCATTGACTCCGGACTCAGAGAAAGACTTCCTTTTAAGGAGCGCTTGCTGTACATTTTTCTCTAAATTTTGCAGTCCCACCCTTTCCTCCCTCACCTCCCATGAGAAGATGAACCCATGAACTTGAGCTTCACGCATCTCTCTGCAGATTAGAGAACCCTTAGGAAGAGGGAAAGATTGTGCCTTTATTGTGGCCAGGCAGGTCACTTTTTGAAGTCTTGTCCTACCCGTCCAGAGAACGCCCAAACCTTGAGGTCCTGTCACGGACAGACGTTAGGTGGCGTTGTTTCATCCCCAGTTATCCAGAAGGATAAGCCCCTGGTTTCGATTACCCTTTCCTGTCCGTCGAGATACAGGTTCTAATCGACTCCGTGGCTGCAGGCCTGTTCATTAATGCTGCCTTTGTATCGAAGCACTTGATTCTGCTGCAGCTGCGTGACACTATACTTGCCATTGAAACTCTTGACAGGAGACCTCTACAGCCTGACCATGTGACTCATGAGACTGTTCCATTGTCCATGGCAATAGGGGCGCTTTACCATGAGATAATCCAATTCAAAGTTATTTCTCCACCTGTTTCCACTGGTTATTGGTTATCCTTGATTACAGAGGCACAACCCCTCTTTTGATTGGCTCCGTGCTGAGGTTCTATTCTGGTCGCCACAATGCAGTAAGACATTCTTCCAAAAGGTAGCCAAGGTTCTGTGCACATGTTCACTCTCCTCCCTGCTGGAGGAGTACCGCGATTTTAGCAATGTCTTTGACAAAGCAGGTTGTGCCTCCACACCGGTCGTATGATTGAGCAACCAACCTGGTGTCAAAGTGTTGGTTCACTACACTTTGTTATCTTACCCATGGATAAAGCTTTTGCCACAGGTAGTGCGTCAGATGTAGGTTGGGGGGTACTTCAGTGATTCTGGTGCTTACAGATTGGCCCCAAGGGTCAAGGTATGCAGGTCTCATTTGGCTGCTACTTGGCATGTCAACCGATTAACCTGAGACTCTCCTTTTTTTTATACGTCGGGATTGCCTTTTTACTTTAATGAAGACATTGTGTTCCATTTGCTTTGTTCCAAACCAGTCCACCCTAAGAAAATGTATTTGCATTCCTTGGATGTAGTCAGGGAAGTTCTGCTGTATTTGAATGCCATGTCTGGGTTTTGCAGGTCAGATTCTATGTTTGTGGTTGTAGAGGGCCCACATAAGGGCCCTGCAGCATCAACTCTTACTAATTCATGCATAATCCGGAAAACTATTTTCTGAGCCTATGCTATCAAACTTTGAGAGTCACATTTTCTGGTTACAGTGTATTCTACGGGAACAGTAACTTCTTTCTGGGTTTTCCACCACCAAGGTTTAGTTTCCCAGATTTGTAATGCTCTTGTCTTTTCATACTGTATGCTAAGTTGAGGCGATAAGGTTTTGCAGACAAGAGTCTGGCCTGTATCATTTCCTTTTTTAATGCTAAAGCCTAGTAAAAAAACATCTGACATTCGTCCTGTGTGTATGGGAGCCAGTCCGACAGAAGCCGGCTTCTGTTGGACGAGCAAGCTGGAAAACCAACAGCTGACAGGAGTGTTCTGGTGGGGGGTTCGTCCCCCTGTCAGAACACAACAGAACAGCAGGGGAGATCGCCATACTAAGATCGGATTGTTAGTACAGCAGCTCTGACCGGAGCTGTCAATTTTTTTTTCAACATCCCCGTATACTAGGTTTTGATCTTTTTTTTTTTGTTTGCCTGTCCTGTTTGTGCCTCTAGTTTGGGACATCCCAGTGGTAATGAAATAAAGTAGCACTGTATTCTCCAATAAATTAAAGAGAAAATTTAATTTTTGTTCACAATGTAAATGCCTTTTCTCTGAAATCACTGAAGAAGGATACAGCACCCACTCATTCTTTTGCTGCTGTCTGTGAGTTTAAATATTAAGTATCTTGCACTGTTGTGTTATTAACAGATCGTTTTAAAGTGTGGGGGGTTTTGCTTAACTGCAAGTCCCATTCCTGGAAAGTCTTTTTTTTTTTTTAACCTAGCCTCCTATAGGTGGCCTGTACCCTAATGGTATTGATGTAAAGCAGAGCTGTGTCCAATGAATGCAAAAAAATGATTTTACAGTAAGTACAAACCAAAAAATCCTAATAATTTATATGATGGAGTGTGCATGTACATGGCTGTACCACCCACCATCTTCTAGGAGAAAAATGCTGTTTTACCGTATACAGCGAGATGTTTTAATAGTTTTATCTGAGTCTGTTTTTACATGTACATTAAATGAGAATGACAAGAGATAGCATGTATCAAATCTTTGTAATTACAGTTATTGGATAATGGTTGTAGCTGTTTCTTTAAAGGGAATATATTGTGTTTGCAAAAGATTTTTCATTCTTTCCTTATTGTATTCAGTACCAAAATACAGTAAATGCAATCTTAAAGTTTTACTAAACCCACAACAGTAGAATCTGTCTGTATATGCAGCATAGCATGCTTATTATTCTCATGTGGAATTTAAGGGGTTAATCTTCTGCATTGTGTAAAAAGGCTTCATGCACACGAGACGCAGATGCAAACGCTGCTGGACACATGTTAAAACCGGCGTTTAGAAACGCGCGTTTTGCCGCAATTTTTACCGCGATTTAGCGGCGTTTTACCACGTTTTACCGCGTTTGCGTCTAGAAGCGTTTAGTTAAGCTAACATCATAGACCCTCCCCAGCTCAAAAATTAACTATTTCAGAATATTTGTGAGACCAGAGTGAGTAGCAGCAGCTGTGAGAGCTGCAGTGTACTTGTATTTAGCGTGTCACTTGCCACGGCACCTGCCACAAGTTGTGGATTGTCCACTTGCCACGTGACTTGCCACATCACCTGCCACGTCACTTGCCATGTCATCTGCCACAAGTTGTGGATTGTCCACTTGCCACGTGACTTGCCACGTCACTTGCCACAAGTTGGGGATTGTCCACTTGCCACATCACCTGCCACGTCACCTGTCACAAGTTGTGGATTGTCCACTTGCCACATCACTTGCCACCTGCCATGTCACTTGCCACAAGCTGTGGATTGTCCACTTGCCACGTCACTTGCCACGTCACCTGCCACGTCACTTGCCACGTCACCTGCCACAAGTTCTGGATTGTCCACTTGCCACGTCACTTGCCACGTCAGCTGCCACGTCACTTGCCACAAGATGTGGATTGTCCACTTGTCACATCACCTGCTACATCACTTGCCACATCACCTGCCACGTCACCTGCCACAAGTTGTGGACTGTCCACTTGCCACGTCACTTGCCACATCACCTGCCATGTCACTTGCCACGAGATGTGGATTGTCCACTTGCCACGTCACTTGCCACGTCACCTGCCACGTCACTTGCCACGTCACCTGCCACAAGTTTTGGATTGTCCACTTGCCACGTCACTTGCCACGTCAGCTGCCACGTCACTTGCCACAAGATGTGGATTGTCCACTTGTCACATCACCTGCCACATCACTTGCCACATCACCTGCCACGTCACCTGCCACAAGTTGTGGATTGTCCACTTGCCACGTCACTTGCCACATCACCTGCCACGTCACTTGCCACATCACCTGCCACGTCACTTGCCACGAGATGTGGATTGTCCACTTGCCACGTCACCTGCCACGTCACTTGCCACGTCACCTGCCACAAGTTTTGGATTGTCCACTTGCCACGTCAGCTGCCACGTCACTTGCCACAAGATGTGGATTGTCCACTTGTCACATCGCCTGCCACATCACTTGCCACATCACCTGCCACGTCACCTGCCACAAGTTGTGGATTGTCCACTTGCCACGTCACTTGCCACATCACCTGCCACGTCACTTGCCACAAGATGTGGATTGTCCACTTGCCACGTCACTTGCCACGTCATCTGCCACATCACTTGCCCCGTCACCTGCCACAAGTTTTGGATTGTCCACTTGCCACGTCACTTGCCACGTCAGCTGCCACGTCACTTGCCACAAGATGTGGATTGTCCACTTGTCACATCACCTGCCACATCACTTGCCACATCACCTGCCACGTCACCTGCCACAAGTTGTGGATTGTCCACTTGCCATGTCACTTGCCACGTCAGCTGCCACGTCACTTGCCACAAGATGTGGATTGTCCACTTGTCACATCACCTGCCACATCACTTGCCACATCACCTGCCACGTCACCTGCCACAAGTTGTGGATTGTCCACTTGCCATGTCACTTGCCACATCACCTGCCACGTCACTTGCCACGAGATGTGGATTGTCCACTTGCCACGTCACTTGCCACGTCACCTGCCACGTCACTTGCCACGTCACCTGCCACAAGTTTTGGATTGTCCACTTGCCACGTCACTTGCCACGTCACTTGCCACAAGTTGGGGATTGTCCACTTGCCACATCACCTGCCACGTCACCTGTCACAAGTTGTGGATTGTCCACTTGCCACATCACTTGCCACCTACCATGTCACTTGCCACAAGCTGTGGATTGTCCACTTGCCACGTCACTTGCCACGTCACCTGCCACGTCACTTGCCACGTCACCTGCCACAAGTTTTGGATTGTCCACTTGCCACGTCACTTGCCACGTCAGCTGCCACGTCACTTGCCACAAGATGTGGATTGTCCACTTGTCACATCACCTGCCACATCACTTGCCACATCACCTGCCACGTCACCTGCCACAAGTTTTGGATTGTCCACTTGCCACGTCACTTGCCACGTCAGCTGCCACGTCACTTGCCACAAGATGTGGATTGTCCACTTGTCACATCACCTGCCACATCACTTGCCACATCACCTGCCACGTCACCTGCCACAAGTTGTGGATTGTCCACTTGCCATGTCACTTGCCACGTCAGCTGCCACGTCACTTGCCACAAGATGTGGATTGTCCACTTGTCACATCACCTGCCACATCACTTGCCACATCACCTGCCACGTCACCTGCCACAAGTTGTGGATTGTCCACTTGCCATGTCACTTGCCACATCACCTGCCACGTCACTTGCCACGAGATGTGGATTGTCCACTTGCCACGTGACTTGCCACATCACCTGCCACGTCACTTGCCACGTCACCTGCCACAAGTTTTGGATTGTCCACTTGCCACGTCACTTGCAACGTCACTTGCCACAAGTTGGGGATTGTCCACTTGTCACATCACCTGCCACGTCACCTGTCACAAGTTGTGGATTGTCCACTTGCCACATCACTTGCCACCTGCCATGTCACTTGCCACAAGCTGTGGATTGTCCACTTGCCACGTCACTTGCCACGTCACCTGCCACATCACTTGCCACGTCACCTGCCACAAGTTTTGGATTGTCCACTTGCCACGTCACTTGCCACATCAGCTGCCACGTCACTTGCCACAAGATGTGGATTGTCCACTTGTCACATCGCCTGCCACATCACTTGCCACATCACCTGCCACGTCACCTGCCACAAGTTGTGGATTGTCCACTTGCCACGTCACTTGCCACATCACCTGCCACGTCACTTGCCACGAGATGTGGATTGTCCACTTGCCACGTCACTTGTCACGTCACCTGCCACGTCACTTGCCACGTCACCTGCCACAAGTTTTGGATTGTCCACTTGCCACGTCAGCTGCCACGTCACTTGCCACAAGATGTGGATTGTCCACTTGTCACATCACCTGCCACATCACTTGCCACATCACCTGCCACGTCACCTGCCACAAGTTGTGGATTGTCCACTTGCCATGTCACTTGCCACGTCAGCTGCCACGTCACTTGCCACAAGATGTGGATTGTCCACTTGTCACATCACCTGCCACATCACTTGCCACATCACCTGCCACGTCACCTGCCACAAGTTGTGGATTGTCCACTTGCCATGTCACTTGCCACATCACCTTCCACGTCACTTGCCACGAGATGTGGATTGTCCACTTGCCACGTCACTTGCCACGTCACCTGCCACGTCACTTGCCACGTCACCTGCCACAAGTTTTGGATTGTCCACTTGCCACGTCACTTGCCACGTCACTTGCCACAAGTTGGGGATTGTCCACTTGCCACATCACCTGCCACGTCACCTGTCACAAGTTGTGGATTGTCCACTTGCCACATCACTTGCCACCTGCCATGTCACTTGCCACAAGCTGTGGATTGTCCACTTGCCACGTCACTTGCCACGTCACCTGCCACGTCACTTGCCACAAGTTTTGGATTGTCCACTTGCCACGTCAGCTGCCACGTCACTTGCCACAAGATGTGGATTGTCCACTTGTCACATCACCTGCCACATCACTTGCCACATCACCTGCCACGTCACCTGCCACAAGTTTTGGATTGTCCACTTGCCACGTCACTTGCCACGTCAGCTGCCACGTCACTTGCCACAAGATGTGGATTGTCCACTTGTCACATCACCTGCCACATCACTTGCCACATCACCTGCCACGTCACCTGCCACAAGTTGTGGATTGTCCACTTGCCATGTCACTTGCCACGTCAGCTGCCACGTCACTTGCCACAAGATGTGGATTGTCCACTTGTCACATCACCTACCACATCACTTGCCACATCACCTGCCACGTCACCTGCCACAAGTTGTGGATTGTCCACTTGCCATGTCACTTGCCACATCACCTGCCACGTCACTTGCCACGAGATGTGGATTGTCCACTTGCCACGTCACTTGCCACGTCACCTGCCACGTCACTTGCCACGTCACCTGCCACAAGTTTTGGATTGTCCACTTGCCACGTCACTTGCCACGTCACTTGCCACAAGTTGGGGATTGTCCACTTGTCACATCACCTGCCACGTCACCTGTCACAAGTTGTGGATTGTCCACTTGCCACATCACTTGCCACCTGCCATGTCACTTGCCACAAGCTGTGGATTGTCCACTTGCCACGTCACTTGCCACGTCACCTGCCACATCACTTGCCACGTCACCTGCCACAAGTTTTGGATTGTCCACTTGCCACGTCACTTGCCACATCAGCTGCCACGTCACTTGCCACAAGATGTGGATTGTCCACTTGTCACATCGCCTGCCACATCACTTGCCACATCACCTGCCACGTCACCTGCCACAAGTTGTGGATTGTCCACTTGCCACGTCACTTGCCACATCACCTGTCACGTCACTTGCCACGAGATGTGGATTGTCCACTTGCCACGTCACTTGCCACGTCACCTGCCACGTCACTTGCCACGTCACCTGCCACAAGTTTTGGATTGTCCACTTGCCACGTCACTTGCCACGTCACTTGCCACAAGTTGGGGATTGTCCACTTGTCACATCACCTGCCACGTCACCTGTCACAAGTTGTGGATTGTCCACTTGCCACATCACTTGCCACCTGCCATGTCACTTGCCACAAGCTGTGGATTGTCCACTTGCCACGTCACTTGCCACGTCACCTGCCACATCACTTGCCACGTCACCTGCCACAAGTTTTGGATTGTCCACTTGCCACGTCACTTGCCACATCAGCTGCCACGTCACTTGCCACAAGATGTGGATTGTCCACTTGTCACATCGCCTGCCACATCACTTGCCACATCACCTGCCACGTCACCTGCCACAAGTTGTGGATTGTCCACTTGCCACGTCACTTGCCACATCACCTGCCACGTCACTTGCCACGAGATGTGGATTGTCCACTTGCCACGTCACTTGTCACGTCACCTGCCACGTCACTTGCCACGTCACCTGCCACAAGTTTTGGATTGTCCACTTGCCACGTCAGCTGCCACGTCACTTGCCACAAGATGTGGATTGTCCACTTGTCACATCACCTGCCACATCACTTGCCACATCACCTGCCACGTCACCTGCCACAAGTTGTGGATTGTCCACTTGCCATGTCACTTGCCACATCACCTGCCACGTCACTTGCCACGAGATGTGGATTGTCCACTTGTCACATCACCTGCCACGTCACTTGCCACAAGTTGGGGATTGTCCACTTGCCACATCACCTGCCACGTCACCTGTCACAAGTTGTGGATTGTCCACTTGCCACATCACTTGCCACCTGCCATGTCACTTGCCACAAGCTGTGGATTGTCCACTTGCCACGTCACTTGCCACGTCACCTGCCACGTCACTTGCCACGTCACCTGCCACAAGTTTTGGATTGTCCACTTGCCACGTCACTTGCCACATCAGCTGCCACGTCACTTGCCACAAGATGTGGATTGCCCACTTGTCACATCACCTGCCACATCACTTGCCACATCACCTGCCACGTCACCTGCCACAAGTTGTGGATTGTCCACTTGCCACGTCACTTGCCACATCACCTGCCACGTCACTTGCCACGAGATGTGGATTGTCCACTTGCCACGTCACTTGCCACGTCACCTGCCACATCACTTGCCACGTCACCTGCCACAAGTTTTGGATTGTCCACTTGCCACGTCACTTGCCACGTCACCTGCCATGTCACTTGCCACAAGATGTGGATTGTCCACTTGTCACATCACCTGCCACATCACTTGCCACATCACCTGCCACGTCACCTGCCACAAGTTGTGGATTGTCCACTTGCCACGTCACTTGCCACATCACCTGCCACGTCACTTGCCACGAGATGTGGATTGTCCACTTGCCACGTCACCTGCCACGTCACTTGCCACGTCACCTGCCACAAGTTTTGGATTGTCCACTTGCCACGTCACTTGCCATGTCAGCTGCCACGTCACTTGCCACAAGATGTGGATTGTCCACTTGTCACATCACCTGCCACATCACTTGCCACATCACCTGCCACGTCACCTGCCACAAGTTGTGGATTGTCCACTTGCCACGTCACCAGCCACATCACCTGCCACAAGTTGTGGATTGTCCACTTGCCACACCACTTTCCACGTCACCTGCCACAAGATGTGGATTGTCCACTTGCCACGTCACCGGCCACATCACCTGCCACAAGTTGTGGATTGTCCACTTGCCACATCACTTTCCACGTCACCTGCCACGTCACCTGCCACAAGTTGTGGACCACGTCCCCTGCCACGTCACCTGCCACAGTGGATTGTCCACTTGCCACATCACTTGCCACATCACCTGCCACAAGTTGTGGATTGTCCACTTGCCACGTCACCTGACACAAGTTGTGGATTGTCCACTCACCACGTCACTTGCCACATCCCCTGCCACAAGTGGATTGTCCACTTGCCACGTCACTTGCCACGTCACCTGCCACAAGTTATGGATTGTCCACTTGCCACGTCACATGCCAGTCACCTGCCACAAGTTGTTGATTTTCCACTTGCCACGTCACCTGCCAGGTCACTTGCCGCGTCACCTGCCAGGTCACTTGCCGCGTCACCTGCCAGGTCACTTGCCACGTCACCTGCAACAAGTTGTGGATTGTCCACTTTCCACGTCACTTGCCACTTCACCTGCCACGTCACTTGCCACAAGTTGTGGATTGTCCACTTGCCACATCACTTGCCACCTGCCATGTCACTTGCCACAAGTTGTGGATTGTCCACTTGCCACGTCACTTGCCACCTGCCATGTCACTTGCCACAAGTTGTGGATTGTCCACTTGCAATTCCAATTGTTTAA
Source organism: Lithobates pipiens (assembly GCF_037356315.1). Lineage (NCBI taxonomy): Eukaryota > Metazoa > Chordata > Amphibia > Anura > Ranidae > Lithobates > Lithobates pipiens. The sequence continues at coordinate 85,825,740 of NW_027507790.1, read as the reverse complement.
AATATTTTTTCTAATGGTTTTTCATCATTTGCAATCATTTTTGAGATTTTTAATGTAAAAAAAAAGGTCACCTTTAAAAACGCATATAAACGCAAACGCGGCTAAACGCGGTAGCGGCGTTTTGCCGCGTTTTACCGCGTTTTGCCGCGTTTTGCGTCTGAAACGTGGAAATTTTTGCTTCTGAACGCATTTTTTTGCTTCTGGAAAAACGAGATTAAACGCAACTGCATAAAAACGGAAAAAAACGAGACTGTGTGCATGGACACATAGGATAACATTGAATGAGTTCAGGGGCAGTTGAAAAAACTGTCCAACTGCATCTGAACGCGCGTTTAACTGCGTCTCGTGTGCATGAGGCCTTATCCTGTATGCACAGATCCTTCCCTCCTGCACTATCTATCTGGGGAAAGCCAGCTAACACAGGCAGAGTAGCCAACCTGCACAGGCTCACACAGTTGTGTCTTTTATGCTGGAGAGAATAATTACTTGTTCGCAGAGATAGCCAGGTCACATGATATTTGCATCACACATGTGGGCATGTATTCAGACTGAATTGTAAATCTTCCACCTGAACTCTCAGCTCTGGAGAAACTGTGCAGATGAACTATTTTCATATTACTGGGTTTAGTAACACCAAGTTTTTTAAGTTTTTTTTTCTACTTTCTGCCACTGGGTAGAGTACTATGCAAGTTCTGTGATCTGTGAAGCCTTCTCTTGTAAGAAACAAGATCATGAATGTAATTTTCACACTTCCAGCATGGAAAAATATTGTATCAATACCAATAAATAATCAGTAACCCCTTTTTATTTAAGCTAGGGAATACCTTTTGATAAGATGATGTGTAATGTGGCTTCTCTGGTACGTGAAGCCCATCTGTGTGTAATTTAGAGCTGCAGGTAATAGATGGCTGCTGGCTCCTATTATAGCCTGCAGGGACACTTTGTTCATTGTTCTTATCCACAGTAGAGCTTTCGCTACATTCTTTTAATATTGAAGATGACCTAAATTGAAGAAAGAGAAAAAGCTTCATCAAAAAGAAAAGCAACACTACATCATTGATATCTATGCTCTTGTCACATGATCGTGGGATAATCTGGTCACCTTTCAAAGTGCTGTTACTGTGTGAGATTTGAGGAAGCTGATTCTTCTTCCAATACTTGTATGATGCTGCACAGTGGTACCAAATAATTTGAGGAAAATTGTGTAAGCATAAATGATCAGTAATATTGATCAGATGCAGTAATTGCGTGACCTTTGGTCATTGTAAATTCTAGAAATTATAAATAGTTGTACTATAGAGAGTGCTTCTGAATTAATCCAAAAACCTCTTCAGCTTCTACAAAATTTCTCTTTTAACATATTTTATAGACCAATGAGCTAATAACATATTACCACAGTAGAAATACAAAATAGCTGCACTTACTTTGGGGAGTTGCCAGGTGATTTTGGAGAAGTATTATAATTTACTTCTGCTAATGTTGCCAGAATAAAATTTGCTTCAAAGACTATGTCATCCAAGCTGAAGACAATTGGTCTGTATATGGAATGGAATAAAGACAGTGACCAATTTACTGACCTATGGAAACTGAAAAAGTAAACCCCTATGCGGCCAAATCACAAAATCTTTACAGCACACATTTTGTTTTACTATGCATTATTTTATCACCTGTGTAAAAAACATATTTAGGCATTTATACATTGGCTTATTTACAGAAGTCATTACCCCATAGTATCAATGTAAACAGCATATGCAGTATCTCTTAGTCCAGGGGTCTCCAAACTGGGACTCGAGGGCAGGATGGCTGGGAACCTTTTCTAATCATCATCTGGACCTTGGGCCGCTGATATGGGGCACTATTCCTTTCACTGACACCAATAGCAGTGCATATTTTCTGCCACTGACACTAATGGCGGGGCACTATTCTTCCCAGTAATACCAATGACGGGTCACTATTCCTCCCAGTATTACCAATCGCAGGGCACTATTCCTCCCAGTAATACCAATGATGGGGCGCTATTCCTCCCACTAATACCAATGATGGGAACTATTCCTCCCAGTAATAACAATCACGTAACACTATTCCTCCCAGTAATACCAATGATGGGGCGCTATTCCTCCCAGTAATATCAATGACAGGGCACTATTCCTCCCAGTAATACCAATGACAGGGCACTATTCCTCCCACTAATACCAATGATGGGGAACTATTCCTTCCACTAATACCAATGACGGGGAACTATTATTTCCTGTAATACCAATAATGGGGAACTATTCTTCACAGTAATACCAATGATAGGGCACTATTCCTCTCACTGACCACAGGCGCTATGTAACTGTCCACTAACCCTGAGGCAATGTTTATTCTCACTCATGCTGGGCCTGGGACATTTTCTATCCTCACTGGCCACAGTCCAGCCCCCCTAAAGTCTGAAGCACATTAAATTGGCCCTTTGAAAAGTTTGGAGACCCCTGTCTTAGGCCCATTTACATACACTATTCAATAAAAAATGTCGCTGTACAAATGTCTCAAGCATTTTCCCAGCTGTCACAAGTAAGCCCCATATTTTGCCTAGTGGCCATAATGCAATATTTTTCTGAAATACTGAAACATTTGGAAAATACTGCATTATGCCCACTAGGTGAAGTCCTTTTTTATTTTTTTGAATTCATATAGCTTTTAAAAAAAAATAGATTCCATTGTGTTGTGTTAATACCTGCACCTGTGTCAATGCAGTGTATTATTGTGCACATAGACCTGCTGTGTTAAAACTCAACACACTACAATGCGTAAGATATGGTATGGGTCCACTACTGTAACTGTGCATTGGGTGTCATTCAAGATTTATAGCACTGCAAGGCACTGTGGTTTATGCAGCAATGTATATTGTGGTACCACACAGGAAAATGCAAATTTTCTTTCACATTAACTACAACAAGTAGATTTGAATTGGCACTTGCAGTCTTGTTCCAAAATATTGGACACTTTAACACTTGTTACCCTGAATTGGTATGCAAAGGTTAATAAACTAATTGAATGGTTGGGCCCTGCCCATTATATAACCACCCTTGATCTCACTAGAGGATATTGGCAGGTCCCCTGACAGATGAAGCAAAAGAAAAGACAGCCCCCAGAGAATTTATGGCAGTATGTCTGGATGCTCTTTGGGCTGAATGGGGCTCCTGCTACATTCCAACGGATGACGGATGAAATTCTGGAAATGTTGTCTTAAGACCCCTTTTACACTGGAGCGTTTTGCAGGTGCTATAGCGTTAAAAATAGCGACTGCAAAATGCCCTAAAACAGCTACTCCATTCACTCCAGTGTGAAAGCCTGAGGGCTTTCACACTGGAGCGGTACGCTGGCAGGGCGTCAGAAAAAGTCCTGGCAGCAGCTTCTTTGGAGCGGTGAAGGAGCGGTGAACTCCCCGGCGTTTTGCGGGTGGATTTAACCCCTTTTCAGCCGCTAGCGGGGGCTTAAGACCCCCGCTAGCAGCCCAATAGCGCAGCTGACGCCAGTGGCGGCTCAGTGTGAAAGGGGTCTTAGGGATAAGTACACCTTTTTATGAAAAATAATAAATGTACCTCTTTTTACAGGTAAAAAAAGTGCATTTATTTATTTATTTGTTAGGAGCCTGTAAAGCATTGCACCCGTGATCTGTACAATCTCAGACTCCTACACACTGTCAGTGTGGCTATATGCTTGTACCTCAGAATAACTTGAAGATTCAATGAACTACCTAAAGCGCTCATCAGCGCCCTGGTAGTTCGTTGAGAATACAGGCCATCAGCCGCAAAGGATTACAGTATTTGAAGTTCTCCCATTCACAGAACACTGTACGTGAGCGCTACGGCTGGGTGGAAGGAGCCCCACAGGGCCACATTTTTTTTTAAAAGATCCCTATCCCACTATCACAACAGGGGATTGGAGGACAGGGCACTATCTGTGATACACCATGGAGCTGGACCTAATCAAATCCTAAATCCATAAGGTCGAAGCCATAAGAGATGGGCCTGCTCCTGCCATCAAGAAACAAGTGAGAAACTTGGCTCTCATGATATTGACAGCACAAATAATATCATAGGTTCATCCTAAATTTTGCTACAATAACAGCATCCTTAACTGGTCTTACCAAGGGCAAGAAGAGATCCTCTGTAGCAATTAGGTGAAATCCAGAGGCTGCAAAGCTAAGAAGCTTTACCAAAGTCTGAAGCAAGTTCTGTGTAAGCAGCCACTGCTGGTAGCCCAAACTTCAAGAAAGAATTTGTGGTCCAGACCAATGCCTTCAGTATAGGACTGTGGGCTGTATTGTCCCACGTGGTAGGTGGAGAAGAACACCCGGTGGTCTATTTGAGTTGAAAGCTGATCCCTGCGGAAAGGAAGTATAGTACTGTAGAGAGAGAGTGTTTGGCCATTAAGTGGGCCTTAAAGCAGAGTCGGCAACCCATCAATCGCGGGCTACCTGATGACCGCCGGCAGGTGGCAGGTAGACCACAAAGACGTCCCGCCATTGCCGATCCAGTCCTTACTCCAGAGCGATGCATGTGCATGCTCATGTAATCCCAGGCTGCAGAGGCAGTCCCCGCCCCTTGCATATGCGTGGCTGCAGGGTGGGGAAAGCCTCCGGAATAACGCCCCTGGGTTCAGGCTCTTCTCCGAACAAGCCTGATTGCTTTGTATCGATATTCCGTGCCCATCACCACCGACCCTCCTCCCAGATCCAAGGATACTATGTGGGAAGATGAGAGAGGATTTCTTGGTAGGGGTTAATGCCACTGCACCCTCCCTGTGCCACTCTGCATTAAAAACTTCTGTACACTCCAGCCCCCCTGACACCACAGCCCTCCTGATCTTCCAATACCATACTCTCCATACCCTCCTGACACCCCAGTCCTCCTGATCCCCCCCAATACCATACCCTCCTGTCTCCCCAATGCCATGCCTTCTTGAGACCCCAGCCCTCCTGATCCCCTTGTACCGTGCCCTCCATCCTTTTGACTTCTGATTTGATTTGTTTTTAGTTGGATATGTTTTATAACAGAAAGTAGAGAATATTGTATTTTGCAAAATGTTCTGTCTTAGTTTATAAAATAAAAAATGAAACAACCCAGTGGTGATCAAATACCATCAAAAGAAAGAACTATTTGTGTGAAAAAATATATATAAATTGAATTTGTGTACATTGTTGCATGACCATTTAATCAACCTGATAAAGTAGCACAGTGATGAATAACAAAAAATGCTCTGGTCATGAAGGGGTACAACCTTCCAGAGGTCAAGTGGTTAATGGCCCAGCCTAAGGACCACAATTCAAGGGTTACCTGCTGGTTCCAGACCATCCAAGATTTTTCTTTTAACCAGTTCTTGCCCACTGTATAGTCAAATGATGGCCAGGCAGGACCGCTCTAGTTCTGGGAGGAGCGTCACATGACACCCTCCCATTCTTGCCATGCATGTGCGCCCTTGGTGCGGCGATCAGTGGTGAGCTGTGTCCCTAGGACACACACTGCATCACCGATTGGAGTAAAGAGCCAATGACAGTGGCTCTTTACCACGTGATTGGCTGTGTCCACAATGTAAACATACTTGCCGTTTATCAGCATTCCTTTCCTCATGCTGTTACAGCGTGAGGAGAGGAGACAGTTGGTAACCGGGTAGTGTGAAAGGGGACATCTGCACTGACAACCAGAGCACTGCTGTCTATCAGTGTCAATCAGTGCCACCTATCAGTGCCCACAATTGCTGCCTCATCAGTGCTGCCTATCAGTGCCATCTCATCAGTGCAGCATCATCAACACACATCAGAAAAGGAAAAAAAATGTCAAAAAAAGGAGTAGAAGGTACCATTCAAAATTGTGCAAATTTGAAACATTCATAGACCTGGAAAAATTTCCCAGGAAACTGAACATTAAGACATTTCTTGAAGAACACTCCAGTTCCAATCGGGCAGTTGTTCCGTAGACCCATGTTCACACGGAGCTGCGGAACAAGTCTGCTTTCAATCCCAAAAATGCTTCCCATAGGTTCAGAGAGGTTTTCAAACATTCAGTACAGGAAAATATTAAAGACATTCCTTTCAATAAAAAAAGAAAAGTCAAACAAACCAGAGAAGCCATTTCTAAACTGTAACAAAATAGAGACATAGTCATAAGACTGGCGGATGGGGGGGATCGCCTTGTCCAAATTGATTGATAAAGGTTTGATATTGGATATACTTAACAAAAAGAAAGCCAAATACCTATTACCTAAAGTCCCTAAAATTACGGTTATTTATTATATTCTGAAGATACATAAGAACGGACAAACTCCTCCAGGCATACCCATTGTTAGTGGGATAGATTCCTTATTCTCGAGGCTAGGCAAATATATTGATATTTTTTTGCAACCTATAACTGTCAAGGGTAAAGCATACGTCAAGGATAGCAGGTCTCTTATCAACATGACTAAGACAACTGTGGTGGGAGACCATACGTTGCTGGATTTCTACAGCCAAATCAAGGGGGTGGCTATGGGGGCTAGGTATGCTCCGAGCATTGCAAATATATTTCTAAACAAGTGGGAGGAGGAATATATATTTACTAACCAGTGGCCACAACTACAAATGTACTGATGTTGGGGGCGTGGCCAACACGGTATGTGAATAGAAGCTGCTTCACAGATCTCCCAGCTTTATTCTGATCCGATCCGGAAACCGGCACCATAAAGCGCTCGGCTTTCACTGTCTCACCCTGGGGACATCTCCATGCCCTGCTGCCATCCCTGCTCTCCCAGAGGTTATGATGACCCGTGGACAGCGAAGAGATGGTCCCTGGCTGGATCACCAAAATGGCGCCGCTCCGTCATCCACACAGAAGGTGTGGCGGGGAAAAAGGAAAGGAGGGGGTGAGTAAACAGCTGAAATACACTAGAGATGGTACCAGAGACCACCCCAAAGACGAGATACTATGCCCAAAAGATGACTGAGAAATCTGGCATGGCAGGGACGCAAAAAAGTCACTTTGCGGGGCCAGGCCAACTTTTTTGAGCACCCAGCTGAGACCTCAGATTGCTTGGATGCCAACAAAAACGCGCTCCGTCAAGCTCAGAGACCTGCGGTGGATGAAGACTGACATACCTAACGCATGCTAGGCGTTCTGCCTTATCTTCCCCTCGGCTGAGGGCACTGCCAGAAACATACAATGATTTCTTTCATACAATGCGAGATCGGAATTGAGTTTGCTCCTGGCAAAGCACCCATCAAGGATTACCTGTGAATTTGTTGCCGCTGTTAGCAGCCCTTCTGATGACCTACGAGACCCATTGTCCCAGGAAATTTTAAAGTTTCCACTGACACAGCAGTGTCCAGAATTGCAAGGAGATTGTGCTCTCCTATGTGTCGGGCCCAAACAGGTGGTTGGCCTGCAGCAGAAGAGACATCTACATTTGTTTACCACACCGTTGTGCGTTCTATGTTGTTCCCTTACACAAATTTGTTCCAGAGAAGACAGACTATACCACCAGGACTGTAGAGTCACAACTTTTTTCACTGCCAGGCTAGGTCAACAATTACATAGTTAGTAAGGTTGAATAAAGACACCAGTCCATCCAGCTCAACCTGAGTGAGTGTCTACAATTGTCCCTATCCCTGTCAAGGATCCCACAATCCAAGGTCCCCATTCATATACTAGGGCCAATTTTGTATAGAAGCCAATTAACCTACCTGCATGTCTTTGGAGTGTGGGAGGAAACCGGAGTACCCGGAGGAAACCCACGCAGGCACAGGGAGAACATGCAAACTCCAGGCAGGTAGTGTTGTGGTTGGGATTTGAACCAGCAACCCTTCTTACTGCTAGGTGAGAGTGCTAACCACTACACCACTGTGCCGCCAGAGCAATTGTCATTGCTTTACAAGTACAACAGAAGGGTTCGCCCCCCCCTGTCCATTTGGGGGTATGCTGGGCAAGAAGTGTTTTCTCCCTGTAAGACATCCACTTGACTCTCCCCGATGATGACAGTGACAGTTCTATCTTGGAACATTAGGGGATTGCAGGACCCTCTGAAGCATACCATGGTGTCATCCTTGATGAGGAAATGTCTGCCAGCCATTTGTGCCCTACAGGAGACTCGCCTTACGGCTGACTCTGTGACATGTCTGAATTATCGGTGGGTGGGTGGGCAGAGCCTATCATTCAACTCACACCTCGTATTCAAGGGGTGTGAGCATGCTGATACATAGCTCCATAGACTACGAGGAGCTAGGCTCAGAGATTGATAAAGATGGGAGATATGTTTTTCTTTTATGCAGGTTGTTTTCTCTTAAATGCATTCTCGCTTTTGTGTATGTACCCCCCTCCGTATAACAATCAGGTATTAAGAGCTTTAGTGGAATAACAAGTGAAGTACCCGGAGGTGCCGTTGTATGCCTTCGGGGATTTCAATTGTTACACGGATCAGTTCTTAGACAAACATCCCCCAGTGGTGGGTGGGAGGGGGAGGAACCATACAGCTCTCCGGAAATTTATAGAGGAGGTGGGGTGGAAGGACCCATGGAGGGCAAAAAACTCAGGTGTGAAACAATTTTCCTGCTTCTCCAAGAGTTATTCTTCACTGTCAAGGATAGAATTATGTCTATGTTCGTATGCGGCTTAACGATTCATCTCGGAGGTGGCCTATGCTCCCAGAAGTGTATCGGATCACTTCCCATTGATTACAAACTTGGAGGTGCACCCTTCTTCCATGGTGGCCAAGGCTCCGTGGAAAATGAATGCGTTCTGGCTGAATCTCTTCCCTTCTCATGAGCAGATAGAATCTCATATTCTAGACTTGGCGCATCCACGCCGCAGACGAGGCTGTAGCCATGACTTGGGAAGTCTTCAAGGCTGTTCTGAGGGGCCTCTTTATTAATGAAATCCAGGCTATTAAGTGAAAGACAAATGCTCAGAGGGAGGGAATGGAACGGCTAGCAGAGAACTTGGAGAATACATTCATTGCGGACCCAACGGAGATCAATAGGGAGGCGTGGCTCTCGGCGCAGGATGTGCTCTACCGAACCACATCCTCTGCGGAGGAGAGAAAAAGGTTCTTTCAAAGGGCGGCATTCTATGAAAAGGAGGAACACACCTCCTCTTCCCTTTTGTTTGTCTATATGCTGTACCCTGCAGCTTAAAGAGGAAGTAAACCCTGATGGGTTTACTTCCTCTTTCATTCCCTGCAAAGGCAAAGCATAATGGACTACTATGCATCGCATAGTAGCCCATTATGTGTCACTTACCTGACACAGGAGCCAGCGATGTCACCGCTGTCCCCTGTAGTCCGGCTTATCCATCTTTTCGGTGGGGTCTCGCAGCTCCGCCGCTGTCATTCGGCGGAGCCGCGATGACGTCACTCCCGCGCATGCGCACGGGAGCCGACACGCGCGGCAGCTCCGTTGTTGGAAATGCCGCGCTCAGTGCGCCTGCGCGCCGCTGTCTACGGCGCATGCGCCATAGACAACGGTGCCTGTCTTCGGGCAAATATCTCCTAAACCGTATAGGTTTAGGAGATATTTCTTGGACCTACAGGTAAGCCTTAATCTAGGCTTACCTGTAGGTCAAAGTGGTTTGTAAGGGTTTACAACCACTTTAAATGTACTGAAATGTACTGAATATGCTCAACTGTCTGCTAATGATGCTTCTGTTTAATAAAACCTTTAGTTTGAGAAAAAAAGAACAAATGTACAGACGATACATAGATGATATTTTCATCATGTGGGAGGGTCAGCAAGAGGAAATGGAAAGGTTCTTATCATACATAAATTGTAATGATTATCATATCAAGTTCACTAGCACTTGGCATCAATCAAGTATACAGTTCCTGGATCTTGAAATCTTTACACTGGGTTCCAGTGTAGAGACACAAACCCACTTCAAAGAGACCGATCGGAATGGCTACATTTCCACTGAGAGTTACCACCACCCAAACTGGGTGCGGGCGATTCCGAAAGACCAGTTTCCCCAAATCAAGATAAACTATGCGAGTGAAGGAGACTTTGTGGTTCAGACTGATATGCTCATTGGCAGGTTTGTAAAAGTTTGGAAAAGTGATATAATAAAAGGCAATTGGAAGCTATGAGGGAACATGTCTGATTAATTGAACGTTTAACCCTTTTGGGGCCTAAAGTAAAAAATCCAGTACAAGATAAGTTTGATTTTGCTTTTGTATCTGGCTTTAATCTTCAATATAAGGAAGTTGAGAGAATTATCAAGACACCTTGGCCATTATTGTGTAAGGACCTTACCTTAAAAAAATGATTCCTAGTAAACTAAATGTTTATATATAGGAGGGCTCCAGGGTTGTGCAATATGTTGGCCAAAAATGTTATCCGGCCCCCCAAGAGACCTCCTACCTTTTTAGATTGCACAGGATTCTTTAAGTGCAGGAGATGTAAAGCATGCAGAATCACTAGTGATAAAACTAGGAAGGCCACCAGTTTTCCATCGGTGGTCACAGGGGGCTGAATATAATATTCATCAGTTCATCACCTGTGACACAAGATATGTCACCTACCTCTTGATGTGCCCCTGTAATTTCCAATATGTGGGCAGAACCACCAGGACCATGGCTATAAGGGTGGGGGAGCATATAGAAAACATAAAAAAAGGGTTTAAGTACCATAGTGTGTCCAAACACTTTAGGTTGGTACACAATAAATATCCCTCCCTACTCAGATTTTGGAGTATTGATAGGGTTCGCCAGCATTGGAGAGGTACAGACATAGCAAAGAAGGTGCCCCAAATGGAGACTCAATGGCTATTTAAACTTCAATCTTTACAGCCTCGGGGGTTGAACATTGATATTGATCTGAAGTGTTTTTTGACTGACTATTGAGGACTGTTCTACTATGGGCCATCCATCACATTTTTGGTGGGTGGAGTGTAGCATTTTTTTATCTATTTATATGGGGGTGACTCTTTCTGGGTTTTCTTCCTAGCTTGTATACATGAATTTATATTGTTTTATAAAATATATATTTTTTATAGAATATTTTTTCATATATAATTTTATTTTTCCAATTTATATCAGTTTTGGCCATGTATACATTTTGTTTCAAGCCTTTTTAGATATTGGCCACCAGATGGCACTGCTTTGTGGTGTTTTTTCATTATAGGCTATGTTGCACACTTCTAGGTTCCACATTTATAATGCCTGGCCACTAGATGGTGCCAGTTTTCATGGTTCTGTGTTTATTATATTTTTTATCATGTCACTATTTTCTTTATGTTACTTAGCTATGATATTTTATCAATTTGCGATTTTTTTAATGTGTCTTTCGAGGTTTTACATGTGATTCACCATTAGTGGTTTATGCTGTATGGTGGGAACAGTGTGTGTAAGTCGGCAATCCCTAGAGGGAGATTTTGCATTACATTTTGGTCTTCTCCTCTATTTTGAAGGAGCCCCACCAACAGCACCCTTCCCATTCACTTTTAAACAAGCTAGGAGTGGTGTGACCTTACTCCCTGGAGACGCTAATACGGCGAAACATATGTCGGAGCAGAGGAGCCACCATTCCAGGTTCTGATCCCACATCCTATCTAGGCTTGGCCTTAGGAGAGAAGCGTATTTCACGCTATCCCATTAGGACTAGCCGACTTGCACATGCTGATTACGCCTGGTGCCCGGATTGGCACTGTAACATGTGAGTGTAATTGCCATTTGTTATTGTCATTTGCTTTTATCTATTAAAAATACTACACTATGAGACCTCCCTCTATGTCTCTTGTGGAGTCATTTTTCCCATCCTAGGTTCATGTCGAGGAGCCAGTGGAGTGGAACTGTACAGTCACTGAAATCAATTGGTATTCCAGAAGCGCTTTTTGACCCTCCTGTAAAAAGGGGTCATAATTCTCTGGTGAGTGGCCACCCATCTCTTGAGCACTTGTGAAGAACTAGGAATGCAGTTTTGAGCATCACAATTTGGTGTTGGGATTCATCATATATGGACTTTTAGCTTGCTATTTTTGATTCACTGAACATCACTAGCGCCTCCCCTTTCCCACAGCATTTGGTGACCAGTTATGTTTGTTCACTGATTTCACAGTGCGCCATTCATTGTTTTTCTTCATTTTTTTTAATTACCTGTTTGCAAAATAACAGAAACTAAGAAAAACATTTATTTATTCCAAAATGTTTGGCTCTATTTGTGTGAAAAAATGACAAAGATTTCATATGGGTACAGTGTTGCATGACAGCACAATTGTCATTCAAAGTGCGACAGCATTGAAAGCTGAAAATTGGCCTGGGCAGGAAGGGGATAAAAAAAGTGGAGCAGCAGGATGTAATAAAAAAATGAGAATAACCCACAGTTCGGTCAAATGGGGGGGGGGGGGATGTAACAAACATCCCCCGTTGTCAGTTGTGGATGGAATGTATTTGCCACATACAGTCCAATTTAATATCAATATAAATGCAGATGTTCTGTGAAGCCCTCTGAGAACCTTAGTGAACAAACAGCATCATGGAGGCCAAGGAACACACCAGACAGGTCAGACATAAAGTTGTGGAGAAATTTATAGCAGGGTTAGGTTAGAAAAAAATATCACAAACCTTGAGCATCTCATGGAGCACTGTTCAATCCATCATCTGAAAATTTAAAGAGTATAGCACAACTGCAAACCTACCAAGACATGGCCATCCACCTAAACTGACACGCTGGGCAAAGAGAGCATTAATCAGAGAAGCAGCCAAGAGGCCCATGGTAACTGGAGGAGCTGCAAAGATCCACAGCTAAGGTGGGAGAATCTGTCCACAGGACAACTATTAGTCGTGCACTCCATATATCTGGCCTTTATGGAAGAGTGGCAAGAAAGCTGTTGTTGAAAGAAAACCATAAGAAGTCCCGTTTGCATTTTGCAAGAAGCCATGTGGGGGACATAGCAAACAGGTGGAAGAAGGTGCACTGGTAGATGAGACCAAATTGAAATTTTTGGTCTAAAAGCAAAATGCTATGTGTAGTGGAAAACTAACACTGCACATCACACTGAACACACCATGCCCACCGTGAAACATGGTGGTGACAGCATCATGTTGGGGGATGCTTTTCTTTAGCAGGGACAGGGAAGCTGGTCAGAGTTGATGGGAAGATGGATGGAGCTAAATACAGAGCAATCTTAAGCCCCCATACACACTATCAGTATTTCTGCTGAGTTTTTCCTTCAGATTTACCAAAACCATATAATATGAGGTCAAACCTTAGGAGTTTCAATTTGTATGCAATCAGGCAGGCCCTTGCACTACATGGTTTTGGTAAACCTGAAGGAACAAATCTGCAGAAAATCTGATAGTGTGTATGGGGCATCAGAAGAAAACCTGTTAACGTCTGCAAAAGACTTGAGTCTGGGGCGGAGGTTCACCTTCCAGCAGGACAAACGACCCTAAACATACAGCCAGAACTACAATGGTATGGTTTAGAACAAAGCATATTCATGTGTTAGAATGGCCCAGTCAAAGTCCAGACCTAAATCCAAGAATCTAAGGCAAGACTTGAAAATTGCTGTTCACAGACGCTCTCCATCCAATCTGACAGCTTGAGCTATTTTGCAAAGAAGAATGGGCAAAAATGTCACCCTCTAGATGTGCAAAGCTGGTAGAGACATCCCTGAAAAGACTGCAGCTGCAATTGTACTGAAAGGTGGTTCTACAAAGTATTGACTCAGGGGGGCTAAATACAAATGCCCACTACACTTTTCAGATATTTATTTGTAAAGAAATTTGAAAACCATTTATCATTTTCCTTCCACTTCACAATTACGTGCCACTTTGTGTTGGTCTATCACATACAATCCCAATAAAAATACATTGATGTTTTTGGTTGTAACATGACAAAATGTGGAACAATTCAATGGGGTATGAATACTTTTTCAAGGCACTGTATGATTTTGTGGTTCATGAGATAAATGGATGGCAGTAAAATTTTGTAGCAGGATGTAGGAGGTTAAGCACTGGCCACACCCTGTTTCTAACCTAGGGTATAATTAGTATTTTCTGTTGGCTTTTGTTTTGGGTCCTGTTTTGTTGAAATACTGACCAATAAACATGGGCAGAAAGTCCTTAAACCCACTTGACACTTGGATTACCTCTCTGCGAGCTCTCTGCTTAAAACTGAACCCAACTATATATAACACCTTTCAGAACAGCCTCATACCTACTTTGTTCAGATGAGCCATGTGTACACAGGCATTGTGGTAGGCATCTGGCACAAGTTGCTTTGCGCCACTACTATTAAAAGTGACAGCAACAGATTTTAGGAGGAAACTGCTGTCATTCACTGAAGGGGAACCTTGTAGAAAGTAAAAATCACTCTATAGGCACACCTCATTTTATGACTGCAGAGTGAACATACTGTCACACTAAAGCGTCTATACCCAGGAGAAGCAAGCATTTCTAGTGTGACAATATTGCTCCTGGGAGCCATTCAGGCAGTTTAGTCACTCTAGGTCAGGAAGTGCCAGTGTAGGATAAAACTGGAAGGATCACCAGGTCAAAATAAAGGAAAGGAAAAATAAGATCATTATGTACAGATATGCCATTAATTGATGACATATCATTTTAAGGTTTAAATCAATTTTACCTCTATGTGAAAAAATACCAATTCCATGCCAATTTGAGTTATGTCTGTGAATGAAGCATTTTAATGAGAGGTTTTATGATGGTAAAATAACATAAATGTCTCTGTAAATGGACTCAAATGTTTTTGAGGGATTCTTAAGAACTTTATTTAACATACATTGATCGTAAATATTTATACACATACTTTCCCGGATTGTTAAAGTGAACCATAATCAGAGCACTGGTTGCCTCTGCAAAGGATAAGAATCCCTAGAAAAAAACAACATAAATTAGTGTGTACACAGCTTTTGCTTTTATATAATATACAGCTTCTTTTATTAGTAAGATCCAGTGGAAAAATGTGACAGAGCACTTGAGGGTACACTGGAATTTGCCAGTCTGCAACATGGCTAGATTAAAGAGGAAGTAAACCCTGATGAGTTTACTTCCTCTTTCATTCCCTGCAAAGGTAAAGCATAATGGACTACTATGCATCGCATAGTAGCCCATTATGTGTCACTTACCTGACACAGGAGCCAATCTGGCTGGTAACTCAGGGTGTCTATGGTGGAAATCCCGTATTAAGCGAGGAGCGTGAATATTACTGGAGCGTTCCCAAGAATTGTCTTCGGGGGATACCCTTTCCACTTTACCAGGTATTGAGTCTGTCTCCCCATCTTTCGACAATCCACTATGGCCTCCACCTCGAATTCTTCTTCGCCTTCGACCGGTGTAGGTGGTGCCACTTCTCTTCCGGGAATGGAGCTTGGGATCACTGGTTTCAATAGGGATGCATGAAACACCGGGTGGATCTTGTATGAACTAGGTAGCGATAATTCAAAGGCCACTGGGTTTACCACCCTCTTGATCTTGAAGGGACCGATGAACTTGGGGCCGAGTTTTCGTTATGGGTATGGTAATTTCAGGTTAATAGAGGATAACCAAACTTTTTCCCGATCTTGAAACTTGGACAGTTCTTCCTCCCCCTATTATAATATTCCTCATAGTCCCTCTGAGCCTTTCTCATAGCTTCTTGGATTTGTAGGAAATAGTTTTGGATTGATTTTACCCGTTCTTGTACTGCAGGAGTGGAGACTTTGGGGACGGAATCTGGCAGGAAGGAAGGGTGATAGCCGTAATTGGCCCAAAAGGGTGTTTGGTTGGTGGTGGAGTGTACTGAGTTATTGTAAGCAAATTCCGCACAGGGCAGGAGAGAGGACCAATTGTCTTGAGAGCAGGAGCAGAAACAACAAAGCTATTGCTCTAGTGTCTGGTTCGTTCTTTCTGTTTGTCCGTTGCTTTGCGGATGACATGCGGAGGATAGTGAAGTGCTGATTTCCAGTGCTTTGCAGAGGTCCTTCCAGAATTTGGAGGTGAATTGGATTCCCCTATCAGACACAATGTTTGAAGGGACGCCTTGTAGCCTCACGACTTCCTTGATAAAGATGCTTGCTGTAGCCGAAGCAGGAGTGCCACACATAGGTAGAAAATGTGCCATCTTTGAGAGACGATCTACTACTACTAGGATTGTAGTAAACTTGTCAGAAGGTGGTAAGTCAACAATAAAATCCATAGAGATCTCTCTCCAAGGGCGTTCGGGAACAGGTAAGGTCCTCAAAAGTCCCCAGGACTTGGTATTTGCCCCCTTGTTACATTGGCAAGTGATACAGGACTGGACATAGTTCTTGCAGTCACTTCTCCAACCTGGCCACCAGAAAAAACGACTGATTAAATTGGCAGTCTTCTGGATCCCAAAATGTCCCGCCATCTTGTGATCATGAAAGGTCTGCAAAATCTGGAGTCTTCATGATGGAGGAATGAATATCTTGCTGTGTTCCCATAGCAAACCGTATTTCCTTTCCAAGGAGGATGCTGTAGTTTCGAAGAGATGGTTAGTGGCTTGTTTGATGGCAGTTTCTAGATCGGGCTGGATGATTTGGAGGAAGTTGTGTGGAGACAGAGTAGTTGCGGGTTCAGGTGGTTCTTCGGCTTCTGGAAACATTCGGGAGAGTGCGTCTGCTTTCCCATTCTTGGAACCGGGCAAAAGGTGATATGGAAATTGAACCTGGAGAAAAAGAGGGCCCAGCGTGCTTATCGGGGTCGAAGGCGTTTAGCAGCTCTGAGGTACTCCAGGTTCCTGTGGTCTGTAAAGATCATGATGGGTTGAGATGCACCCTCCAGCAAGTACCTCCATTCTTTTAGTGCAAACTTTATAGCGAGAAGTTGTCGATCTCCAACATCGTAATTCCTCTCCAGAGGACTGAGTTTCCGGGAAGCAAAGGTGACTGGATGAAGGAGAGCCTTTGGTCCACTTCTTTGGGAGAGAATAGCACCTAATGCGGATTCAGAGGTGTCCACCTCCAACACATAGAGAAGGCTTGGATCTGGATGTAGGAGGATGGGAGATGATATAAAGAGTCTCTTTAATTCATCAAAGGCTTTCTGTGTTTGTGGAGACCATTGGAATTTGACCTGCTGGCGGGTCAGTTGGGTGATGGGGGAAATAATCGTGGAGAACCCTTGGATATACCTGCGATAAAAATTGGTGAAGCCAAAAAAATCGCTGGACAGACCTTTTGTCTGAAGGTGCCGATTCCTCCTGTGGCGATGATAAATCCGAGGAACTGGATGGTGTCTCTTTTAGGTAGAGCCCATGTTCTCTGAGGATGAGGAGGACCTTCCTGACGTGGGTACGGTGCAGTTCTAATGAATTGGAAAAAATCTGAATATCATCAAGATATACTATCATGAAGTTGTCTAGATACTCACAGAATATATAGTTGACCAGGTGCTGGAATGTGGCCGGGGCATTGCAGAGCCCAAAGGGCATCACAAGATATTCAAAATGCCCGAATCTAGACCTGAAAGCCGTCTTCCACTCATCCCCATTCGGACTAAGTTACCACGTGCTTCATATAAAGTCCCACCTCCTCCCCCCCCCTTTTGTGATATGCTCCCCGAAGATCTAGTTTAGTAAATATCTTGGCAGTTCTTAGGCATTGAAAAGGTTCAGGGATTAGAGGAAGTGGGTACCTGTTCTTAATGGTAATTTTATTAAGTTCCCTGTAGTCCACGCAAGGCCTGAGAGAACCGTCCTTTTTTTCAACAAAAAAGATGCCTGCACCAGCTGGAGAAGAGGATGGTGGGATGAATCCCTATTCCAGGTTTTCATCTATGTAAGAGCGTAGAACTTCTAGTTCAGTCTCTGATAATGGAAAGATCTGACCAAATGGAATTTCGGAACCGGGTACGAGGTCTGTCAGGCAATCATAGGACCAATGGGGCGGCAGAGTATCAGCCTTCTTCTTGTCAAAGATGTCCAAAAAATTATAATAGGCTGAAGGGACATGTTGCAGATTATCAGGATTAGTCTGTATGGTTAGGCAGGAGGTGGACTTGTGGGAGGGCGGCAGGTGACAGTGCTGTGAACAGTAGGCAGATGAAAAGAGTACTTCTTTCTTGTTCCAGTTGATCTATGGGTCGTGGGCTTGTAACCAAGGGAAACCGAGAATGATTGGAAACATAGGAGAATGGATAATGTCAAAGCGAAGAAATTCACAGTGACCAGAGTCTGTGGATGTCAAGATTGGTTCTGTTTCCTGGGTCACAGGACCGGAGCAGGGTAGGGAGCCATCAGCCAGATGAATCTGAAGGTGTTGTTTTTTAGAGCAGAGAGGGATGTGCAGGCTCCAAGCTAGGGTTATGTCCATAAAGCAACTGCAGGCCCCAGAGTCAATGATGGCTCTCAGCCGAACCTCCTCTTCTGCCACCTGTAATGAAACTCAGAGGACAAGGTGAGACTGGGTGGAAACCGCAATCTGAGAATTCACACCAACATGAGGTCGGCACTTACTGGGTCTCACAGGGCAGCTGCGTAGGAAATGGCCCGCATCACCACAATATAGACAAAGGTTGGCTTGACGCCGACGGAGTCTCTCATCAGGGGTGAGTGGAGCCCGGACCAAGCTCAGCTGCATGGGTTCGCCATCAGTAGAGGAGGTGGGAGCTGAAACAGGTGTGGGTACCGGGGGTACCCGGGGTAGCATCCACATGGGTCTAGGTGACTGGAGGTGTTCGGAGCGATGCTCCCGTAGACATCGATCAAGTTTGGTAGCCAACTGGACCAGATCTTCCAAGGATGTAGGGGTGTCTACTCAGGCTAGTTCGTCTTTTAAGGTCTCAGACAGGCCCAGACGGAACTGATACTTAAGGGCAGCCTCATTCCAGTTAGTGTCCCCAGACCATTTCCGAAACTCCACAATGTAGCCCTCTACTGGTCTTTTTCCCTGGGTTAAGGAATGCTGGATGGCTTCGGCCGTAGCGGTGCGCTGGGGATCGTCATACAGTTGTGACATAGCTTCAAAAAAAGTCTCTACAGAATCAAGAAGGGGGCTCTTCTGTTCTAGGAGGTTATGGGCCCAGGGCTGTGGCTCATCGGATAGCAGAGAAATGATGAAAGCCACCTTTACTGATTCAGAGTGGAAGGTCCTGGGCTGCAGAGCCAAGAACAGGAGGCATGCATTCTTAAATGCCCTAAACTTCTTCGGCTGCACGAAAAACGCTCAGGAGTAGGGACCCTGGGTTCTGGAAGGGTCATGACTACTGCAGGTGTGGCACCGCCTTGGGCTTGCGAAGCAGAAGAGCTGCTGGCTGTGGACAGTGAAGAATCCGGTGGACTGGGAGAGATTGCCAAGTGCTGAAGGCGGCCCTCAATCTGGAAGTAGCCGTCTTGGAGTTGCTGCACTGCCTGGGTGAGGGCTGCAACCTGCTGGCAGAGGGCCTCCAAAGATGAGCCAGCTCTGTCGGCCTCTGACATGGCTGGTTTGTACTGTCAGGTATTCACCAGGGGCTGAGAGCAGCTTCCCTTGCAACTGGGTGCACAGTACCCCTGAGGGTGGAACAGCGCGTACAGGGCATGAAGGGGCACGGGTTGCCAGCAGGTGACTGGTATGCAGGAAGTCTTCTGAAGGGAGAGATGCCCGTGCAGATGGCCTTGGGATATACCTTGGGGTGTTGTAAATACCTATTTTGAGCTGTCTTCAGGCCGGCCACATGACTTGCGGCCGCTCCTATACCTGGATACTGCAGGAGGAGTTGTGATCTCCCTCCGACATCAGCTGGCCGTTCAGCCTCCCCTGCAGTAACCCTGGAAACCAGCCGAGAGTCACGTGACTGGCCTGAAGATAATGCTAAATCGTTATTTACAACGCTCGTTTTTATGAAAAGTGAATGCAGTGTGCTGTGGCAGGTTATCATACAGGGGCTGGCAGTGTGCATTTACAAATTTTTAATTTTGCTAATAGGGCGGTGGGCGGAGGGCAGAGGGCAGAGATGGAGACACACAGACAATAGCTGACAGGCAGGAAGGAGGGGGTGAGGGGGGAGAGAGAGGAGAGCAGGGCAGTGTATGACAGAGGGACACACTTTTACCACGGTGGTCATGGCTCAGCAGCCATGATTTTAGTGGTCTGTTTAGAGAGGGGGATACAAGAAGTGGAAGGTTCAGGGTTTTTTTTTTTTGTTACAGTTTAGAGGGGGGCAGATTATACAACACAAGCACTGTGCTGTTTAATCTGCTATAAGGAACCAGGAAGCCTATTTATTTTTTTGGATTGACGAATGCTTTAAGTAACTAAATATACCCACAATAAATATAATGTCCAGTTATATATATGCCCAAATATTTGTTTTATGCACCATATTCTGTAGCCAGCAGCTGGTGAATAACATTTCTAAGAACTAGTTATGTTGCTTGTGTCAGACAAGTGTCAAATGTATTTTTTTTTTTTTACATGCACATGAGATCTGGCAGCTATTGCTATGGCTATGGCAATACATCACCTTCAAAATCAAGCCTTTATAGTATGCGGTTGTATTTATTGCTACAATATAAAATTCCGTTTATATTTATTGAACAAACAACCCCTTGTACTTACCCTAAGTTCCTTTAAGCAAAATGTTACTTCAGAATCAGTTCCAATATGGAAGTTAATAAATTCTTCAGGATTTAAATGCACTTCAGTATGCATTACTTTTGAAATACCTAGAGGAAATAACAAGATAATTATGATGGCACATATCTACAAAGAAATGTGAAAGCATGTCTTTCCTATGAAATATCAAGTTTGGCTGAGAAGATTTAAAGCAGAATTAAAGTCAGGAAAATAACTTTTATTAAAATATTAAACCACCTTATGAGCTGTACATGCCACATACTGCAGTCCTCAGCAAACCTTTGCAAGGTGCTCTACGCTGTTCTGAGGTAACATCACTCTCATTCCCCAGCAGAATTCGCTATAGCTGCCAGCAGCACCTTAATGTACTGTTTTGACTGGCATTGCACTGGCCATTAGTGGGATTTTCCTGACTAACTCCATAACAGCACTCTTCCTGCGGAGTGGTCATCTACTCTGGCAAAGTCCTGTTTTCCTTCTGGAACCCAGGGCTGCCATCAGGGAGGTAAAGGCAGTACTCAAGTAAGGGGCCCGAGTGTCCCAAGGGGCCCAGCTGTCCAGCGGCCGCTCCACCTACAGCAGTACATGAAATTAATCTATCACCTGTGCCGCCGCTAGCCTGTGCAGTGCCTGGTCGCTATAGAGCCTCCTTTCACTTTCACTAGCAGTCGTCTCCTCCTTCCCATAGAGAAGTGGAGAGAAGCATTACACCAAGCCTGAGCCTCTGCCGGCCGCCGCCTTCCTGACTAGTAACCACCCCAGCAGGTGATCACGGCCAGCACTCGCTCCTCTTCCTTCCCTGCTGAGGCGGAGTCTGCTTGCTGCTGCTAGGTTGGTTTACAATGTGATTGGCTGGGACATGGGAGTGGTCAGCTTGTCAGCATCTATCTGCATGCACTCAGCCCTATCAGGTGCATGCAGATAGATACCAGAGAGCAGCCTGGAAGGTAAGTCACAAACATTTTGGATATGCTGCCTTTAGATTTAGAATTTATTTAATATCCTTCTCCTTGGATGGGACACCTGAGGGCAGAGGCTGACAAGCTGGCATCAGGGGCATGATGGATTTGCATTGGGGAAAATGGATGAGGATGACTCTGGGTGGGGATGAGTGCCTTTTTACTGTAACTCATCCCCACCCGGAGTCATCCTCATCCATTTTCCACAATGCAAGTCCATCATCCTCATCCCCGCTCAGCCCCATCCATCCCTCCAGTCTCCACAATGCATCCCCATCCCCGCCCATCACCATCCATCCCTCCAGTCTCCACAATGTATCCCCACCCACACCCAGCACCATTCATCCCTCTCCACAATGTATCCCCACCCACGCCCAGCACCATCCATCCCTCTTCACAATCCATCCCCATCCACGCCCAGCACCATCCATCCCTCTCCACAATGCATCCCCATCCATGCCCAGAATCATCCATCTCTCTCCAGGATTCTTGGTGTGGATGGGGATACATTGTGAAGAGGGATGGATGATGCTGGGAATACATTGTAGAGAGGGATGGATGATTCTGGGCATGGATGGGGATACATTGTGGAAGAGGGATGAATGATGCTGGGCGTGGATGGGGACTCGGTGGGACAGAGAGTGGGCAGGCCCTGGGGAATGTTAGTGGTCAGGCCCCGGGGGGCTCAGGCCTAAATCTGTGTAAGGGGCCCCAATATTTCTGATGGCTGCCCTGCAAGTGAGTGTAAATTAACTCTAAAGTTGGGTTCACACTGCCGTGCGGAGTGGCTCGAAGCAGGGGCCTGGTGCGTCCCTGTTCACTGTTTAAGATTTTTGTCCAAATTTTTACTTAATTTGGACCTGGAACGGACCAGAAGATGCACAGGACTCCTGTAAATTTACTTCGCAGCAGTCCCAGAGCTGTGCAAACCGGCTCCATTGAAGCCAATCACAGTCTCCTGACATGTGAATTGGATGCGGGGAAAAACTGCATGAAATTCGCAATAGTGTGAACTAAAGAAGTCAAATTACTCTTTCTTTCAGGACCGAGTGAGTTGTAGTGAGTTACACTAAATATTAACAAACATCTCTACCACCAAAAACCTGTTTCTACAAACCCAAAATGGTTATGAGGAAACAACATTCCCATGTTTATACCATAGCCATATTCTTCATACATTTCAGTCCATATTGAAAAGACCAAGTTCAGGGAGACTGTACTTACTGCATTGTTTAGAAAAGTAAGGTATTTATTCTTACCGATATCTTCCTCATTGTAGCTCTTTAATGTAATTTTCATTGGGGTTGCAGTCAGAGTAATTTCCTCTTGGCAAGATGGAAAGTGAATTATCACATCAGATAAAACCCTGTAAAATAATTTTAAATATTTGAAGGCCTCTCTCTTCCCCTCTTCAACCTTCTTTTCTGCTCCCTTTCTCTGTGAATTTTTTTTTTCTTACCTGAGACCTCCCTCCCTTTCCCATAACCCCCTGCCCCACTGACCCATCTTCACACCAGCATATAATTAATTTGGTTTCTTCTTTTTCACAATACGTACCTTCTGACTGAAGGATAGAAGATTAAGGCCGGCCATACATGTTGCTGAACTGGCCGAGATTCTAAACATTAACAGACAGGCTGAATGTATCAAGTAAATCGATCAATCAACTTGGGTACAACCAGCCTGCTGGATTCTCTTGCGATTATCACTATTGGCTGCTTTAGCTGCTAGTGATAATCACTGTCTTCTCCCAACAGAGATGGCTTCCCCCTGCTGGGAGAAGACAATAGACGAGCAGGAGAGATTCCCGCAGTAACAGTGTCTGTGCTGATGGAGGAATCAAGCTAATTTCTTTCCTACAACCCATGGTTGCAGGAAAGAAGTTTGCTTTGTGTATGGCCGGCCTTAGGGCCCTTGCACACGGCCACGTCCTTATTGGTCAGTAAGGAATCTGTGAACAGGAATCTGTGCTACTGCAGAGCTTCCATGACATTTGTGCAAGTTCAGGCTTTTCCTCCTGCCTGAAACTGGACCTACACTATACAGTAAAACCTTGGTTTGAGAGTAACTTGGTTTGAGAGCATTTGGCAAGACAAGCAAATTATTTAAAACAATTTTGACTTGATATACAAACGATGTCTTGATATAAGAGTAGCATCATGTACAACTGAGTATAGAAGAGAAGAGAGGCGCCTCTAAGTGTAGCAATATGGTTACATTTAATGAAGTTATAACATTTAGCAACACATTGCTACACTTAGAGGTGCCTCTCTTCTTTTTTATGCTTTGTAGTAGACTTGTGCACAATGGAAAATTTCGTTTAGGTTCGGTTCATTGTCATTCGTAAAATACATAATTTCGTTCTGTTATATTTGTTATGTTACGTTAATAAGTTTTCGGATAATTCGTTATTATTCGTAGTGTGTCAATATTCGTTATACTGAATCTCGAATCATGTCGAATTCATTCATTATATGCGCTATCATTTTGTTCGTATTCGTTGAAATTCGATATTTATGTATGTATATACACACACACACACACACACACACAATGACAACGTCTCTTCTCCTCGACTCAAATACAGTACAACACCCTTCTAACTCAGTTCTCAGGAATGCACTTTGCCAGTAATCCATCCTCCGGCACAAAATTAATCAGCTGATTGGACTATAAGATTTACTTTGAGCTGACCTTTTGTTTCATTAGATCTTTAAAGAATTACCGAATCATGTCCAATTCATTCGCTATATCCGCTATAATTTCTTTCGTATTCATTGTAATTCGTTATTTTTTTATTCGGACATTCGGATGCATCCAAATGTCCAAAAGATGCAAAATTTGGCCGAATTTCGATTTGTTACGAAACAAATTGCACAAGCCTACTCTGTAGTTCCTGCTGGGTTTTGCTTCTAATCCCATTGTTGAAACTGTTGTTTGTGGATGGACATTTTACAATTACACAGCCTATCGCATTACTATAATCTTTTTATATGGACTATAAACTAAAGAACCTATGAATAAATGGTTGCAGAACGAATCATCTGAGTTTCCATTATTTCTTATGGGGAAATTCACTTTGATATACAAGTGCTTTGGATTACAAGCATGTTTCCGTAACTAATTATGCTTGTAATCCAAGGTTTTACTGTAGTAACAAAAGTATTGGGACACCTGCCTTTACACGCACATAACCTTTAATGGCATCCCAGTCTTAGTCCATAGGGGTCAATATTAAGTTAGCTCACCCTTTGAAGCTATAACAGCTTCAACTGTTCTGGGAAGGCTGTCCACAAGGTTTAGGAGTGTGTCTAACGTTTGACCATTCTTCCAGAAGCACATTTGTGAGGTCAGACACTGATGTGGACTAGAAGGCCTGGCTCGCAGTCTCCTCTCTAATTCATCCCAAAGGCGTTCTGTTGGGTTGAGGTCAGGACTTTGTGCAGGCCAGTCAAGTTCCTCCACCCCAAACTTGCTCATCCATGTCTTTATGACCTTTATGGGCCAAAGACTGGGGGGTCCTAATTGTGGCACCTGACACTACCAAAAAGCCACATACTGCATAATATTCATTTTATGTAATGCTATTGAAGACTGTCAGAGACTGCAGACACACAACATCAGATAATTACAGTCTTTGGACATGCAACTAATGTGACATGGGGCACATTATATGAGATAGCTAAATATCACAGCCAGTATTGCCCCTTTAAAGTTCAATGCTTCCTCTTAGGGCTACTAAGGACCACTGGGGTTCAGGGACCACACAACAAGTACCAATGGGCTGCAGGTTGGGACTAATACAATATTTTCATGATGCCATATCATTTTGAACAATGCAAGTACCTGAATAAAAAATATTAAAACATTGTTTACAAGCTTATAAGGTAGTACAATGCAATGATTTGTAGTTCCTCTGCAACACTTATAATTTCACCATTGTTTACAGCAGAAAGTACAATGGTAACTTATTGCTAAATTCAATCTAATCTAATCTGACTGGCATACATGGACTGAAAATTGTCTGATTCAGCAGGAACTGGCCAAATTTCGCTCTGTGTGTACTGCTGTCTGTTCAACAGAAGCCGACTGGCTTCTGTCGAGCAGTCCTGCTGGAAAAACAGAATTTGATCAGTGCTTCCAGCCAATGGCTGCAGCGCTGAACTTTGTATTCTGATGGGGGGAGCCCCCATTGTCAGAATACAATAGCGTGGCATCACCTGTATGGATGCAGGGATCTGTGTATACCCTGCTTTATACCAGTACTAAATAACATGGTTGACAAAATTGCTATTCTGATTCTTGCTGAAGCAATGTGAAATTTGGTGGGGGGAAGAAGAATTTTGGTGTGGGTTAAAAGGTCTATATATAAAACAAATAATGGTTTGCTTATTCAGTAATCAACCTGCAAATTGATTAAATTATACAAAGCAAACACAGAAACTAATATTAAGTGCAAATACTAAATAATTAACATGTGAATCCATAAAAGTTCATTTTATAGGTCCATGAATATGCAAAAAATTCCGGAAAAAATCCAAAAATAAATAGTTCAAAAAAAGCAAGCAAAAAGTCCCTCTCACTGAAAAAGTTAAATTCCAGTATGTGCTTGAATATAAATTGTAGTCACCACCACCACCTTTAAGTGAATTGGCCGCTCACCTCAGAATAAGATCCCCCTGGGTCTAATCAAGCCTTGTTTTAAACATAGGAAGCTCCTCTGTAAACAGGAACGCCAGCTCCAATATCACACACGCTCTCTTTAGACAAAACGATTTCTCCAATAATACTCAAAATATATAAGGAAAGATCATTGCACAATATAATCTAAAACTATTTATTGTATAAAAACATATGGATGGTGCACTCACATTTTCCACATCTTGTAAAATAGCAAAATAGTAATCCATATTGCAAGCTCTTCACCGCAATCCTAATGCAGAGACACCAGAAATGACATCACCAGTTCCACTTGACGTGTTGAGTCACTTGTCACGTGACTTCTTCAAAGGGATCCCTTCAAAGTGACAAGTGAAGCAATGCGTTGGGTGGAGCTGGTGACATAATTTCCAGTGTCTCGTGCATCGGGATTGCAGTGAGGAGGCGAGGAGCTCACAAACTAGATTACTATTTTGCTATTTTGCAAGATGTGTAAAGTATGAGTGCACCATCCATATGTTTTTATACAAAAAATTGTTTTAAATGATATTGCGCAATGATCTTTCCTTATATATTTTGAGTATTATTGGAGAACTTGTTCTGTCTAAAGAGAGTGTGTGTGATATTGGAACTGACATCCCTGATTACAGGATCTTCCTATGTTTAAAACAAGGCTTGATCAGACCCAGGTGGATCTTATTCTGAGGTGAGCGGCCCATTCAGTTAAAGGTGGTTGTGGTGACTACAATTTATATTCAAGCGCGTATTGGAATTTTACTTTTCAGTGAGAGGGGCTTTTTGCATATTCATGGACTTATAAAATGCACTTTTATGGATTCACATGTTAATTATTTAGTATTTGCACCCAATATACATTTTTGTATTTGCTTTGTATCATTTAATCAATTTTCAGGTTGATTACTGAATAACATTATTTGCTTTATATATTCTTATATAAGGTCACTTTTAGAATGGTAGCAGCTGCTCCTAGGTAATTATTCACAGTAATAGGTTCATTCACATAGCAGCGCCCAGGTTATTCTATATTATACCATTTAACAGGTCTATAGTTACCTTTAGAAAAAATCCAATTAATTTATAAACAGAATGTATTCATAATTAATAAGCAAAAATATACCTGGATTGAATTTTCAGTACATTAGGACATGATGTTTTGGAAAACACAACTTGTTGTGACTCGCACTCTTCATAGGCCAAGTTATGAGTTTTAGTAAGACCTTGAAAATATGTTAGACACAGAATAATTCCACAACTGCAATGCTTATTTATATATTATTATAATACATGTAGCACTCTTGTCCTAAAACAGGGCTACGGGTAAATTTAGCTGTGCTGGGTGGTATCTAGCCTGGCTCATTTGCAGTCTTTACGGATCAAATGGGCTTCCTCCTAAACCTGTTTCATTGTATGCAGAGCTGTGTATAAGGTGGTACCACCAGTCCTCCTGTACAAGGCACATGCCAACAGGGGGGCACAGACAGCTGGGTGAATGTGGGCAATGGGGGTGAGGAGGCAATTACTGGAACAAATCCCTTGTATGGCTTTCTCTGCAGCAGCAGAAAGCTGGTTTCTCCTCATCTCTCTCCTGCAGGCTTTCAGCTGCTGCAGAGAGCCATACAGGGGATTGGTTCCAGTAATTTCCCACCCGCCACACCGATCACCCTCCCTGTGCACCATACATTTTCCCCTGCTTCCCAGACCCCCCTATGTGCCCCATCACCACCCCTGCAGTGATGCCAGCTTCCCTCCTCTCCTTGCCGGCAGCTGCAAGCACAAAATAGGATCCTTCAGGATGGAGAGTGGGGGAAGGGTCCAGTAAATATTTCACATTTCCCAGCCCCTTTCTTTCTTGAATGAACACAAAGAGTGACTGGTACTGACCACTCAGTGTGCTCATTCATACCTGAAGCATAGTAAACTTTGTATATTTGGGGAGGGGCTGTCAGGTTGGCTGTAGGGAGCCCTGTGGTTTCTAACAGCAGCCCTGATTGTTATTTGTAATAAAGAAATACCAGATAAATAAATGTGTTCTATCTGCCTGCTACAAATGGGTTAAAATGTAAATATGACCAAATTAGTGCTACTGAGTTTCTCTGTGTATGTGTAACTTCACAGTTACTAATTATTAAAAACACACAAATGTATACAAACACAAAAATAATATTTTAAGCTATCATGGCTCTTTCATTTTTTGGCCTCTTAATGTTAATACTGGGTGAACACAATTTGTCTGGCACTTCTGATATGGATATTTCAACCTTTGATGATGAGATGAGATCAATGCTCAAAGTACTTTAGGATCCATTTAAAAGCTGCTTACCGTGTTTGCAGAAAAAACGGAATACCATATGAAATGAATTGAAATTTAAATAAATTTGGCATTTTTCCACATTCTTGTCCAATATGTTGAGACATCTAAACACATGCAGTAGAGACTGTAAAAGAAAATGCAGTAGGTTGTTTTTTTTTTGGCAGATCGGTATATTTAAACATATAACTTGGGCCCCATTCCTTGATAAAACGAAAATGTGTCACACATGGGTGCATTGGGCCAATTATAAATAACATGCTCAACCACAGCTGCCAATACCCATAGAGGTATAATGGAAGGGCCAGGACCCAACATTAGATGTTGGGGCACCTGTAAAGGCTGAAAGGAGGGCTGGGGAGGGTGGTAAAAGCCTACGGCGTGCAAAACACCTGACATTCTTGTGGTGACAAAAGTCTGGATGTGATGACAAAGGAAGAATCCAGGCTGGGCACTAGGAGGATACTGTCTCACTGTGGCAACACTGTAGAGTGTCTCCTGAATATGCAGGCAATGCTAGCCCACTCCTGGCTACATCAATTTAGACTCTTGACAAGTGCAGCTGTTTGAAATTTTTTCTATAGCAGTGCTTTTCAACTTTACTGAGACCAGTGCCCAGTAAATTCTTCAAAAGCCTTTCATGCTCCAACAGCAAAAAAAAGTTTATACTCACACTATAAAAGGGATGAGGTTAAGAGAATTTGCAGCAGATTTGGTGGCCCTGTAGGATATAAGGTTTCTGCAGGGAGCTGGGGGCAGCTGTGAAGGGTGGGATCTCAGGAGGGGAATGATGGTATCTCCAAGAGGCTGGGGGGATTTGCAAAGGCACTGCAGGAGACTGGAGGGCAGTACAGTGGCTGGGGGGGGTGCACTGTGGGACACTATTCTGAGTACTTTGGGGGACTGGGTACTCTGTGGAAAGCTAGGGGGCACTGCAGGGACTGGGACACACTGTGTGAGGATGGATAGCACTAAGAGAGGTTGGGGGTACAGTGAGGGCTGAAGGATTGGATCTTAGGTAGCCTGGGGGAACTGTGGGAGGTTGAGGGGCACTTTGGGGGCTGGGATGAACTGTGTGAGGTTAGGGAATCTGCCGCTGGCCTGGTTGAGTACCATTGTCCTATAGCACAATTTCATATATTAGCCCATCTGTGCTTTTTGTGAATTGTGAATTAGTTATAACGCACAATAAAACAACAACACCCCCCCCCCCCCCCATCCATGCTACATGATATCCATAGACAAATCTCTCTGGCAATTGTATTTTGACAGCTTGCCCCACCAGCTTTCAAAATACCTGAACAGCTTCTACATCTGATTTGGATAAAGGTTCTGTTTGTCCAACAATTTTCAGTAGAAGTATGAAACACAACCCAGGAGCTGGACAAAATTTGCATAATGTATGGACAGCTTTAGGGAATGCTCTTGGTGCACTAGGGTTAAAGTGGCCTCCACAGGGACACTGGAAAAGTTTTAAAACATACACATTTTTCTTCCAGTCCAACACTGTTTAGACCAAGGGATAATTAGACAACTCCTCTATTCTGTTGTGTGCAGCTCAGCAGTCAGTAGCATATCTCAAAAATGTCCTTGCAGCCTCACATTCAACTTTACCACCCTCAATTAGACAGTATCCTCCTAGTGCCCAGCCTGGATTCTTCCTTTGTCATTACATCCAGACTTTTGTCACCACAAGAATGTCAGAATCTAGAGTGTCAGAGGTGCCGGAGGACATGCAAGGTCAGGGCAACCAGTGGGGTACAGATCCTTTAAGCGGCCCTCATGGGTGTAGTGCTACATTTACAAGGCAAGCACATTGCCCCATTTTTCAGCCTGCACTGCTCTATAAATGTTACAATTATTTTAACTTTATTGAAAATTCAAGTGATTGCTTTAAACATGTCATTGACCAATATCACTTTAACTAATTTAGGCTTTAGATACCTTTAATGAAAATTTGCAATTTAGCTTTAAAGGGACATCGCCTTGGCCTTGTTCATGAACAAATGGCCTTTGATAGTTTTGGAAAAAGAAGGAAGAAAAGAAGACGTAGGCGTATGCAGATCTGGAAGAATTGAGCACTCTCAAGGCAAGCTAGATATATAGAAAGAACAGAATGTTAAACAATGTTTTTATGAAAGTTGAACAGCTATGTCATACTGTTAAGAAAGCATAGTATGATTTTGGATTATTGGTTATTTATTTAATCTTAACAGAAACCTATAAATGACAATGATCAGCCATACGTTATTAAAGGTAATCTATCACAACAATTTAACATGTCAGTTATATATGGTGTGCTGTGTACTCTAGCACAGGGGTCATCAACCCCCAGGCCATGGTCTGTTTGCAGCTGGGCCGCAAAGGCTGCACTGTATGACGTGTGGCGGCAGAGCAAGATGACATCATCTCTCACCGCACGCCCGCCCGCATCACAGCTGTTTTGTGCTCACAGCGGGGCCGCTATACTGAGGCGAGCGAGTAGAGAGATGATATCATCTCTTACCACCCACCTTCATCACCTCTCTTCCGCCCACACAGCGTGGCAGAACACTGATACACTGCTGGAGGTGATCAATAGGAGCAGAGAGATGAGTTCATCTCTTACCCACCTGCCCCCCTTCTCACAGCTGTTCTCCCTCACTACCCACTACTCCAGGCTTGCCTCTGAACTAATGCGCAAGCCTGTGCTGCCACCACTGCAGTGAAAATCCACATCTGGTGGCAGGCGACCTGGCAAGTGACAATCTGCATCTGGTGGCCGGTGACGTGGCAAGTGACAAAATGCATTTGGGGGCAGGCCACCACTGCTCTAGCAGGGTTCTTAGTTTTTTTTAAAGGGGGCAAAAATACTAGAAAGTCCAGCAAAATTCGACACATGGCAGGATCTAATAAACATATGGAGGCTTTATTAAGACATAGGGTAAAATCCAAACGTTTCAGACCCGCTTACATGTTATAGCTTAGCCTCACAGCCTTGTGTGTAGAACTGGTGTTCTGTCGGATAGTGCCCGCTATCGAGAAGTTGCCCGGGTTGTACTGCACATGTACTGTACGAAACAACACAACAGCTGATTTTACGATTTTGCGCACAAAAGCAAACAGAAGAAATCTTTCTGTCAGATTGTGCCTCGTGCTCCTGAGGCATGTTCATGTCGGTGAGGGGCGGATCTGTACATGTTGGGGGCATATTTATAAATGATAACCAGTGCTGCAAAGATGGGGGCGCAATTTTTAAAGATGGCCAGTGCTGAAAAAAAATCTTTTTGAAATTATGTGCAAATTAGAGTCCTTCAACGAAGCTGCAACACAACATCAAAATCGGCACCGATACTGTGGCAAATAGCTTGCGTTAGCTAGCTAAATACAGCCTGAAAACCCGCCCATCAACATAGAAAAACCCTCCCTGAAGTTGACTAAACACGTCCCACAATCGTCCAGGAAGAATAGCAGAAAAAGTTTTATTTTTCAGCACTGGTCATCTTTAAAAATTCTGCCCCCATCTTTGCAGCACTGGCCATCATTTATAAATCCGCTCTCAACATGAAAAAATATGCCCCTCACTGACATGAACACGCCTTGGGAGCACAAGGCACAATCTAACTGAAAAATGTCTTCCGTCGGCTATTGCGCGCAGATGCCGTCTCACCATCACAACAGCTGATAGCAAATCAGCTGTTGTGCTGTACCGTATGGCGCATGCGCCATTCATCCCAGGCACTTCTCGATATCGGGCACTTCTCGATAGAACACCAGGTGTCAGTCTGACAGGACTGACAGACATGAGGAGGGGGAGGAGTGCAGAGACGGTGCAGCTCAGTCACTGGGGCATTTTATTAAGCAGCAGATTTTTGGTGGATCCGCTCCGCACTACATGTGCATGGGAGAGATCTGCACTCTCCTCCTATGAACAATACACAGAGCAGCCTGGAAGTGTCTACTGCCCAGCTCCCGACACTTGTCCTGGGCACTGGCACACACTGATAAAGTCCTAGCTGGGTAGCCACTGATACCGTGTATAGGGAGACATCAGTGGAGGAAAATGCAGCATAGTGGAGCTTGTAAATGCTGCCCTATACACACCATTGTCCCCCAAGCCTTTACAGTTCAACCCATGGACCCGGTGTCTTATCATATAATGTCCTCCATCTGATAGTGTCCGCTGCGTACTGCGCATGCGCAGTACACAGCAACACAGATTCCGAAAATTGCAGAGGATGAACGGCGCCTGCGCCGTGAGTCCAGGCTCTATCCCCACTATCCAAGTGGACATAGAGTAGGAATATAAAAGAGCCGAGCCCGAAGCGTGGCGAGCGAAGCTCGCCCGCGAGGGGCCCTCTAATATTCACAACCCTATGTCCACTTGGATGGTGGGGCTACCACCTCCACTCACGGCGCAGGCGCCGTTCAGCTTCGGAGATTTTCCGAAGCTTCGTCTGCTCCGTACTGCGCCTGCGTAGTACAGCGCGGACACTACATGATGGCCGGACACTATATGGCAGAACACCGGCTCACTGCTGTGCCAACACAGCACTCTGCAAACACTCAGCCCCCCCCCCCCCCATTTACTATATGACTGTAAACAGTTACTTCGGCTTTCTGCTACTTTTAGGACAGGATGATACCAGCTATCCTCCTGATAACCCAGAGCTCCCTGGAATGTTCCACCCCCTCCCCCAGTCACGCTGCGCAAGTCACGGCGTGGCAGGTTGGAAACAGAGGGTGTGGGGGAATGATCTGAGTCCTGCTACACATGCTGTTACTGGAGCTAATATCAGTGCTGTGCAGGGCGGTCAGTGTGTCGGCTCTCTTTATGTATCTTTTTTCTGCTGGTAACCACCGATGGAAAACACTGCCTATAGATCAGGCTGCTGCCCACTAGTCCCTATGTATTCTCCTGGTTACTGCTGATACTAATGCAACCCGGGGGTGCAGCATTTACTAGAACTGGGCTGTATTTTCCTCCACTTGCAGCACCAGAAAGCTGTCTTCTTCTCCTCTCCCTTCCACCAGCAGTCAGCAGCTGCAGGAACAAAATACAGCCAATCAGTTCTAGTAAATGCTGCCCCCTCCTTTCCAGGGGTCTATACACCAGCTACGCCC
Organism: Lithobates pipiens; assembly: GCF_037356315.1. NCBI lineage: Eukaryota > Metazoa > Chordata > Amphibia > Anura > Ranidae > Lithobates > Lithobates pipiens. The sequence goes on along the minus strand of NW_027507790.1, from coordinate 85,792,171 downwards.
ATTGTGAGGGGTTCCCACCATCCCCGTGCTGAGTTCCAGGGTCTGTACACCTGCTGTGCCCATTATGAGGGGTTCCTCACGGATGGGCACTGATGAGGCTGCACTGATGAAGCTGCACTGATAGGTGGCACCAGGGCAGCCATCAGAAATTTTGGGGTCCCTTACAACGCTTTAGGCCTGGTCCCCCCGGGGCCTGACCACTACCATTCCCCAGGACCCTCCCACTGCTTGTCCCACTGAATCCGCCCACTGACAATCCCACCGAGTCCTTCGGTGCACCCACCCACTCCAAAAACACTCTTATCCCAATGTATCCCCATACCCACCCTGAATTATCCACATCCCTCTCCAGGAGAGGGATGGATGATTCAGGGCGGGATGGTGATACATTCTACGGACCTTACCATCCCACTGCTCCAGTACGCCACCACCTGCCGGTCACCACCCTCCCTCCCCCACCCTGGCTCTCCTACCCTGTGTTTGAGATAATAGGGGGCTCTGTGCAGGCTCCATACCCAGGGGTGCCAGATGAGGTTGGCAGCAGGTGGGGATCGATGTGCGATGAGGTGTCCAAGGTGTCATAGGGGTGTCTTTTAGCATGTGCTCCTCTCTCCTGCAGCCACAGGAGGAGCTGACAGCACTCTGCATGGAGGGGCCCGAGGATCGAACTTTGCGGCTGGTGGGTCAGCCTCGGTCATGCATCTCCTCCCTCCTCGGCCAATGGGATCGCTTCTCCTTTTGGTCAATTGGGAAATGGGTCTCACGACCCACTTCCTGATTGGCTGAGAGGAGAATCAGTGTTACCCTAGTGAATATTCATTCGCTATTGTCCCACACCTGGGTGGGCTTCGGACACGGTGCTCTGCGCTCTGAGCCCACCCTATTTTGAAGCCTGTTAGAGCCTCTGGTTCTAATCATGTGCTTAAAAATCCCACATTGGAATCCATGTGTCCGGCACCCTGCATGGTAGATTAGGTGGCAGGACGCATGGATAGGGGGGTCGGGCCCCTAATGGACGGGCCGCCACTTATAGTTACATTGTGAAAATGGATAAGAAAATGGATGAGGACGATTTTGGGTGGTAATTAACAGAGGGAATGTAGAAATTTGCTGCGGATTCCTGTCAGGTATGACCTTGTCGTACCAAATGTAGGCTGCCAGCAGACAACTTACGTCCCTCTCTTTGCTTGTACAGAGATTCCACTACATGAGCAGAGCATGCAGGGTAACAATCCTCCTCCATCCACTCTGAGCTAAGAGATTCGAGCATGCAGCTCCAAATTTCATGTTCTTTGTGTTGCCTGTCACAGACACGTCAGAACAGAGAACTGATCACACCAAATTAACCCTGTTAACAGCATCTGCTTCATGTTTAGAAGAAGTGGTGCAAACTTTTGCTGTATCCCACCATTGTGTGCAATTTGCTCTCCTGCATTGGCATTCATGGCCACTGCTCCGTACATCATCATCTGTGTAAATTACATAGAAATTCCTGAGGATCCCAAAAGCAGATAATAGTATTAAAGAAGATAACATATTCAATTTGATCACACTATACATGGGGTATTACTGCTGATTCATCATAATGTAACCAGGCAATGAACAGAAAAAGGTTAGTCTAAACTCTACATGCATGAATCTGAACCTAATTCTAAACACATCTGATTAAAAAATGCAAAAGAAAGCTGTAGTAAAACTTACACCATTCTCCAGTGGGTCAAACCACAGTTCATCGCCAACTCGTGAAAGTGAGTGAAGTGCTTTTCCAAAAACTAACATTAAAGAAACAAGATGGGATGTTAATGTATAACACAATAAAACAACCTAACAAAAAAAAAAAAATTGTGAGTCCAGACCACTCATAATGTGACAAGCAAAATGTGCCCTTTCTCACACTTCAAAAGCACCAGTAATTACCATGAGGAACATTTATCAAGCAAATTACCTACAAAATTAGATAGGGGTCTACTGCAAATCAGGCTGCTTGTCATTATCAAAGTACCTGAAATATCCTTTACATTTTCTTGATTTACTAATTTATTTTAATATGTATTTATTATGAATTGATTTTTCCCTCTCCCGCTGTATTTGCATGTTAAGATACTCTCTTTTCGCCACAAGATCTCCCCAGTCTTTTGGAAGTTTATGTAGAATGTCATGGGCCTACTTCCTGATGGGGCATCACCACAGCACCCATCATTCACTGTGCAAAGAGCAGCACTGATGCTAAACTTTAATGTATTAAATGTATTTTAATTATTTACTTATAGCGGATACTTTGCACAACAACAAAAGAGATACAAGGGAACATTGATCAATCCTATCGCAGGGCAAGGCAATGCTTCCCTCTGCTGACCAGCTTTATGGAGATGCTGATTTCATTTTCCAGCAGGACTTGGCACCTGCCCACACTGCCAAAAGTACCAATCCCTGGTTTACTGATCATGGTATCCCTGTGCTTGATTGGCCAGCAAACTCGCCTTTCCGAATTTCGGCAAATTTTGCCTTTCCGAATTTCACATTTTCAGAAATTGGAAAATTTCCGAAATTAGAAAATTCGAATTCGGAAATTTGAAATTTCGGAAGTTCAAAAATTCAAAATTAGGAAATTTGAAAATTCAGAAATGTGAAAATTTGGAAATTTGAAAATTAAAAAAATTGGAAATGTGAAAATTGGAAAATAAGAATGAAATGTTGAAAACCTGAAAATCTGAAATAATACCTAATAATAACTATTAAATTATAGGTATTGGAAGTTATGAATTATCTGAGATAACGAATGCTGTATCTAAACGAATGGAATGTAACTCTCTAATAATAATAATAAATAACAATAATAATAAAAAAAAGCCTTTTTATTATTATTTACTTATTATTAATTTGTTCTATTCCATTTGTTTAGATGCAGCATTTGTTATTTCGGATAATTCGGAAATTCAGATAAATTTGTATTCGTTATGTTCACAAATTCCAATACCTATAAATTAATAGTTATTATTTCACATTTTACAGATTTTTTCTTTTTTTCAGATTTTCACATTGTCAGATTTTCTAATTTTTGAATTTTCGAATTTCGGAAATTTGAAATTCAAAAATTCAGTAATTCGAAAATGCAAAAATTTCGGAAATTCGAAAATTTGAAAATCGAAAATTTGAAAAGTTCGATAATTCTGCATTTTCACTATTCCAAATTTTCAAAAAAGAAACAAAAGAATGAAACGAAAACGAACAAATTTTTTGTCAGTGCACATGTCTAGTGAATATAACACACTAATGCATTAGGTGTTTGTGCCCTTTTTGTTGTTTTTATGTGTTTCCCTGTGTTTGTGAGCGGAGGCTGCAAAGGAGAGGAGGGAGCTGTAATGTCATCCATAGGCTCCCATGTCCCAGCTGCTGTTGGCACATCCTCCTCACCTCCGGCTGTGGATAACATGACCAGAGCAAGCTGAAAATAGGTAAGTATACACATGTTAGACAGCACAGGTGGGGGAGGGGGACATTTTAAACATAGTAAGTGTTAGGCAGCAATTCTACTTACATTTTTTGTGTGAATACCAGAAGTTCAGGGAAGCAGCACTTAGAGAGCAGGAGCTGGCGGTGTTATAATTTGAAAACTGCAGGGGCTGAGGTAAGAATTTTAACAAATGGTTTGCTGAGGAATATTTATCTTCTTGTGCTCAATGTATTAACCAATTAAGGACCGGCCCATAGCAGATATACTGCTACAGGATGGCCCTCCTATGCAGAATCCTGTACACATATGCGATTCTGCACATCCGCCTAAGGGGCGCACGCACGCTGTGATTACTGGATGTCTGGCTTCTGCTGTGATTACTGGACATCGGCTGACACCTGACGAGCGTCAGGCAGAGACACAGAATGGAGATCTGCCTATGTATGTAAACAAGGCAGAGCTTCGTTCTGATAGGGGGGAAAGGATAAGGTGTGTGTCCCTGCAAAGCAGGGAATAAAATCCATCACGCGTGCAGGGGCGTACCAAGCAGGGGGCGGGCGTTCCGCCCCAGGTGCCACATATTGAGGGGGGTGTAAGTGGCTGGGTGGCATTGCTATGGGGTTCACTCTGCACTCAGACACTGTCTGACAGAATCCTGAAGGGAATCCCTGGCTCTGGCTGCTCTGTTTTTTGTGAGTTTTTTGTGAGCTGGAACACCCCCAGCACTGTGGCCGAAATAGTATGGTCTAGTTTCTGTTTTCACCTGCTAGCTCCACCCACCACTGCTGAGCAGCCGAGCTGAGTGTGTCATCATTCAGCGCGGGGGTGGTTGCTGTTACACTCTGTGTCCACACCATCTTCCAGAGTCTAAACCTCCCTAGCAGAAGCTGAGAGCCGAGGTGAGCTGGTGATAGGGGATGTGTGAGCTGTGAGAAGATGTTGGAGGAGTGTGTCTGTCCTGCCATCCTTACTGTGCTGGTCTGTCATAGAAGGGGGGGGGGTGCTGTGTAGTAGGTATAGTGTAGCTGACCTGATGGGGGGGGGGGTGCAGAATACAGTCGTGTGCTATGTACAGGTTGTAGACTCGAGATTTGTGCTATATACAGGTTGCAGAATCCAGGCGTGTGCTATGTACAGGTTGCAGAATCCAGGCGTGTGCTATATACAGGTTGCAGAATCCAGGCGTGTGCTATGTACAGGTTGCAGAATCCAGGCGTGTGCTATGTACAGGTTGCAGAATGCAGGCGTGTGCTATGTACAGGTTGCAGAATGCAGGCGTGTGCTGTGTACAGGTTGCAGAATGCAGGCGTGTGCTGTGTAAAGGTTGTAGACTCCAGATTTGTGCTATGTACAGGTTGCAGAATGCAGGCGTGTGCTGTGTACAGGTTGCAGAATCCAGGCGTGTGCTATGTACAGGTTGCAGAATGCAGGCGTGTGCTATGTACAGGTTGCAGAATGCAGGCGTGTGCTATGTACAGGTTGCAGAATGCAGGCGTGTGCTATGTACATGTTGCAGAATCCAGGCGTGTGCTATGTACAGGTTGCAGAATCCAGGCGTGTGCTATGTACAGGTTGCAGAATGCAGGCGTGTGCTATATACAGGTTGCAGAATGCAGGCGTGTGCTATGTACAGGTTGCAGAATGCATGTGTGTGCTGTATATTGCTGTGTGACTACCACCCACCTATAGTAGCTGAGCTGTGATCTTACCTGGTAAGGGGGGGGGTGGTGTTGCTGTGTTCACAAACCAGGTATAGAGTAGATGAGCTGATCTGATAAAGGGGGGGACTTACACCCACATCTTGCAGCCATCAGATCCATCCAGCAAGCAGCAGGTCACAGCGGCATCTTGCCATCTTCCCTGCGGCCATCAGATCCCACCCACGGTCCAGCAAGCAACACGCCTTGTCAGCAGGTCGGTTCCCAAATCTGAATCAAATCATCAATGCCAATACTGTCCCCAGGGACAGATCCGATCCAGAGATTGCCATACAGTGGGATCTCTAGATCAGATCTGTCCCTGAGGACAGTAGACATGGGCCATACTTTGTATTGTCAGCTGTCTCCCCGTCTCACTCTGATGTCTCCCTCATAGCAGCTCCAGTCCAGCTCTCCACTTTCCTGACCTTGGCACAATCTGTCCAAAAATGTGGCATCTGCTCACACCTGAGTGACTGACACCTCTGTCATTTCCCATCTATTGTCACTGGCTGCCATGGATGAACAGCATCGGCTGTTATTACAAGGAGCGGGAGGGGACGTCCCCATCCCCCCACATCTCCGCTCAGGTCTCCCATCCCACCCGCAGACCTGAGCCACCAGCCAGCTGGCCAGAAACCCGAACAAAGCCGAATTTGTCTTTGATCAGGTCTCCGATGTAGAAAACTGGAAGCGACAGCACAGTGTCACTTCTGGTTTACTCGGTAGCCAACAGCGCCATTTAAAAAAGAAAGCAGAATTAAAAAACACTGATCTTGGCAGAGGAGGATGTTTTTTTGTGGGTGTTTTTACAGTTGGGGGGGGGGGGTGCCAGATATAGGATGGGCCCTGGGTGCCAAATGCTCTAGGTACGCCCCTGCAAGCGCGGACAATTCCTATTGCGCTGCACGACTCACGCATGCCCAGTAGGGAACCGGGAAGTGAAGCCGTAACGCTTCACTTCTTGATTCCCTCACCCAGAATGGCGGCGGCAGCAGCCGAGAGCTGAGCGATCAATCGGCCTTGGCTGCCAACATCGCTGGATCCTGGGACAGGTGAGTGTCCATTTATTAAAAGTCAGCAGCTGCAGGATTTGTAGCTGCTGGCATTTAATAATTTTTTTCACAGTGAAATCCCTCTTTAACCCCTTCCCAGCCAGTGTCAGTACAGTGACAGTCCATATTTTTAGCACTAATGACTGTATTAATGTCACTGGTACCCAAAAAGTGTCAGTTAGGTGTCCGATTGTCCACTGCAATATTGCAGTCCCGCTATAAGTCGCTGATCCCTGCCATTACTAGTATATAAAATGAAATAATTAAATATTCCTGTATCAAAATACGCTTATTGGGATTTTTTTTACCACAAATTATGAAGCAGAATACATTTTGGTCTACATTTATGAATAAATGTGATTTTTTTAATTTTTTTTTATTGGGTATGTTTTATAGTAGAAAATAAAAGGTATTGTTTTTTTCTCAAAATTGACACTTTTTTTTGTTTAAAGCGCAAAAAATAAAAACCACAGAGGTTATCAAAAACCACCAAAAGAAAGCTCTATTTGTGGGGAAAATGGATATACATTTTATTTGGGTACAGCATCACACTCTCATACAATTGTCAGTTGAAGTAAGGCCGTGCGTATCGCTAAAAATGGCCTGATCATGAACGGGGGGTAAATCTTCCAGAGGTCAAGTGATTATAGAGGAGGTCCAGCTCAGGTGAAAAAAAATAAAAGTCATCAGCTAAAAATACTGTAGCTGCTGACTTTTAATATTAGGGCACTTACCTGTCCATGGAGCCCCCAATGTCGGCACCCCATCCCAGGTGCTGCTGCTGCCATTCCTGGTAAGGGAACTAGGCAATGAAACCTTTTGCCTACTGCGCATGCGCAAAGCGCTCTCTAATTGGCCCGGCAGCAGGGGAAGGAGGGGCAAACTTTGAGGAAACTGGACCGCGGGTCCCGGTTCCCCAATGAAAGGTGCCAAATGTGGCACTGGGGGGAAGGGGGGAGCATATGAGGGGAATTTCCAATTTTGGGTAGAACTCAGCTTTAAATAAAAATGTTGAAAGTTTAATACTACTGTAATCGCTTTTCAGGGAGGCCTTTGTTTGCCAACTTAAAAACTGTGAGGGGTTCTGCATTTAGTCATATGCTCTATAAGGCGTCTTTCTGAATAAAGCTCATCATTATGTTTTAACCACTTGCCGACCGCCGCACGACGATGTACGTCGACAGAATGGCACGGGCAGGCATATGGGCTTACATGTACGTCCCTGCCTTCCCGCGGGTGGGGGGCCCGATCGGGCCCCCCCCCCCCCGGTGCCAGCGGCGGTCGGTTTTCGTTCAGAAGCGATCCGGGATGAGGGGGCGGCCATTCATTCATGGCCACCCCCTCTCGATCGCTCCTGACGAATGGAAGTGAGGCGTGACATCACTTCCTCTCCTGTAATGTAAACACAGGAGAGGAAGTGATGTAATCTCTCCTCCGTGTCGGTATTTTTTGTTCCGGCACCGAGGAGAGAGGATCGGTGAGTTGCACCAACACGACACTTCACAGTAGAACATGCCAGGCACACTCACACCCCCCCTTCACCCCCCGATCACCCCCCCAATCACCCCTGCCCCCCCAGTCACAGTGACACCAATAGCATTTATTTTTTTTGCATTGGTGTCATTTGTGACTGTAATAACTGTTAGGGCAGTTAGGGTTAGCCCCCTTTAGCTCTAGGGTACCCCCCTAACCCCCCCAATAAAGGTTTAACCCCGTGATCACCCCCCGTCGCCAGTGTCACTAAGGCTGGGTTCACATTGCAGCGGTTTATGAGAACGGATGTGATTCGCACCGCACTGCAGTGCAAATCACATCCGATCTCTGTGCGATTCGAGTTCAGCCATACAGATAGTATGGCTGAATTCGCGCCGCATCCGCCGCAAATTCGCACGGGACCCTTTTTTTGGTCCGCAGCAGAATCGGATCGCATGGGTGTTCACACCATGCGATCCGAGTTTGCAGATCGCACTGCGATATGCGAACTGATCTGGGGGTGTCATTAACATTTCACTGACACTCCCAGCAGTTCGCATAGGGCAGTGTGAACTGCCACCGGGAGGCATGCGATGCGGGAACCCGCCGCGGATTCGTGGCGTTCCTGCATCGCTCCAGTGTGAACCCAGCCTAATAAGCGATCGTTTTTCTGATCGCTGTATTAGTGTCACAGGTGACGCTAGTTAGGCAGGTAGGTATTTAGGTTCGCCGCAGCTTTTTATAGCGCCAGGGACCCCCATATACTACCGCATAAAGCCCCCTGATTGCCCCCTAGATAACCCTTTCACCAGTGATCACCATATAACTGTTACAGGTGACGCTGGTTGGTTCGTTATTTTTTTATAGTTTCAGGGCACCCGCCATTTATTACCTAATAAAGGTTTAACCCCCTGATCACCCGGCGGGTGTCATTTGTGACTGTAATAACTGTTAGGGCAGTTAGGGTTAGCCCCCTTTAGTTCTAAGGTACCCCCCTAACCCCCCCAATAAAGGTTTAACCCCGTGATCACCCCCCGTCGCCAGTGTCACTAAGGCTGGGTTCACATTGCAGCGGTTTATGAGAACGGATGTGATTCGCACCGCACTGCAGTGCAAATCACATCCGATCTCTGTGCGATTCGAGTTCAGCCATACAGATAGTATGGCTGAATTCGCGCCGCACCCGCCGCAAATTCGCACGGGACCCTTTTTTTGGTCCGCAGCAGAATCGGATCGCATGGGTGTTCACACCATGCGATCCGAGTTTGCAGATCGCACTGCGATATGCGAACTGATCTGGGGGTGTCATTAACATTTCACTGACACTCCCAGCAGTTCGCATAGGGCAGTGTGAACTGCCGCCGGGAGGCATGCGATGCGGGAACCCGCCGCAAATTCGTGGCGTTTCCCGCATCGCTCCAGTGTGAACCCAGCCTAATAAGCGATCGTTTTTCTGATCGCTGTATTAGTGTCACAGGTGACGCTAGTTAGGCAGGTAGGTATTTAGGTTCGCCGCAGCTTTTTATAGCGCCAGGGACCCCCATATACTACCGCATAAAGCCCCCTGATTGCCCCCTAGTTAACCCTTTCACCAGTGATCGCCATATAACTGTTACAGGTGACGCTGGTTGGTTAGTTATTTTTTTATAGTTTCAGGGCACCCGCCATTTATTACCTAGTCTCACTAGTGTACCCCTAAATTTAGGGGTGTCTACTTTCCAAAATGGGGTCATTTGGGGGGTTTGTGCCATCTTGGCATTTTATGGCCTTTAAAACTGTAACGCCCTTAGAAAACCTGAAGGCGGTTCTTGGCTTTCGGGGCCCCGTACGCGGCTAGGCTCCCAAAAAATCCCCGTACTCAGGAGAAGCAGCAGAATTTATTTTGGGGTGTCATTTCACATATGCCCATGGCATGTGTGAGCAATATATCATTTAGTGACAACTTTGTGAAAAAAAAATAAAAAAAAATTAAAGTTTGTAATTTTCCCGTAACTTGTGGCAAAATATAAAATATTCCATGGACTCAACATGACTCTCAGCAAATAGCTTGGGGTGTCTACTTTCTAAAATGGGGTCATTTGTGGGGGTTTTGTGCCATCTTGGCATTTTATGGCCTTCAAAACTGTAATAGGTAGTGAGAAGTGAAATCAAAAATTTACGCCCTTAGAAAGCCTGAAGGCGGTGCTTGGATTTCGGGGCCCCGTACGCGGCTAGGCTCCCAAAAAGTCCCACATATGTGGTATCCCCGTACTCAGGAGAAGCAGCAGAATTTATTTTGGGGTGTCATTTCACATATGCCCATAGCATGTGTGAGCAATATATCATTTAGTGACAACTTTGTGTAAAAAAAAAAAAAAAAAAATTTTTTTGTCATTATTCAATCGCTTGAGGCAAAAAAATAAAATATTCAATGGGCTCAACATGCCACTTATCAATTTCCTTAGGGGGTCTACTTTCCAAAATGGGGTTATTTGGGGGGGTTTTGTACTGCCCTGCCATTTTAGCACCTCAAGAAATGAGATAGGCAGTCGTAAACTAAAAGCTGCGTAAATTCCAGAAAACGTACCTTAGTTTGTAGATGTGACAACTTTTGCGCAAACCAATAAATATACAGTTATTTACTTTTTTTTTACCAAAGACATGTGTCTGAATACATTTTGGCCTAAATGTATGGCTAAAATTGAGTTTATTGGATTTTTCTAATAACAAAAAGTAGAAAATATCATTTTTTTTTCAAAATTTGCGGTCTTTTTACGTTTATATCGCAAAAAATAAAAATCGCAGAGGCAATCAAATGCCATCAAAAGAAAGCTCTATTTGTGGGAAGAAAAGGACGCAAATTTTGTTTGGGTACAACATTGCATGACCGCACAATTACCAGTTACAGCCCGTTCACACCTGAACGTTTTGTAGCCCTACGCCTGAAGCTACAAAACGCTGGAGGGGAAAAAATCCATTATTCTCAATGGAGATGGTTCACATCTCCACTCCATGTCGCCTGAAGCCCTACGCCTGAAGCTCAAACAAGTTCCGGACCCTTTTTTGTCGCGCGAATTGGGCTGATTTGGGCGTTTTCATTCCCATAGAAACTAATGGAAACGCTCGATTCGAGCGTTTAGCGCGACAACGAGCGTTTCTACGGGCGTTTTGACGCTGTATCTGCTCAAGAAAAAATAAGCAGATGAAAAATATTTTTCCTATTGGCTGAAAAAAAACGCCGAAGTTAAAAAACGCTCGTTGTCGCGCGTTGTAGTGTGACAAAACGCTCGTTGTCGCGCGTTGTAGTGTGACAAAACGCTCGTTGTCGCACGTTGTAGTGTGACAAAACGCTCGTTGTCGCGCGACAAAACGCCGGTAAAAACGTTCAAACACGCTACGCTCAGGTGTGAATGCAGCCTTAAAGCAGCGCAGTGCCAAATTGTAAAAAGACCTCTGGTCATTGACCAGCAAAATGGTCCGGTCTGAAAGTGGTTAATACCTTTTAAGTGACCGCCGGGTATTACACACTTCATGACTAAACACTGCACACAGAGCTCGTTGACTGCTGACACAGAAAACCTCACACTTCCAGGGGCTCTTCCTGTGACCACTAACATGATAGTGTCATCATTTATCTCAATAAAGAGCGGGAACACCTCAGAAGACAACTGCGCACGCGCAGAACAGCTTATGCCCAGGGCGCAGTCCACTCATGTGACAGCCGTAGACTTCACGCTTCCTTTTTTTTTTTCATGTGACGTTAATCTGGGCCTATCTGGCGCTCCGTAGAAAATTCTTTAGTGGCCTGTTCGCTGATTGGTTGTGGTAGCTGATTGCTCATTCGCTGCTTCTGTCGCCATCTTGTGATTGGCAGAGGCCTCTCTTTGCCCATTGGTCATCGCGTTTATTCTTGCGGTATCCAGTGTGATTGCACGGCTCCGGGTTGCAGGATGGTAAGAACTCGGATACCTGGGGAAGTGAGGGGGACACGTCCGGGTGCTCCGTTCTTTTATTACGGCGGGGCTTTGTAGGGTGTGCAATGTATAGTCCGGCAAGGAAGGTTCGCTGTGCGGCTAAGGAGTGACTTAGGCCTGGGCTGCAGACATAGGTGGTGGTTCTGTCATATGATCTCAGTCACACTCAATGAAAAGTCCCCACAGGAAGTCAGCGCTTCTGATGCCTTTCATGTGCCATTGGATCGAGGCTGATCTGTGGTCACCAACACTGGGAGATCATGTGCTGGGGGAGACATGGAAGAACTGACATCACAATACAGGGTGCTGAGCAAGATAGGAACCACTACTGCTTCCTTTCTGTGATCGAAGACCTCTGTGTAGGAAAAGTGCCCTTCCCACCACCAGAGGGGTAATTACCTCGGTGAAAGAAACCATCAAGGGCCCCCCACCATTCCGTCCGAGTCCCTAGTGGTAGGGAGTCCATGGACATTCTCCCAGAACCCTGCCTCCCGCCTGGGGTGTGCATCCGGAGTGCTCTGTGACAGCTGAGCCCTTCGACATCACTGATCACAGGAAAGGACTAATCACAGCGGCCCTTTACCATGTGATCAGCTGATCACATGGCAACTAGGGATGAGCTCAGGCGTGTTCGCATTGGAACATGTGCAGAGCCCGCCAGGAAGTGGGCGCAGCGCTGCGCTAATCATAGGCAGTGAGACATTGCCCCGATCTCTGCAGCCGCACATCAGGGAAATGTCTCACTGCCTGTGATTAGCGCAGTGCTGCGCCCACTTCCTGGTGGGCTATGCACGTGTTCCATGCGAACACGCCTGAGCTCATCCTTAATGGCAACAGACTTGCCGGTTACCAGCAGTCCTTTCCTCCCATGCTGTAGCTATGAGGAAAAGAGCCATTAACCGGCAAGATTGTCAGTAGGTTGTTTACACTTATTATCAGTACTGCCCATCCATGGTGCCCATCCATGCCGCCCATTGGTGCCTCCTCAGCAGGAGTTTGAACTGACAGCGTCTCTCACACAGCCCAGAGCCTGCACTGACTGTTCCCTCTCCCTTGCACAGGTGGGAGAGGAGAGAGCCAATCTGCCACGTCTTTTCCAACCAGTGTTAATTTAGTCGACTAAAATGACTAAATTTAATATTATTTTAGTCAACTAAAATACCACTAAAACAACTGAGATAGGAGAGAGCCAAGCTGCCACGTCTCTTCCCACCAGTGTTAATTGGAACTAAAATGACTAAAACATTTTAGTCGACTAAATTAATATTATTATTATTATTATTATTATTATTTTAGTTGACTAAAACAACTGAGATGACAAAAACACAACTAAAACTAAAATGCCATTTTAGTCAAAAGAACTAAAATTTCCTAAAACGAAATTAAAATTTGACTTCAACATTAACATTGGTCTGTAGTGCATGTTTGTACCTCAATGCCATAATAAATAACATATTAGATTGTTCACTCTAGCGGTATATAATGAGTTTGGAAATTGTAGAGAAATGTTAACTAATGCATTACAATTTAATTACACCTATTAGATTTTAGACAACTAACGTGAGTTTTAGTAGACTAAAATGTACTGGAGATTTAGGGCTCCTTCACATGGACGATGTACGGAGCCCGCTCTGCTCAGCGGGGGATCGCTCCATCGATTCCCGCTGAGCAGGAAGATGACAGGTCTGTCTCTGCACTCGGTGCAGGGACAGACCTGTCAGAGTGCCGCTCTCACCTATGGGGGATTGGATGAAGACGGACAGTAGAGTCCGTCGTCATCAGATCCACAGACGGATGGAAAAGTAGCTTTTCCCTCTGTCACGCTTTATCGGAGCGGGTTGGATGTCAGCGGACATGTCACCGCTGACATCCGACGCTCCGTAGAGGTCTATGGAGAGTCCGTTCAGGTCCGCCTAAACTGACAGGTGGACCTGAGCGGATCGTTCGTGTGAAAGAGGCCTTAGTCGACTAAAACTAAAACAATTGCAGAAGACTAAAATGGGACTAAAACTAAAATGCCATTTTAGTCCTAAGACTAAAACGAAATAGAAAATTGGCTTCCAAAATTAACGCTGCTTCCCACCCCAGTGTGGGCACTGTTTACAGTGGAGTTCCACCCATTTCCTACATGTGCAATCTTTCTCATGGCCATTGAAAATGCTCTTACAAAAGGCAATTTATTTATTTATTTTCTATTTTCAGCAGCACTTCTGACTGCAGACGCCTAGGCAATTTTGCCACTAAGCGATTCACAAGGACTCCAGAGATATCGGCTTAATGTATCTGAGGAGACCATGTGAATTGCCTAGTGACGAAATCTCGCTTTATTTCCAGACAGGAAAAAGAGGAAAGGAAGAGAGCTCACCGCATAGTGGCATTACCACGCAGGCATGAGATCGGTAGGTGCATGCTGGTTAGCCAGCTGCACCAATTCCCAGAAATGAACAGAAGGGCTTCAGATGCCCACAGCTGAAGTGAAACCTGCCTGCTTCCGAGATCTGGTCTAGCATTCCACTATTTTAACATAAACTACAAGGACCACATATATGACATTCTCTGAATGTTGCTGTGTATGTGTATGAGTAGACAAGTATGGTGGAGTATTAAGGATTTGGGGGACTGGAACTCGGCTTTTAAGTGTGAAGCCCAGCAGTTGAATGATCAAATTCAGCTGCTTAGCTTCACACGTCCCGCGGTGCGCACACACAGGAGGAGAGGGCCAAATTGCATGCGATTCTGCAATGCAATTTGCACCCATTCATTTTCTCGGTATCGGCAAGTGTTTGGCCAAAAGTATCAGTAGGAGTACTCGAGAAAATACTCAGTATTGGTGCATCCCTATTTTTAACAAAAGAGGAGTTACTCTTTAACAATAAATGGTTTTGTGCTACATGCACAGGGCAACCAATTTATTGAAGGGGCTGCCCTAGGTGCAACTAACTTGCCAAAGAAGCTCCTGCACTATTTTTTTTTGAATTTTTTTTTTTATTTTTTTACAGAGCATTTTGGCATGCGTGGAAACATTGGTCTGCTGGCTGCGTTTGGTTTGCCATTAACAACGAACAATGTTTTGTCCTTTTTAGTTTTATTTTTGATTTTATGTGCGTCCTGTGAACATGTGTGAAAACGTGCAATTTCACACACAATTATGGAATGCTTGGCCAGCGCTCACTTTGAGGATAATAAAGGACCAGTAGTCTTGCAATGTGTGTAAGGACACTGATGGCTCAGAGAAGGTGTGGGGGTGATATATTACAGCCTGTTCCTCTACCCCTAGGACTTGGCAAGCATCTATCCGTTGCAGTACAGGAAATGGGTGGGAACCGCAAGGGTATTTTGTTATCTCAGAGTTCTGCTTTAACCTGTAATTGGTATGAGGTTTAATAAGATTTCTTACAGCTGTCAACAGGGTGGGGGGGGGGGGGGGGGAGCGGGCTTCACTGAGTGCTTCAGAACTGTCAGCAGGGCAATTGTGCCAGAACTGGTACCCAGTAATGTACAATGCTGACCTTTAGCCAGTACCCAGGGATGTACGGTGCTGATCTTTACCCAACACCCTGTAATGTGTGACCTTGTGCACTAACCTAATAAATGGTAATGTATAGCACTGAGCTCTGACAATACCTGGTAATGTACAGAACTGATCACTAACCAATACCCGGTAATGTAAAGTGCTGATCTCTAATCCAGTACCCAGTAATGTACATTGCGGAGTCCTGACAACTGGTAATGTACAGTGCTGGGCTCTAACCTATACCTGGTAATGTACAGTGCTGGGCTCTAACCTATACCTGGTAATGTACAGTGCTGATCTTTAATGTAATGTATGAAGTGGACCTTGATATTGTTTTCTGCTCCTTTATTACAATAATGGTGAAAAGAGTTTCCAGTCATAATAGAGATATGGGAGCTGTCCTTTTTTTTTTTTTTTTTTTTTTTTTTTTTTTTTTTTTTAAAAGTGCAAGCTGTGTCATCTTCATGCTTGCTTCACTGTAAGGTAAGCAGTTAAAGTCAAGACTCCTTTTTTTTTTTTTCCTGCATATTTGCTGTGAAAAAGAAATGGTAACCTAGAGTTTTCACAATAGAGACCCATACACGCTATCAGATTTTCTGCTGATCTTTTCCTTCAGATTTACCAAAACCATGAGGTCAATCCTTAGAAGTTTCAATGTCAATCAGGCAGGCCCTTGCACTACATGGTTTTGGTAAATCTGAAGACAAAAATTGGCAGAAAATCTGATAGTGTGTATGGGGCTTTAGGCTCCTTTCACACGGCCAATCCGTCTGTCTGTCTTTTTATTTTTTATCCCGACGGATGAAAAATGGACAGAATTTTATTTCTATGGACAAACGGGTGATCATCTGATTACATCTATTTTCTTTTCTGTTAAACTGAACAGCCAGCGTTCAGATCCGTTAAAACGGAATGGATGTAAACGGATGCCATCCGTTTACATCCATTCCATTTGTTAGTTTTTTTTTATGCAAGAAACTATTTATTTTATACAGTTGTCACCTCTGATTTGGTTTCTGCAACAATGGATGTAGACTGATGTAGAACTGAAGGAAAAACTGATGTGAACACAACTGAAGACAGATGTGCAAATTGATGTTAACTGATGTAATCTTAATTAATTTTATTAAAAAAAAAAAATATTTGCTAAAAAAAAGTGACTGGATGATGCCTGTGTAAGGGTCCATATTGGCAGCTGTCCTATTTCTATGAGAAGCCCTACTCTTGGGCTATGGCTGACTGATGGGGGGGGGGGGGGGGGGGGGGGGGGGTCTTCCTACAAAGGCTACCTTCAATCAACTTTGTGTTGAAAAAAATAAAACATTTTAGGGTCACTGGTGCTTTTCAAGTATCTGTAGTCCACATGTTTTTTGGATAGAATGGGGAAGACTCTGAACCCCTTAACCCATTTCAGTTTGTAATTGCGATTTGTGTCCTGGCAGGGACCTTCCCAGGACAGTTGTTCAGCAGCTACAACTTCTTTGGATATAGAGTGCTGTTGGCAGTAGTGCAGCAAGTCTCTATGTAAATACCTTGACTGATTGTGCTGTCCAGATCTGGAAAACACAAATTCAGTTTATTCACACTTACAGTAATACAAATTCTATATATTAGAGATGAATTTACATTTCATAAGACTCATGTTGCCTTTGTTTTTAACCAGAGAAAGAAAAATGGCTTCACTTTCTTTTGCTTCGAATTAAATGCATTAACTGTAGTATACCTTTTATATATTATGTGCTAAATGTGTTGGGGTTTTTTATTTTTCCAACCAAAATGAGTGAGAATATTTTTTTACAAGCCTTCATTCATCATGAACACTTTTTATAGATATTATGGCAAGTGCTGTCAGTATATCCACAGTATTCTTCAAAGCTTTTTTTTTTTTTTCTGCTTTTCAAAGGAACTTCTTAAATCATATTCTTTCTTAACATCCCAAATCGTTTATTATTTATTTTGTATTCATTTTCCTAATTTGTCACCCATTTTCTTTTTGCTTTCTTTTTATTTAACATCGCTCATGTTTCACCCTTTCATACTCCCTTGTCTGCAATCAACTCCTCCATAAGCCTGGGCACAGAGTAAGTTTACCTCTAATCATGCACTAACACTGCTGGGGTGTGATTGGACTCCTATGTATCTTTCCCTCTATACACTAGAAATCATTATCCTTTCCTATCACGACTTAGCCATCTAATAAGACTTATATTCGGCTTCCAAAGCCCTTTGCAGCCAGTTAATTTTTTTTTTCTAGAAAACTAGCATAAGGATACACTTCTAAGTTTTAATGCCTCATCCTTGTTAGAGTATATGTACCAAAATGGTTCATCGGTAACGGAGGACAAACCATAGTAAGTACATCATTGAATTTTGGATAGATGCATTTTCCTTTATTTTATTTTATTTTTTTTCACTGCTTTGAAAAACTCATTGATTGCTGTTTTTGTGCCTGTCATTTGACTAATTTGCATGTCTAGGGTGGAAGTAACCTGTATCAAATTTTCCCATGGAGGTCTTTGAAGTCATTGACCTACAAGAGCTGTAAAATGACTAATTATACAAACAATACATTTTAAATCAATACATGACTGAAATAATAAAATGGCCCCTGTATTTTATATCTATATGGTTTTATATGTGACTGTATTTTTGAAGTGTATTTGTGGATTATAAAGATGCATCCACTCCATGAGAGATATATTTTGACACTTTTTTTTCATTGCTTTTCTATTGACTAGTATGCACCTTAGAATTGTAGAAGTCTAACATTTTAAGCGGTGCATTGATCCGTCCTTTGTAGTAAATGTTGATTGTGTAGGGATATTCAGATTTGATTTTTCTCAATATTATAAAATGTTTTGTCCACATTTAAGGGGCAAATAGAATGCAAGGGACCATGGGAAGCAGATAGAAGGGGACGTAAGTAAAGGAAACTGGGGTGCCTACTATACAGCACAGGAATTAGTGGGGGTGTCTGATTTTTAAATGTAGGTTAACTTTAACATGCATGCTGACCATGTTCAACAAATGTGTGTGTTTTTTTTTTTTTTTTTTTTCCCCTTTAACTTGGAGTTTACAGTAAATTGCAATAAACATCGTGAATGGATGCAGCTTTAAATAAACACTGTCTGCTTTTTAGTGTCATTTTATATAAATATCTTGCATTTTTTTATGTATTGTGTGTAATTAATGCGATTTTTCTTTTTAACCTCTGTAGTTGGTCTTGGTGTTAGGAGATCTACATATCCCACATCGATGTAATAGTTTGCCAGCAAAATTTAAAAAATTGCTTGTGCCTGGCAAGATCCAGCATATTTTATGCACTGGGAATCTCTGTACCAAGGAGAGCTATGACTACCTCAAGACACTGGCCGGGGATGTTCACATCGTCAGAGGAGACTTTGATGAGGTTCTCATTATTTCTTATAGACACTTCTGT
This sequence comes from Lithobates pipiens, assembly GCF_037356315.1. Classification (NCBI taxonomy): domain Eukaryota; kingdom Metazoa; phylum Chordata; class Amphibia; order Anura; family Ranidae; genus Lithobates; species Lithobates pipiens. The sequence continues at coordinate 85,773,586 of NW_027507790.1, read as the reverse complement.
TTGCGTATGTTTGACACGTAACATTTAAGGACCATGCATGGGATAAAATTGTTATACAAATCTCTGCATTCCACATGAGGAGATTGTATTCGATTGATGCAGTTGGATAATTCTCATCCGATTTTCTCTGCATCTTTGGCTATAAAGCTGAGATTGATGGTGGTAACTTTAGGATCCCAATAGACAGTTTGATATCACCGGCACCACACATGCCCCCAATAGGGGGACCTGTGATTGTTGTACTGGGGATTTTACTGCTTTTAAAGTGTTAGTAAAGTCTATGTAATAATGGGGAAAAAAATGAGTCCCTCTGTAGGTTTGTCATAATGCACTGTATACTGGTACATTATGACAGACTTGCCTTCAAACTGTGCCCTCCAGCGCAGAGCTTACAGTGCTCTCCCTGGTCCCCATCGGCTCCCATCTTCACCCAGTCTTCTTTCCGGGCTTCGTATCATTGGCCAGGCTAAGGTGGCGTCACTCCCGCGCATGGGAGTCCCATCACCGCGCATATGTGGCTCAAATCACATTACCCACTGACAGGTAGGGGGGACATTTATGACAGAAAGGACCTCCTATGATCTCTTCTGTCATAAAATCCCTGCCTGTCAGGTTTTTTTGATTTTTCCCTTTACTTTTACTTTAAGAGACTGTAGTGTGTACACCACCAAGCAACAACTAAAAATGCATAGAAAGGCAGTAGCCCCTCTCCAACCTCATAAAGACGGACTGTTTAGTGATCTGCAACCTTGGTGCCCTAATTCCCCACCCACCGATTATTTGCCTTACTTAATTTTTCCCTTGCCCAGATTTAGGAAAGGCCCCCTACATATAACCTGATATTTAAATTTAGCAGGAGATTTTTTCCAAGCTGGAGTTCATTAATCTACTACTTTCTTTTATTTATTTATTTATTTTTCCTCCATAGAACCTAAACTACCCAGAACAAAAAGTGGTGACAGTTGGGCAGTTCAAAATTGGCTTAATCCATGGCCACCAGGTCATTCCTTGGGGTGACATGGCTAGCCTGGCACTATTGCAGCGGCAGCTTGATGTAGACATAATGGTTTCTGGACATACGCAGAAATTTGAAGCCTTTGAGCATGAAAACAAGTTTTATATTAACCCTGGATCTGCAACAGGAGCCTACAGTGCTTTAGAATGGTGAGTTAAATCTTGGCAGCTTTGGTTTAGAAGGTACCTTCAAGATGGTGTTTTCTTACAGTGGACCTGTATAAAAGCTGATAAAAGAAACGGCTAGGGAAACACCCGCATTTCTATTACCTTTATTTTGAGACTTCACCTTCTTGTATTGTACATATTACACCTTTTTTATTTAGGTTTTACCATGAGATATATATATATATATTAAAATTATTTACACACACACCCCTCAAAATTTTCACTTGCATTTTGCGAGTGAAGGGGGGGCGCTGAGAGCAGACGAGTGACACTGAGGTGGGGGGGGGGGGGGGGGGGTCAGTGGTAGTGAAAGTTAAAACCCTCCCATGCATTGGTCTTTATGGCAGTGAATGTCAACCTCATCCCCCACCCCACCTTGCATTGGTCCTCATGGCAGTGAAATTTTAACCCATCGCCTCCTTCTGCACTTGTAGTAATGTCAGTGAGTTAATCCCCTCCCCCCACATTGGTGGTCATGGGAGGAGTTACATTTCAGGAGAGGGGGATATTAATACTGACACCTGTGCTAGCAGTTATTATAACATCCTGCCAGGCTTTCACACTGGAGAGACAGGAGAGGCTCTTTACAGGAACTATTTTTAGCGTTGTAGCGCCTGTAAAGCAACTCCAGTGTGAAAGGGGTCTTACTAATGCGTCCTCTGATACCTGTGTTGGGGGTTATTATGGTGTCTGGCACCAACGCTGGGTGTCTTTTAATGTATCTGCTGATATCAATTCTGGGGGTTATTACCACAGACTCGGATACCTGTTTTGGAGGTTATTATAGTATCCACTGATGCCAATGCTGGTGGGGGTTATAATTATATTGTAATTTAATTTGCCTTTAGGGGCAGGGCTGGGTGGGGTTATGTAACTCTTAAGACCTGGCTAGTAGCGCAGGACGTGTGTATATGTATGTATGTGTATATATATATATATATATATATATATATATATATATATATATATATATATATATATATATATAATAATTTTGACCTTTTAAAGCAACTTTGTTGGTAACGCTAACCTTCACTCTGTCTCAGGGCTATTGCAACCATCCCTGAGACTTCTGAATGTGTTTGGATAGCATGTCCCTCTCAACACGCTGTGGTTCCTCCAACAAATGCTTGCATTATTACTGTGTCCTGCAGTGGTTTGTGGTCAGAGAAGGGAACCGCAGCACAAGGGGAGGGACCAGATATCCAAAAACCTGGAAGTGTTGGATAGCAGCAGTGGCTGTAACATTTTCTTGGAAAATAGAAGCCTTTGCAGCCACCTAAATCACATTGTCTAAGTATAGAAAAGCCAGTGGATTTATTTTAAACCAAGTACATGGCTGTTATTGCAGTAACTACCACTTAAAGCTTTCCTTTCAGTCTTAGAGCATATAGTATACAGCTTGGCATTGGATTTTCCTTGCTAGGACATAGACAAGAGTAGGTAAAGCGTGTGTGTGTGTGTGTGTGTGTGTGTGTGTGTGTGTGTGTGTAAGTAAATATACAATTTTTGAGAAGGTGCCAATACAAACAAAAGAAATAAACACGAGAATGCCTAAACATTTGTAACTGCAACATTTTTCTGGGCGAAATGGTGCATTATCTCACAGAAATGCAGGGATGCTGATTATTTTTGGATATATATATATATATAATTATAATATGCAGTGGTTTCGGCACTTGTGTGATAATCTTCAGTCTGGTGTTGGACTTGGGGTTTGATTTTTGTCTGATATTCTGTTTATCTCTGCTGGTATGGCTTGCTTCTTAAAGTCCTATTAAAAGCAAACTTTTTATTGAATTGCAGCTTGCCAATTCTTAGATGTAGGGATGCACCGAAATCTCGGCCGCCGAAACATATCAGCCCGAAAATGCCCTTTTCGGCAATTTGCCAAATGAGAAAAACGGCCGATAATGGAGCTGAAAATGGGGCGTGGCCTGGGTGGGGACGGGACTTCTCCCCCCCCCCCCCCCCCTGGTGCCGCCCATCATGGGGGTGTCCTATAGCGCAGGAGTGCCACCTCCACCACCTGTTTAATCACAGTGCCAAGAACATCACAGCTTTCATTTCAATAGCTGTGTGTTCCCGGCCGCGCCGTCACACACAGCCCCTCCCCCTTGTCCAGGCACTTTGATAGACAGATCACCCGCGGGATTGGACGGATGATCTGTCTATCAAAGTGCCCGGACAAGGGGGGCGGGCTGTGTGTGACTGGAATTTGGCTTGAATATCTTGTTCTGCTAGTCCATCTAATACTCCCCTAAAAAATAAGTCTCGTACTAAATATTAACCCCAAAATATTAAAGTGCTATAAACATCTAATACAATTTTATAATGTGCAACAAATTATGGTAGTCCACAAATAGTGTAAAATTTTAATTCAATCAGTATATGCAATGTGATCCAAATAATAGAAGTTCTCTATGTTCCATCACCATACAAATTGGCCGCTCGCCTCAAAGCCATGACTACTGCATTAACAGACGTCCAAAGTAAGCAGTGTTCCCCTCTGGGATAATTTGAGCTTTGACAGGCTTTTGTCAGATCCTCACTCCTCTTTTCCCATAGGAAGGGTACATAGTTCCTCAGGAACACCCAATGTATATGGTAAGAAAAGGGAAGCGCACAAGATTCTTTATTGAAAAGGTTTAATAAATAAAAGCAGAATATTGCATTTACAAAATGGAGCACTGCCACCAGTGCTAGCTCTGTGCACGTATTAAAAACATATGCCGACTCTCGGCTTAGTAGTAAGATGGCTGTGATGATGCAACACCCAAGGCCCAGTCCCCCTATAAACACTTACCTGCACCTGGTCCAAAGAATTGAATCCAGAGGGTCAGTATAGACATATTGGGCAGATTTAGTAAGGGAATCGAGAATTTTTATATAATAAATGTGAAGATTACAGGTAAAAAGGAATTTGCTATCCACATGATTGGATAATGGAAGTGAAGATCCTCAACTCCTTTACTAAATCAGCCTCATTCTCTGGAAATTAAAACTCAATTGTTAACCATGTTCAATTTGGGGAAATTTAAATTTTAAATGATGGTACATATATTTATACTGCCACTATATAAAAATTGTTGAATGGTTGGTGTAATGATAGTTTGCTTATAATAAGGACATTTCTTTAATTCTAGATGCAAAACAATTTATTTTTATAATTTTTGATTTCTTACAGCAACATTATTCCTTCCTTCGTACTCATGGATATCCAGGCTTCTACAGTGGTCACCTACGTGTACCAGTTAATTGGGGATGATGTGAAAGTAGAGCGAATTGAGTACAAGAAGTCCTGAAACTTAATTTGTTTTTATGGCCTTTACTCTTTATTCCCATTTATTATTGAATCAGTCTTCACCTCTAACCAGTTTATTATAAGCCTTGTATTCCTACTTGCATTGTCATTTTGTTTTTCATTCTTTGCTGCTGTAGTTTTTAATGTAAACAATATTCTGATTGATTAGTTTACATGTCATGAAATAAGTGTGCCACATTAAAAAAACTCATTGTAAAAAGGAAAACATTTGTAAATATAACATTTAATGTTACCATCCACTGATATGTTACCATGAAAAAAATATACAGAATAAAATGGTAAACCTTGTTATGTCTTTCGCTATATTCACATGTTGTCTCTTAATGCAGTGTTTCTTGTGAAAGAATTACTGTTTGATTAGATATACAGTGTTTTTTTTTTTTTCTCGCACTACAAATCCCATAGTCCACCTTGGGAGCGAGCATGCAAGAGAGGGTGACTACATGGCAATGCACAGTAAGATCATGGAAAATGAATGCAGCCACCCAACGAAGTGAGAACAGCAAAAAAGAAATTTGAAGGCTAGGGAGAGTTATAGAAGGTACTCATGTAGGAACACACACATGTGTGCGTGTGCACACAAAAAAAAAAATCATATACACACACTATAACTAATATATATATTTTCATTCATATTCTTATATATATATATATAAAAAAAATTCTCACAAGGAGGTCTCTGTACTAACTATTCAAAGTCTCCTTGTTGTGCTGTTGTCCCAACAGGGGCTGAGTTGGTGTCCATTGGCAGAAAATATTTTGTTGCAGAAAGATTTCTGCATGGCGGGTGTTTAAACCAGGGTGTAGGATGAAGCATTGGAACTTTTTAAAATGTTCAAATTAGCAATGGCAGTTGCTGTAATTCCTTGAGGCCAGTTCCACACTATTGTGAATTGGATGCAGATTTTCCTTACATCCAATTTGCATGTCAGAAGATTGTGACCGGCTCTCTATCTGGAATGGCTCCAGTGTGAATTGCACAGGAGTCCTGTGTGTCTTCTGGTCTGTTTCTGGTCCACATTCAGCCAAAAATTGTGGACCTGAAATGGTGAACAGGGACTCATCAGACCCTTGCTGTGAGCCGCTCCGTGCTGTGAACCCAGCCTTATTGTGCACTTCACCAAGGAGACATTGATAAAGTAACATTGTACAGCTGCCACAATGCGTCTTTGAAAACTAAAATTTGCTAAAACCATTATTCAAGAGCATATTATGAGATCTAGGTGTCAAGTCACTAATGTTCATCAAATTTAGATATTTTATGATATGTAAAGTGTCATTTCACTACCCGTAAATATAGGGTGATAATTTATTTTATTTTAAAATATCTCATGGTCTATCCAGTTGCTATTTACCAAATGTATTAAAAGTTGAAATATTTATCAGTGCAATTACTACCACTGCTAAATGTGAGGTGTGCGGCATCAGTTTCAGCTGCTGAAAACGCAGGGGGAGGAGGGTACTGGTGTCTTCTGGTTCTCGTCAAGTGCATCATAGAAGTGGTGAGAGAGAGAGCCCAGTAAGCAGTATCTTTTAGGCCTCCTGTGCTGCATGTAAAGTGAGGCTAGGCGATTGTTCAAAAAAGCTCCTATGTCAAAGCTGCATTACTGGTCTTGTTAAAGAAGAATCCTCTGCTGTATGCAAAGATCTTATATCTTCAGCTAGGGATTAGGTGTTTTTTATTTTATTTTTTATTTTATTTTTTTAAACATTTTGCACCATGTTGTCCATTGTACCTGCTGCCCCCACCCCCTCGGAGGGGTCATCGCCTGTCCCTCAGCCTTCTGTTTCTAACTAAGCTGGCAGGTCTGTTATACAGCTCCCTCGATGGGTCAATGGAAGAAGAGTGAGAGGCTAGGATTGTTTTGCCTCAAAATATACATTTTCTAGAGGAGGAACATGTTGAAAATGTGACATCTAGGTAGCATGAAAATGTTTACCCATAATAACTGTCTAATGCAGCCTTTCTCAACCTTTTCAACACAGAGGAACTCTTGAAATAGTTCTCCGGTCTCAGGGAACCCCTGCTAAAAATTAGAAATCTACAACTCATGATACATTAATGTGATGGTTGGTGGGAAGAATGGTCCTTACACTTGTGGTCATTGGGAAGAATTACCTCCTTAGGGTCCTTTCACACGGGGCGGATCAGTTCTGATCCGCCCCGTGGATGTCCGTTTGCTCAGCGGGGATCACTCCGCCGATCCCCGCTGAGCAGGGAGATGACAGGTCTGTCTCCGCACACTGTGCAGGGACGGACCTGTCACAGCGCCGCTCTCCCCTATGGGAGATCGGATGACGACGGACCGCAGTGCCCGTCGTCATCCGATCCGATCCGCAGACGGATGGAAAAATAGCTTTTTCCTCCGTCACACTTTTTCGGATCGGAGCGGGTCGGATGTCAGCGGACATGTCACCGCTGACATCCGACGCTCCATAGAGCTCTATGGAGCACCCGTTCAGGTCCGCCTGAAAAACTGACAGGCGGGCCTGAACGGGACGTTAGTGTGAAAGGGGCCTTACAGATAGTTAAAAAGATCAGTGGTGTCAGTGTGAACTTATCTGAGAGGCAGAAATTGCCCAATGCTGAAGGAACCCCTAGCAACCTCTGGTGGAACCCTGGTTGAGAATCGCTGGTCTAATGAGACCATGATATGATTATTGGTTTCATTACAATTTTGATGAAGTTTGTATGAATAAATTGATGCTTTAAATTAACATTTGGATATAGTAGTGTTATTCATGCACTTTCAAAGTCATGTACTACTCGCATTTTCTTTGGATAATCACTGGGATGTGGTGCATAATGAAACCCATCTGCCAGCCATATCAGATTGTGCACATGTCTCTAGAGGAGCTTCTTTTCTATTTTTATGCTTTATATTCAGGAAGAGAAAAAATATTTGTCTCTGCGTTACTGTATGTATTTAGGTGTTGAACCGTGTGTGAGTTTTTCCAAGCTTCTTTTGGACTCTATCAAAACAGAATGTCAGGATCTACAGAGGAGGAAAAGGAGGTTTTCCTCTGATGAAGATCCAGCATCCTTTTGGAATAAAATGCTAAAAAGTTAGATTCTGCCTTTTCTTAGGTGCCCAAAAACATGCACTTAGCCTTTGAGGATATGGGCATACTTAAAGATGCTATGGATAAGTGGATAGATTCCTTGCCTAAAAGATATTGGGAATCAACTATGTCTAATCTCAAGCTAGCACTAGTGGCCACTTGTGTAGCCAGGAACCTGGGATATTGGTTAGGGCAGGTAAGAGCTCACATTGAAGCTGGGACTCCGAAAGAAGACATTTTGGATTATTTTCCTACTCTTATGAAGGCAGTTGGGCATATTGCAGATATGTTGGTGGAATTCATTCATATATCTGCTTTGGGACCTTAACTGTTTGCAGGGCCTTATGGTTGAAGACCTAGACAAGAACTAATGCAACAGAGAGTGGTAGTTTCAGTGCCACAGAAGGAGGCGGATCTGGGATTCTAGTCACCCATCTTTCTAGGAAGAAAGCCTTCAGGAAATTTCCCCCTGATTCTGAATTTAAAACCTCTAAACAGATCTATTCTGTTCAGGAGGTTCTGCATTGATCTAATCTCAGTCAGAAGTATCCTCTTACCAAATTGTTTTATGGTGTCCATAGTTTTAAAGGATGCATATTCATCAAGAACCTCCAGAAACATGCATAGCTAGTAGTGAGAAAGCACTCCTCCACAGGTCCTTACCTCAGCATCCCCCTTCCACATATCACTTCCAGCCCTCCTCAGCTCCGACCTCTGCACACACTCCCTTCAATTAAAAGCTCCACCATCTTCAATGTGCCCTAACTTTGCAAAAAAAACACCCTGGCCAGCTCTAGTCTAGTATCTCCATGCACACTGTAGCCATAGGCAGCTCTGCATCTCTCACAGTGAGATCAAACATGAACCAGGAAATAGATGAGAAGTACAAAGTGTGTGATCTACCATGCAATGTCCCCCCTCCCACCCATGACCATGCTGCACCCGCGGGGCACCTGCATCTCCCTTGTCTGCACAGAGATATCTGTGGGAGCCACTGGGAAAGGTAAGCTGTCCTTTGTAAACACATAGGCCAGGTTTTTATGTTTACAAGTGACAGTGGTGAGCAGGGAGAGTCAGAGCTGGGGGTGGAGGAACGGAACTGGCTGAAAGCATACTATTACATTCTAAAACCAGTAAATTGCACAATTCTATTGCCAAGACATTTTTAAATACAACATGTCAACCCAAATAAAATTGTCAAAAAGAATTGATTTGTGCACGCTGATACAAACATTCAGATTGTCATTATCAACAATTAGTAAATAGAGGCTTTCACCATAAAGCCTTATACATCAGTGCCTAAAAGGAGCAATCAGTCTGCAAGATTTAGTCAAGTAACTAAATTCTGATGTTAGCCGCTGCATATGTGGAAGTGTTCAAAAAGCCAGCACTTGTTTCCTGTGAATGGCTCCCCATATAGAAAAATATCAACGCAGCATAAAGCAAGGTTACACAAAATATTGGGTGCACGCAGCACCTAGTGCTCAAGTGGCAGCCTAAGCTGGTGAGGCAAATATTATTACAGCTACTTGACAGCCATCAATAAAAGCACCTAATAGACTTTATAAGTGCCCAGCTTCACACAATCACAATTTTTATCCATCAATGATATTCTTACAAAACATATACTTATGCTCTAATGTTTGTCTTGTATTCGGCAGTTTCACTGATCACAATTGTCATCATTCACTGAAAGTGACTCGATCCATTGACTTGTGGTTTCTTCAAGGGTTAGTGCGGAATCTGCAGATATACCAGTGGCCTGCTGTGTGTCTGCAAGAAAAAGAATACTCCTTTATAAAAAATCCCTCTAAGAAGAGTTTCTAATATCCCCCTGCTTTTTGAAAAGTTTGATGTCTGGCTATCGTACTGATCCAAAATCTTCAATACTTTAAGCCAATATATGGAACAACTATGCAAATTGAGAGTTCTGAGTTCAAACTGACTTATTTATCTCCATGTTTGCTCATGTCCAAGTCTAATGCCGCGTACACACGACCGGAGTTTTCGACGGACTTGGTCGGGTGGACAATCCGACGGACTTTGCAGCTGAAGTCTGCCAGACTTTCAAATGAACGGACTTGGCCACACACGATCACTCCAAAAGTCCAACGTTCCCCATTGACAACGTCTGGTATGACGAAACGCGTCTGGGAAGGCACGCAGTGAAGCCACCACGTTGTAGGAGAGGAGGACGGGCTCCTGTTTGCCGGCCGGCTTTTTACATTTGCTCCTATATGCTGTATTTTATCTACAAACCTGTAAGTGCATTACTTTTATTCATTAAACTGTTCCTACGTTATTACGCTATGCCAGTCCCTTTCTTTTCTGTGGGCCTCTGAGTGCTTCATATCGAGACCACTGAACAGATTATTATCTTGGAAACACCGCTAAGAGATGGAGTGCTGACTCAGCTGAGGAAGGTTAACCTGGATGTCATCCATTTATCATTTATATATGCTTCATTCCATATATTTTCTGGTAAGCGCATTCAACATATGGTGACGGGTATCTCACGCGCCTTGGAAAGTGTTGAACCACTGTGGTGCTGTCATTTAAGAACACTTATGTCCGTTATTTGGATTCACCTGTGAACTTTTCTTAAATTGGACTTTTTATTTTTATTTTTATTTTATGCCATTTTTGGCTTTTTTGGTCATCTCCACAATTTTTGAAGTCTATTGCTTAATTGTATTAGTCTTTATTTTTTAATTTGAATTTATATTATATATGTAGGGGAGGGTTGGCGCGGCTTTGTATATTCTTTACTCCAAAAGTCAGACGGATTCAAACGTGATGATGTAGAATAAGGAAGTTCATAACCAGTAGCTGCCCTAGCGTCGGTTTTAGTCCGTCGGACTAGCACACAGACGAACGGATTGTCCGCTAAAAGCCGATTCCGGCGGACAAGTTTGAAGCCAGTCTTATTTCTAGGTCCGCCGGACTTTTGGGAAGAAAAAGTCTGCTGGAGCCCACACAGGATCGAATTGTCCAACGGACTCTAGTCTGCCGGACCAAGTCCGCCAGAAAGTCCGATCGTGTATATGCGGCATTAAACTACAAAGACCAAACTTTTTTTTCATTTTGTGTAAAGTAATGGAGAGTTGTAACCCCTGTTTTTTTTTTTTGTGTTTCCCTTTGGGGAGATTTTCTTTGATTCCTGTCCCACAGCCAAAACAGGAATTGAGAAGTGACCCCTCCTCTATTCCTTTTCTGTTGACAACCTAAAATTTGGGATTTTCTTTCAAGTTCACTCTCGGTGATAATGGTTAACAGGACAAAGCGAGAAGGTGAATCTCCCTATTGGGGGCAAAGACAGCAATTAAAATCTGACAGGTGGTCTAAACCCTATCCACTACTACAGAAGTTTTTTCTTTATACCTTTAACCACTTGCCGTCCATGCTATAGCCGAATGGTGACTACAGCGTGATTTTCCAGTTCTGGGAGGGTGTCAATAGACATCCTCCCATAACCCCACCCCCTTCATGTCTCCTGTGTTGTATATTGGGCACACTCTGTCCTTCAGAAACAGTTGATCACAGATCGGGGTAAAGGGCCAATCACAGCGCCCCTTTACCATGCCATCAGCTGTATTCAATCACACCTGATCACATGTAAATAGACTTTAAAAACAATTAACCAGCAAGGCTGTCAGGACATTGTTCACACTGATAATTAGGGTACTAATCATCAGTGCCCTGATTATCAGTGCTGCCTCATCATTTTAATTTTCTGTCTTTTTTCATTTGTTTAGCAAAAAAAATAAAAAACACAGCATTAAATAACCACTTGGTGCCCGCACTAAGAACCAAAAGATGGCTACAGCACAGGCTTAAAATCCCAGGAGGGCGTCCATGGACATCCTCCAATTCTCACGCTGCGTGCTCTGTGATCCTTGGAACTCAACTGATCACAGATCAGGTTAAAGGGCCAATCACAGCAAGCCCTTTACCACATGATCAGCTGTTAGCCAATGACAGCTGATCACGGAAGTAAAAAGAAGCCGGGTATGAGCTTTTTTTCTCCTATACACTGTCAGCATGAAGAAAAGAAGAAAGTCGTTAACCGGCTTCTGTTAGAGGAACATTGGTCCCCTTAGTGCCAATCAGTGCCATCTATCAATGCCCATCACTACCGCTAATCAGTGCCCACCAGTGCCACCAATCAGTGTTGCCTATCAGTGCAGCCTCATTAATGCCTCCTGGTCAGTTCCCACCAGTACTGCCTCATCAGTGCACACCAATGAAGGAGAAAAATTACCTGTATGCAAAATTGTATAACAAAATATGAAAAACCTTACATATAAACAAAGCACTTCCCCCAAGGGTGTGTGTGTGGGCATATCAGCATACAGACGCTAAATTCAAACATGGCCGTGAATGACTTCAGAGGTAGCTCCTCCCCTCATTACGCATTACGTACATAAGCGGGACTTCGTCTTGTTGTGATTATGTGGGTTGTTGCTGTGCCGCTCACTAAGTGAGACAGACTGATTAGCGTCTGGTTGCTATGGTGCCAGCTATTTAAAAGCGGGTTAATGACGAAGCTCTGACCCTGCTGAGGAAATCCCACCTACAGACGTAACGTGTAAAAAAAAGGACCCCACCAATGAAGTCTCGCTTACGGATGTAAAGTGTAATGGGGGAGGAGCTATGTCTGAAGTCACCCGCGGCCATATTTGAATTTACCGTCTGTATACTGATATGCCCACACACATGCACTTGGTGGAAGTGCTTTGTTTGTAAGTGACATTTTATTGTTTTAATAAAAAAGCTGTGTTTACAGAAAGCACTAGCTGTGCTCTTCTCATTTTACATATACACAAATGGGTGAGCCATCTTTACCTGCATCGTGGATTGATTGTCGAAGGCTATATCCCCATGGTGTGGGAAAATTGCATGTTGACTGTTTTGGTCGCATGAAGGTGAGAGGCTGCTGTTGTCTGTGGTGGATGGGCTGGACTCAGTTTTTAACAGTTGATACTAAACACTTCTACCATGGGTGGTATTAGCTCCACAATCAACTACTCTTATGGACTCATCTTATAGTGTTAGTTTTTTATATTAATTTTGTTTGCGCTGCACTAAATCTTGTTATATTTGTTACTGAGGAGTTTATGCATTGTCCTTATAGTGCTCAGCTGGCGATTAATACATGTAAAGTATATATATATATATATATATATATATATATATATATATATATATATACACATACACACACACACGCACACACACACACACACACACACGTATGAGTGTACAATTATTTTGCATGGGAATTTTGCATTTTATATTGTAGGTCTGTAATTCTTAGGAATAAATAACTTAAATCTGTCCAAACCAGAGTCTAGTAGACAGCCCGGGTTTGAAAATTTTGATTTGAAAAACAAAATGATAAATTAAAATATAATAAATAACTATAAAGTATTATACCAAATAATAATATAATAATAAAAATGATTCAATAATGTAATCAAATCATAAACACTGAAATTTGCTCAGTTGCAGAATTGTCATTTTCATTACTTTTCAGTATTTGATGACAAATTTACCCACAAATCACTATCGCTCAATTCTGCGAATGATTCTAATTTATTATCGCTGTTTTCTAGCTGGTCTAAAACCACTTTTGGTGTAAAGGGACGGTTTTGGTTGTTATGGACAATCTCCAGTTTCCAGGCAGAAAGAACAGTTTTTATAATATAAAACTGCATGCAGGACACTGGGCAGCCCACTAGGGACAAAGGGGATATGAAATAATTACATACAGCAATGTAATCTGTAAGATTACATTATACTGTATGTAATGTGTGTGTTTCACTTTTTGAATTTGGCACCATTCCCCGTCCCGTGCGTCGTAAGGCTCGCAGAGAACGGAGCTCAGCTCCGTGATAGATCGAGCGGAGGGCGAGCCGCTCGCACAGCGGGGGGGCATCGCTGGATCCAGGAGATAAGGTAAGTATACTCATCTTGGCTCGGGGTTACCGCTAATGGTACTGAATTTTCACCCCGAGCCAGACTCGGGAATACCGCCAGGGGGGTTAACAGTCTTCCATTCAGGTATTCAGGCTGTTGCTGTCCGAAGCAGAGAGCATTTGGTATCACTCTGCCTGAGAAAGGAGTTGGCGCTATACAGGAAGCATCTGCTAATATGGCTCTGCTACGCAGCAGCTTGCTTCCTCTACCCCTGGTTTCATTCACAACACTGATGCTCTGGGATGGTAGGATGGTATCCCACGATCTGGGCTTGCCAACCCACCATCCTAGAGCAGGAGATTGCAGGCCACATTAGAGGGCTTTGTGGGCCACTGGTTGGGCATCCCTGAATTAAACTATGTATTTACTTAGATTGGACAGACAGGAAAAGTACCTTCCATGACTAATGTTTCTTCCATCCCAGAAATGTTATCTTCTATTCCAACAATGCATGATTTACTTTTGGTTTCCCAATGATTCATTTGTGACCTAATGTGAAATGAAAAAATAGAACTTGCACATATACAGTTTATGCAAATAAAATAAATTGTGTGTGTATCCAATGCAGTGATTTTGGGTGACCACATAATACACAGTATTAGCTAAAAACTTGACTGGCATGTTATCCTTACCAATAATGATAACAAAAGATGTGATACTGTTTTTTTTTCTGCACTGAGTGCCCAATGGACATGCACTTACCTTCATATATACATAACCCGCTGTGAAAAGTTACCCCCGGGGCCCAATCTTAGGCAAAGCAAGAAAAAGATCTGCAAAATGTCTAGTACAAGAAAACCTTTTTAGTGTTTTGTGGCTACCAGTTGCAGATAATACATAGCTCAATGCACTGATCTCTGGGTGCTACAGATCATTCTAAATATATGTACATAGGGTTTTTCTGCAGGTGCGTTTTGGTGCTTGCTTTTCATCATTGCTGGTCTCCAGAAACATGGTGTTCAGATTAGGCAGTCACTAGCAATAACACTGTAGTACAGTATACAGAACTCATATCTCATATCTTTTGGTTTCAGCAAGAAAATAGTAAATGCTTCCATTTGTTGACTGTTTCAGACCAGCAGGGTTTGCATACTGATTAGCTTCAGGGCTGCTGCAGTGCTCGAAGCTGATATATTATTTACAGCCCAATATGTCTTTAGCTTGCAGTATCACTACTGCAGTGATGGTCACATCTTTCATTCATGGTGTTACATTATTTAAAATGAACTGTGTATTTAAAGTGATTATAAAACCTGCTACCTGATCTGTGCAAAAAGAATTGCACAGCGTGGCCCTAATCCTATTCTGGGGTACCCCGACGGCACTCCTAGCTCCCCTTCTTTTAGGTGTGCCACCACAGGAAGCTGCTTCCTATTGTGGCAAACCTATGGGCTCAATCCCAAGTTGTTCTGCCTAGGTTCATACACTTAGACAAGCGCGGCTCAGCCCCACCCTCGCTGCCCCTTCATGGGATTTGATGAATAGCAGCAAGAGCCAGGGCTCAGGTAAGTATAAAGAATGGAGGGGTGGGTGTTATGGGGTTGATAATAATACCTAGACGTTTTTTACCTTAAGGCTGGGTTCACACTGCTGCGGGGGGAGATCCGGATGTGATTCGCACAGCAAATCACATCCGATCTCCGTAGCACTGCGAGTTCAGCCATACAGATAGTATGGCTGAACTCGCAGCTGTCCCGCAGCAAACTCGCACAGGACCCTTTTTTGGGTCCGCAACGGAATCGGATCGCATGGGGGTTCACACCATGCGATCCGATTCCTGTGCGAGTCGGCAGATCGCACTGCGATATGCCGACGGATCTGGGGGTGTCATTAACATAACATTGACACCCCCAGCCGTCCGCATAGGGCAGTGTGAACTGCCGGCGGGAGGTATGCGATGCGGGAAAACGCCGCGGATTCGCAGCGTTCCCGCATCGCAATAGTGTGAACCTAGCCTTAAGGAGAAGTCCAGCCAAAGCTCGTTTGGCTGAGCTTCTCCTATGGATTACAGGAGTGCAATTCATTTTGCACTCCTGTGACCCGTTTTCCGAAGAGAGCGGGTTGAAGTCCGCTCTCTGCAGATGTCACAGAAATCAGTCCAAGCACCGTGTCATCCCAACAATGGAAGTCTGGATCCACCATCTCAGCCTCTCAGAGAGCCGCTACGAGCCTGAGACAGCCCATTCCACTCCTTCACAGCTCAGCGCTCCAATGAGCTCAGAGGAACTGTGAAAACCGTGTGATCGCGATGTTCTATCGCTCGGTTTTCAGTGTAGAGGCGCCAGGAGACAGATGCAGCATCAGACCCATGCTGCATCCACCTAGGTAAGTATAAATCTAAAAAAAAGGAAACCCATACTACTCTTTTAATGCAGGAAATGCAAAAAGGTAAAACATGCATAGGCTTTAGAACCACTTTAACTCAAACTTGATATTTCAACCTCATATATTTATGTAAACATACTGTACCTTGTGCAATGATCCTTTGTTCCATCCTTTAACGTCCCTGAAGTTTTATGGTTCAAATGTGCTTTTCTTGAGCCTTAAGAGAAATTATTTGGTAAAACATCAAAATAATGTTTTCCCCACCCAAAGATACTTTCAGTATAGTTTCACTAACTTGGGATACTACAGTCAACCAAAGATAGAAATTCTTAAAGCGGTTGTATTGTATGCTTGGTGATTTTTATCTACAGGTAAGCCTATAATAAGGCTTACCTGTAGGTAAAAAGAATATCTCCTAAAACTGTTTAGGAGATATTGACCCTGCATGCAACCGCTGACGTCAGCGGCGCATGCACTCTGCAGGTCCGGCCGGCGGTCCATGCCGGAATGGGGAGTGATGTAATCGCGGCTCTGGCCACTCACAACGCCAGAGCCAGCGCTCCTGGAAGAAACGCTGAGGGTACATGTCAGCTCCCTCAGCAGTGCCCGGACTAGCTGCGGGAGTTTCGTTCTAAGGTAAGTATTTCATAATGTGCTAGTATGAGAGGCATTTATGCTATTTTTTTCCCACAGTTTACTACTGCTTTAACACTGACCTATTGATTTATATGATCTCATTACAAAACAACACTATCTTTAACTACTTCAATAACCGACCAATTCTGACACTTCTCATATACATGTAAAAATCTACTTTTTTTAAATAGCAAAATGACTCAGAACTCCTAAACATTATATTTTTTTTTTTTTTAAGCAGAGACCCTAGAGAATATAATGACAGTCGTTGCAATATTTAATGTCACACGGTACTTGCGCAGCGGTCTGTCAAACGCAGTATTTAAAAAAAAAAAATACACTTTAAAGCGGAGGTCCACCCTAAAGTGGACCTTCCGCTCATCGGAACCCTCCCCCCCTCCGGTACGCCCCTTTCCGCAACTGCCCGCCCCTTTCCGCAAGTGCCCCGCTGCCTGCTGGGAAACACACAGCTCCCAGAGGCAGCGGGGAGCGTCCTTATTGCGCCGCGCGATTCGCGCATGCGCAGTAGGGAACCGGGAAATGAAGCCGAAAGGCTCCATTTCCTGATTCCCATACCCAAGATGGCGGCGGCAGGACCCGAGAGACGACCGAGCGATCGGCTTCGGGTTCCGACATCGCGGGCGCGCTGGACAGGTAAGTGTCACTATTTTAAAAGTCAGCAGCTGCAGTATTTGTAGCTGCTGGCTTTTAAAAAAAAAATAAAAATCGCGGAGTCCCGGTGGACTCCCGCTTTAATGAGTTGAAAAAAACAGAAACATAAAATTAGCCCAATTTTTTTGTATAATGTGAAAGATGATGTTATGCTGAGTAAATAAATACCATGTCACACTTCAAAATTGTGCATGCTCATAGAATGGCACCAAACTATGGTAATTTTAATTATCCATGGGTGACGTTTTAAAAGCCTTTGCAGGTTACCAGTTTAGATTTACAGAGAAAGTCTGGTGCTAGAATGTTTGCTCTTGCTCTGACAATCGCGGTGATACCTCACATGCGTGGGGAGCCAAGAGAGATGGGTGGATGGCTGTCTTCGCTCCCCGTGTCTACTATGGCTATCGTGAGTTTTTGTGCACTTGTGGCATTTCACTTTATCTGATCTGCTGAATTTTATCTTGTTTTGGATTTTTATGTATTTTTTGGCAGCAATACACACTATCTGTTTCTTTGCCAATAAACTTTACCTGAATTATATGGACTTTATCATCATTGACTACATACCATCCTTTGAAACAGAGCTCCCCTATTAGTTGTTTTTATTTGTTCCCCTTCACTTGGTGTTCTGAGTTTGGGAGCAGCGGCCTCATCTTTGTATTACCCATTTTTTCAAGGTTTCCTTGGCCATCTAATTTTGTGCCTGGCTTTTTGTTGATTTTTTTTACACCTAAGAAACAGATATGCTTGCTCTTTGTTAACCAACTACATAGAGCTTTGCATAAAGCTGCATTTAGTAAACGTGGTCTAGATCCTCTATTCCAGATCATAAGACAGGTAAATTGTTTACATATGTTGCTTAACACATAAGAAGTAATTTATATCTCACAGCCAGGTTGCCATTTGCCAAGGTCTTCTTTTACAATGAGAGTCCAGCGCAGTCCCAACAGACCTGGTGTGAATGGGCCCTAAAAGATTTCACTGCTTAAGGCTACTTTCACACTTTGGCAGTGAGAGCATTGACGGTAAAGCATACTAGTTTTAGCGACGCTTTGCTGTCATTTTAGCGTAGCTTTTCGGCTGCTAGCGGGGGCGTTTTTAAATCCTGCTAGTGGCCGAAGAAGGGTTAATACCGCCCCTGTAGCACCACTGCCCATTCGCTTTGCAAACGCTTTGGCAGCGCTGTCCACTCATTTCAATGGGCAGGGGTGCTTTAGGAGGGGTGTATGATGATGCTTGCAGGACTTTTTCTAGCGTGCTGCAAGCTGTGAGGGGTTAGCTCGGCAGCGGGTGTGTGTGACCCCCTGGATGGGTTCACAACACACAGACAGGCACAGCAGACAGCGGTGTAGGTTCAAAAAACAAAAGATCCGGTTTATTTATGCTCCATGCAGTGATACATATAACAGCCAAACAAAATAAAACAAGAAAATAAATCCTGGTCAGCTTGACCTCTAACTACACACATAGACTCCCTGTCTAACAACTGGGTGCAGCCTTGTGCTGTACCAGTCCCTGCCTTTGTTGTAAAGGTTTTGCCACACAGGCGTTAACTCACCGCACAGTACAGGTGACACACTCCCCAGTCTATACAACACAAAACTGGTTCCAGGATGGAGCATCTCCCTATGCATGCTGGGGTTTTTTGTAGAGGCCTTAATGAGCCCACTTGCTTCAGCTGGGCTCATTAACTCTTCCCCTCTAATTGTAAAAGTCTGCATAAAGCCTGAATCTAGGACACACATATTTACCATCCTGGATACAACCAGGTGACTTCACCTGCCTGCTGCCACATACCCCCCCTCTTGTTTCAACCTTGGGGTTGTAACACCAGCAGTCAGACACGCATGTATCCGAGACAAAGCATCCACATTCCCCATTTTAACACCAGGGCGATGCTTAACTGTAAAGTTAAATTCCTGTAGGGCTAGGAACCACCTATTTACTCTTCTATTGGTCTCCTTGTTCTGAGCCATCCACTTTAAAGGAGCGTGATCAGTCACCAGGTCAAAGTGCCTACCTAGCAGATAGTACCGAAGGGAATCTAGAGCCCACTTCACTGCTAAACATTCCTTCTCAATCGTGGAGTAATTTACCTCATGGGACTTTAACTTCCTGCTGAGGTAAATGACTGGGTGCTCTTCCCCGTTCCAGACCTGGGATAACACTGCTCCTAACCCAACGTCTGATGCATCAGTTTGTACCACGAAGTCCTTAGAGAAGTCTGGTGAGTACAACACTGGCTGGCTACATAAGGCTTTTTTTAAGGACTGAAATGCTTCCTCAGCCTCTGGGGACCATTTAACCATGACCGACTCTTTCCCTTTTGTCAGGTTGGTGAGGGGCACAGCCTGAGAAGCAAAATGGGGAATGAATCGTCGATAATAGCCAGCGATTCCCAGAAAGGCTCGTACCTGTTTCTTGCTGTTGGGACGTGGCCAACTCTGTATGGCCTCGACTTTATTGACTTGGGGTTTTATCACCCCCCTCCCAATAGTGTACCCAAGATATTTGGCCTCCTCCTGTCCAATGGTACACTTCTTTGGATTGGCCGTAAACCCAGCTTCCCGGATAGAGTCTAGGACTGCTTGTACTTTTGGCAAATGTGAGACCCAGTCTGTGCTATGGATAATCACATCATCCAGGTAAGCTGCAGCATATTTCTGATGGGGCCTCAGAATCTTATCCATTTTCCGCTGGAATGTTGCCGGTGCATTCTGTAACCCAAACGGCATTCTCTTATATTGGAATGCCCCATCTGGGGTTACAAACGCAGTTTTCTCCTTGGCCGACTCGGCCAGGGGAATTTGCCAATACCCTTTGGTGAGATCAAGAGTTGTCATATATCGGGCTGTTCCCAGCCGGTCAATCAACTCATCTATACGTGGCATGGGGTAGGTGTCAAATTTTGTAACTTTATTTAATTGTCTAAAATCGTTACAAAACCGCCAGCTCCCATCAGGTTTGGGCACTAGTACGATAGGACTGGACCAGTCACTCTGGGACTCCTCTATCACACCCAATTCCAGCATCCTTTGAACCTCCCCACGTATTGCCTCCCGTCGGGCCTCTGGTATTCTATAAGGTTTTAGTTTTACCCTTTCTCCTGGCGGGGTGATAATGTCATGCTCTACGCCAGATGTTTGTCCCGGAAGCTCAGAGAAAATCTCTTTGGTACGAAGTACAAACTCTTTAACCTCCTGTTGTTGGGGTTTCGATAACGTGTCTGCTATTCCAACCTCAGGAACTAAGCAATCAGGCTGTACTTGTGACAAAGTCTCTGCGACTAGGGATTCCCTATCCCTCCAGGCTTTCAGCAGATTGACGTGATAGATCTGCTCCGGCTTTCGCCTTCCTGGCTGTCTAACCCTGTAGTTCACCTCACTCATTTTTTCAATTACTTCATATGGACCTTGCCATTTGGCCAGAAATTTGCTTTCAACCGTAGGGACTAGCACCAAGACCCTATCCCCCGGGGAAAAAGTACGGGTCTTGGCCCCACGGTTGTACACTCTCTGCTGTGCTAACTGCGCTTGGGTTAAATGTTCCTTTACAATTGGCAGTACCTGTGCAATTCTATCTTGCATCAGGGCGACATGCTCAATCACACTCCTGTGAGGAGAACTCTCATTTTCCCAAGTTTCCTTGGCGATATCCAGCAGCCCTCTTGGGTGTCTCGAAGGGTGAGAAACCCGTAGAGGATTGGGGTACCTCCCTAATGGCAAACATCAGATAGGGTATTAGACAATCCCAATTCTTTCCATCTCTATCCACCACCTTCTTTAACATTTGTTTTAGGGTTTTGTTGAATCTTTCAACCAACCCATCTGTTTGGGGGTGATACACAGATGTACGCAATTGCTTCACTTTGTACAACTTGCATAATTCTTTCATAACCCGGGACATAAAGGGTGTACCTTGGTCCGTAAGCAGTTCCTTACAAATACCCACGCGGCTAAAAACAAGAGATAGCTCTTTGGCTATGGTTTTGGCCGAGGTATTTCGGAGAGGAATTGCTTCCGGATAACGGGTGGCATAGTCCAATATAACCAAAATGTACTGATGCCCCCTAGCAGACTTCATTATCGGACCTACCAAATCCATTGCGATCCTCTCAAAGGGGACCTCAATGATAGGAAGAGGTACCAGTGGGTTACGGAAATGTGGCATAGGTGCCGACTTCTGACACACAGGGCAGGAGGAACAATACTTTTCTATTTCCTTCATGACCCCAGGCCAATAGAATCTCTGCAGTACCCTCTCTCTGGTTTTCTCTGTCCCCAGATGACCTCCCAGAATGTGTCCATGAGCCAATTCTAACACCAACTTCCTGTAAGGTTTGGGCACTACAAGTTGCTCAATGGTTTCTTCTGCCCTTTGAGCCACTCGATACAGCAGGTCCCTTTCCATAGTGAAGTAAGGATAAGGGCAAGTCTTATCTGGGTTCACTAACTCGCCATCTATTTTCACCACATTTTCCCGTGCCTTTATTAGGGTGGGATCTTTTAACTATTCTGTGGCAAAATTTTCCCTGTGAACCTCAAGATCCGAAAACTCCACAGACGGCATGTTTTCATCTGAGGATGTTGGCTCCTCCCCAGTTTCTCGAGTTTCCCCCGCCAATACCGACAAGGGAAATTCAGGAGAGTCCTCACCACTCCCAGAGGAATTCTGGTCATCTTCCTGGTTTATAGGGGCACCAATGGGGGCCTCAGGACAATCCCAGAGTTCCCAGAATTTTGGAAAATCCCTTCCCACAATAGCATCATGTGGTAAGTGAGCCACTAACCCCACCTGATGAGAGAGGTTACCTTTGGGGGTCTCAAAAAACACTGAAGTTACAGGATACTCTCGGGTGTCCCCATGCACACAAATAACAGCCACCCTGTTCTTCCCAGAGACCTCTGTAGTAACTAATTCAGCTTTTATCAATGTTACCAGGCTACCTGAATCTAGCAACACATCAACATGTCTACCATTAATACACATTTTACATAAATGTTTCTCAGGTCCCCGAATGGCAGTGCATGCAACTGTCGCAAACAGCGACTGATGTCTCTCCCTTATAAAGTCACATTGCATAGGCTCATCCACAACTGGGCAATTGGCTGCAATATGTCCCTCTTGCCGGCAGCGGTAGCAAATAATCTTTTTCGCTGCCTCTTGCAGCATGGGCTTCCTGGGCTGCTCCCGCCAGACCTTAGGTAGAACTCCCACCCTCTCACTCTCTCCACCCTCACCCCTTGGAGTCATCTTACCCGCCACTGGGGATGATCTGGTCTTAGGGGGGAAAGTCCGTGAGTCCCTGGAAGAGGTGGTCAAGTTCTCTGTAGCCAAGTACCTCTCAACCAGATCCACAAGTTTATTTGCATTTTCTGGGTCTCCATGGCTTACCCATTTTTGGATGGCAGTAGGAAGAGCTCTCAGGAAACGATCCATAACCACACGTTCCACAATGTTTGGTGCAGTCAAAGTCTCTGCCTGCAGCCACTTCCTGCTCAGGTGAATGAGATCATACATTTGAGACCTGGGAGGTTTTCCAACCTGAAAAGTCCAGTTATGCACACGCTTAGCCTGGACGGCCAGGGTGACACCCAGCCGTGCCAATATTTCTGCTTTTAGCACCACATAGTCTTTTGCTTGGTCAGGCTCTAGGTCATAATAAGCTTTCTGCGATTCCCCAGTTAACAGAGGGGCCACCAGTCCAGCCCATTGCTCCTTAGGCCACTTTTCCCTTTCAGCAGTCCTTTCAAATGTGGTCAAAAACACCTCCGGATCATCCTCTCCAGTCATTTTTGTCAATAAACGGCTCACACCAAAGGATGCGGTATTATTGTAACCACTTGCTTCATTGGTCTGCGGACGTTGCTGTATCAATGTCTCTATTTTCTGTTGAAAATTCTGCTCTTGCTTCTGCAACAGGTCTATGAAGCGGGCTTCAGATCGCTGCTGGGCTTGTTGCTGAGCTTCCAAACTCTGCTGGTGAGCCTTCTGCTGATTTTCCAAACTCTGCTGCAAAGTTGCATTTGTCTGCTGCTGGGCTGCAAGGCTCTGTTGTTGAGCTGCAAGGCTCTTTTGTAAACCTGCATTTGTTTGCTGCTGGTTTGCATTTGCTAGAGCCAGCTGTCTCAGTATCTCCTCCATGCTGGCCTTAACAAAAAAAAAAAAAAGTGCCAAAATTCTCCACCAACTGTGAGGGGTTAGCTCGGCAGCGGGTGTGTGTGACCCCCTGGATGGGTTCACAACACACAGACAGGCACAGCAGACAGCGGTGTAGGTTCAAAAAACAAAAGATCCGGTTTATTTATGCTCCATGCAGTGATACATATAACAGCCAAACAAAATAAAACAAGAAAATAAATCCTGGTCAGCTTGACCTCTAACTACACACATAGACTCCCTGTCTAACAACTGGGTGCAGCCTTGTGCTGTACCAGTCCCTGCCTTTGTTGTAAAGGTTTTGCCACACAGGCGTTAACTCACCGCACAGTACAGGTGACACACTCCCCAGTCTATACAACACAAAACTGGTTCCAGGATGGAGCATCTCCCTATGCATGCTGGGGTTTTTTGTAGAGGCCTTAATGAGCCCACTTGCTTCAGCTGGGCTCATTAACTCTTCCCCTCTAATTGTAAAAGTCTGCATAAAGCCTGAATCTAGGACACACATATTTACCATCCTGGATACAACCAGGTGACTTCACCTGCCTGCTGCCACAAAGCGCACTGATCCAGAGTGAAAGCACTCGGGGCTTGGGCACTCGACTGACAGGAGAGGCGCTTTACAAGCACTTTCAGGCGCTATTTTTAGCACCTGTAAAGTGCCTCAGTGTAAAAGTGGCCTTAAGCTGAGGTTCAGGGAAAACAAAAATCCTCTCTTATGCCCTCTACACACAGTCGGACAGTCTGATTTTTTTGACAGATTTTAGCCCAAACTTGTCTAGCATACACAAGGTCGCACAAAGTTGTCAGAAAATCGTTCTGAATAAGATGACGTAGAATGCGTACGACGGGACTATAAACAGGCCAGTAGCTAATAGCTTTTGTCTCGTAATTTATTCTGAGCATGCGTGGCACTTTGTCTGTCGGAATTGCCTACACACGATCGGAATTTAACCAATCGGATTTTGTTGTCAGAAAATGCTAGATCCTGCTCTCAAACTTTGTGTGGTGGAAATTACGATGGAAAAAGTCAGATGGAGCCCACACACGATCGCATTTTCCGACAATTTGATCCAATCGCACATTTTCCATCGGAAAATCCCACCGTGCGTATGGGGCATTACAGTGTGAATTCACAGGTTAATGCTTGTTTAGATCTGGGGGTGCAAAAAGCCTTTTACTTACCTGATCTTCTGCTCCCTCAATGCTGTAAGACTAGTCCCCACAGCATCTTCACCCCTTTGTTTCAGCAGTCGAATACCCTTTAATGTCATCAAGACCAATAGGGATAGTCAACCGCCAAAGAGTAGAGAGAAGAAGGGGCCGGTTGAGTGGGTAAATAAAAGTATTTTCGCAGCCACACATACATAAATGAGCATTTAGCAGTGCAGGGGCAGCCCCATAAGGGTGTTTTCACACTAATCCACCGCAATAACCCAATTTAGTTTTTTTGCGCATGCAATTTTGTCACGATTTTATTGCAATTTTACTGCGTTTGCGGTGTGGTTTTTAAAGGACATTTGACTTAAAACCTGCACCAAAAACACATTGTAGTGCGTTTTTGCTGAGTTTTCAATTGCTTTCAATGGGAAGGTGCGTTTTTGGAGCGTTTTTTTAATTCCCCAAACATGCTCCATGATACAAGCAGAAAACATTAATTGATTTTAAAGGGAAGCAATTTTCTTGAGCTTTTCAGGCATTTTTTTTTTTTTTTTTACGGAAAAGAACTTTATTCTCCCCCGAGATGGGCATTAAAACTTTTACTTAAAAATAAGCATTTTAGTAGTGAGAAATCTCATAAGTTTTAATCAAATATTTTTGGTATTTTTGGCCCATTTACTTGTTACCCATTCCCTCTTTTCTGCTTCCGTTATATACACACAACTTCCATACCACATCTTATCTGTGACTGCAGCTGATTTTCAAGTATGGCTTTCATGTTGCTGGTGCTGTAGATTTTGGCAATGCTGCATAAGTACCGCTTCTGTCCCATAGTCAGATCTGGGTGCTAAAATAAAATTATAAAAGTTAATTCAAATAAAGATATGTGTACACAGACATACTTTACTCTGAACAATTTTTAATACTTTATTTCCTTCAGATACTTTTCAAGTCAACCTAAATGCACTGTTTACTGTAATTGGGTGACTATGTGGCAAATGAGGTTTCATGTTGATACATGTAAAATTATGCACTTGGGGGCTAAGAATATGCATACTGGGGGAATCAATGGCAGAGAAGGATCTGGGTGTTCTGGTAGATCATAAGCTTAATATTAGGAGAGAGAGAGAGAGAGAGAGAGAGAGAGAGAGAGAGAGAGAGAGAGAGAGAGAGAGAGAGAGAGAGAGAGAGAGAGAGAGAGAGAGAGAGAGAGAGAGAGAGAGAGAGAGAGAGAAGAGAGAGAGAGAAGAGAGAGAGAGAAGAGAGAGAGAGAAGAGAGAGAGAGAAGAGATCACTTTGCCCCTGTACAAACCATGTTTCCCTTTTATTGGTTGCACTAGATGGACTTGTGTCTTTTTCAACCAGACTAACTATATAAGATACAGAAGAAACTACAGTAACATAAGGTTTCTTGAATTAAAAATACATACTTCAATAGATTTTTTTAAACCAGAATTTAATGCCACTTTAAAAGAGAAGTTTTGGGTATAAAAAAAAAATCAAAAATCAAAAAAAACATGCTCACCTAGGTGGATGCTGCATCTGTCCCTCACTGTCTCTGCAATGAGGACTGAATGATCAAATGCTGCTGATTGCTCAGTTCTCCCCTTCACTCTGAGAAGAGAGAGGTGACTATCTGCTCTGCCCCATCAGCGCTCACTGGAGTGCTGGGCTGCTGAGCAAGCAACTGGCTCAGTCTCCCAGCAGCACAACTGAGAGGCTGAGACAGCTGCCGGTCCAGGCATTTGAATGGATCCTAACTGTAAAGTCAGGATCTTTTTCCGCTTGGACAGGCTGAGTGATGTCAGCCAACAGGCTGTCAGATGAAAATGGGTCACAGGAGTACAGAAAGAACTACACTTCTGTGATCCATAAGGGAAGTAGGGACAGACCTTCACCCTCTCCCACTACTTCCCTTCCACTCCACCCTCCTTCCATCCTCTATATCAGGCATGTCCAAAGTCCAGCCCGTGGGCCAATCGCGGCCCGCGGTCCGGTTTTGAACGGCCCGCCTGATTATTTAAACATATATATCTTTTGTGGCCCCCGGCGATCTCCTAGCACCGGGGCCACAAAAGATATATAGTCCGGCTGCCTCGGAGGGAGGAGGCGGGACGAGTGCCGTGCACACAGGAGGAGAATTTCCTGTTTACACGGCAGCCTCTGTAATAGGAAGTCCCGTCTCTGCCATTGGACGACTGTGCTGTCCATCAAAGGAGGCGGGACTTTCTCTTAAAGAGGCCGCTGTGTAAACAGGAGATTCTCCTGTAGGATGTCTTTAGCGCTCGTCCTGCCCTCCATGGCTGCACTGATGGTAATGGTGGCTGCATTCCTGGCAATTGCAATTGTGGAGCTGCATTCCTGGCAATGGTGAGTGAATTCCTAGCAATGGTGGCTGCATTACTGGCAATGGTGGGTGAAATTCCTGGCAATGGTGGGTGAAATTCCCAGCAATGGTGGCTGCATTCCTGGCAATGGTGGGTGAAATTCCTGGCAATGGTGGGTGAAATTCCCGGCAATGGTGGCTGCATTCCTGGCAATGGTGGGTGAAATTCCAGGCAATGGTGGGTGAAATTCCCGGCAATTGTGGGTGAATCCCTGGAAATGGTGGCAGCATTCCTGGCAATGGTGGCAGCATTCCCGGCAATGGTGGCAGCATTCCCGGCAATGGTGGCAGCATTCCCGGTAATGGTGGCAGCATTCCCGGTAATGGTGGCTGCATTCCCGGTAATGGTGGCTGCATTCCCGGTAATGGTGGCTGCATTCCCGGCAATGGTGAGTGAATTCCCGGCAATGGTGGGTGCATTCCTGGCAATGGTGGGTGCATTCCCAGCAATGGTGGCTGCAATCCTGGCAATGGCAAGTGAATTCCTGGCAATGGTGGCTGCATTCCTGGCAATGGCGGGTGAATCCCTGGCAATGTTGGCAGCATTCCCAGCAATGTTGGCAGCATTCCCGGCAATGTTGGCAGCATTCCCGGCAATGTTGGCAGCAATCCTGGCAATGGTGGCAGCATTCCCGGCAATGGTGAGGGAATTCCTGGCAATGGTGGGTGCATTGCTGGCAATGGTGGGTGCATTGCTGCCAATGGTGGCAGCATTGCTGGCAATGGTGGGTGCATTCCTGGCAATGGTGGGTGAATTGCTGGCAATGGTGAGTGCATCCCTGGCAATGGTGGGTGCAACCCTGGCAATGGTGGGCACTGCATTCCTAGCAATGGTGGGTCTGCAGATGGACACTGACCCTTATTTTGCTTCACAGTTCTTTATTTAAAATTGTAAGTTTTTTTTTCCTGAAGCTTCCCTGAAGTGATGGTGCGTGTTATACGCCAATAAATACGCTGTATCCAAATAATACACTTGCGTTCAAACATTCACCACACACAGCCACAAAGGCAAGAGAATTCTTGTGGGGAAGTGTATTAGTGCTCAGACGAACACACTTAGAGCGAATTTTAATGGTTCAAAGAATGTCAGGCAAAATGGTCGGCCCTCGTGCATGTTCACTTCATCAAATCTGGCCCTCTTTGTAAAAAGTTTGGACATCCCTGCTCTATACGAATTGTGGTGATTTTTTTTTTACCTTTTTTGAGCAAAAATGTTCAGGTCTGCCTCCCAATGCACGTCATTTGCCTTGGCAATTGATGCGCACACTGTCTGCTGTGCCTCCTAGGATATGCATTTCACATATCCCAGGAGGCATAGCCCTCCATTCAGAAAAGGAAGAGAGGGCGAGCCTGTCGGCGCACCATTGGGAGGCCCACCCGCTGAACCAAGAAGAGCTGGCAGGCTTCTCAATGATGTCAGAAAGAACATGGTGGCATGGGACAGAGCTGTAGCTGGGTAAGAGGGAATTTCTGCAGGAAAACACTGTTTTCCGCTGCCTGTAGCTCCCTGTAGCTCAAGTAGGATGTTACAAGGAGGCGGAAAAACACACAGAGTGTAGCTCAGGATTGAGCCTGCACAAGTGTCCCCATAGCAAGCGGCTTGCCATGGGATGACTTGGCAAGGGGTAATGGGCCAGGAGTGCCAGCGGAGAACCCAAGAAGAGGAGGATCAGGGATGCTCTTTCCAAAACCATTGCAGAGCAGGTATAAAGAAATAACAATTTTAGGTTTACATATAAAAACATATACCTTAAGAAAGGCTGCATCCTTCATAGACTTGGGGATCTGTATTGTTCTGACTTGTGAAATGACAGGAGCAGTCTCTGATGTTCCACAAATTCTTCCCAAAGTCTTTTGTCCACAAACACTATTATTATGTAGCCCTGAAAAGACCGGAAATGTTATACTTATCGTGGATATGATTGAAAATTCAAAAAAAAAATCCTTTAGTAGGTACCCACTCTGTGGAGGTTTCTTCTGACTGACGTCCACAGTCCTATAGAAACAGAAAAGCATGGTAAGTAATCAGAGCCACAGTAAGTAATTGTACTTACATAGAAACCTGGAGCTAACAAATTAATACAATATTATATTATATTATTACAATACCTAGAAGACAGGCCTCTTGCACACTATACTGATGTATGAACATTAGACATTCCTGGCAGAAAAAATGTGAGTATGGGCTGTATATCACAAGGCATATGTGTGCATTAAAGGTAATGTGGCATATGTGCATGCTTGCGCACATACATGCAAAAATCAGGCATGCAAAAATAGAATGTTTGTGCGCCCGTGTGTACAGGCACATTGAAAACAATGGTCTGCATTTACATCAGTAAAAAAATACCTGTATGCCTAAAAAGTTTCAGTGTGCAGGAAGCCTAATGCCAGGTACATTTTCCGTTAGAATAAACTCTGATGGTCTTTCTGGCGGAGTTTCCAATGGAGTTCCGACTGAACGGACTTGCCTACACACGATCACACCAAAGTCCGTTAGTTTCAAACGTGATGACATACGACGGGACTAGAAAAGGAAGTTCAATAGCCAGTAGCCAATAACTGCCCTTGTGTCGTATTTTGGTCCATCGGACTAGCATACAGACCAATGGTTTTCCCCATAGGAATTAATTCCGTCGGAAAGATTTAAAGCATGTTCTATTTCTAGGTCCGTCAGACTTTTTGAAAAAAAAAAGTCAGCTGAAGCCCACACACAATTGGAATATTCGATGAAATGATTCCCTCTGACCTTTTCTGCCGATAAGTCCGGTCGTGTGTACCCGGCATGAAGCCCCATACACACTATCAGATTTTCTGCTGAGTTTTTCCTTCAGATTTCCCAAAACCATGTTGTAATAGGGCCTGCTTGATTGCATACACACTGAAAATCCAAAGGTTTGACCTCATATTACATGGTTTTGGTAAATCTGAAGGAAAATCTGAGCAGAAAATCTGATAGTATGTATGGGGCTTAAGTCAAAACAAGAAGCCAAGATGACCAGAAGGCCTAAGAAGATATACTGTACACCCATTAACCCAAAAAACATTTATACAAGGCATGGCAACTTTAGATAACAAAAGAAACTAACTGAGTCAATGACTGGATCACACATAAATCTTGAGGTGGGGATGTAGCAAGCCCAAACACACCATACCTTTGCTGGCATGCTTTAGAACCAAAAAGCTCCTTGTCATCTGTTCAACAAAGTATTTGCTTCACACCACCAATTCTTTATCACCATTATGAAATTAAGATTTCTCCCCTGATATGTATCCTATCTTTCGTTCCCTTGTATCTTACCTTACAGTCAGTGTTGATGGGGAAATCGATCGATTTTCTTTCCTGAAACCCATGGGTGCAGGATTGAAAATCGCTCCATCTATGGCTGGCTTAACACATTTCTTCAACCACCCTCCCTCCAATACCACTGTAGAGAAAACATTTTTTTTTTCTCAACTTCAGCTTTAAAATATGAATGTAATATTAAGTAATTATGCTACTTTATTTAGGTGATGTACATCTGTATTAGCAAATAAGAAGTTGCCTTACTATGTTGGTGCCCAATTGAGGCATGATGAGAGAGTCTGTTATGTAGTTTATTCATATATTTAATTTGTGCAATACTTTTGTACATCATCATCGAACAGTTGAGCCCAGGATCTAACAATAGATTGAACTGTTGAGCTCAGAATCTAAAAACAGATCAAACTGTTAAGCCCATGATCAAAAAATAGATTGACCTGTTTGAGCCCAGGATCTACAAACAGATCCAACAGTTCAGCCCAGGATCTAAAAATAGATCATACTGTTGAGCCAAAGATCTAAAAATAGATTGTACGGCTGAGCTCAAGATCTAAAAATATTTCGAACAGTTGAGCCCAGGGTCTAAAAAAAGATCAAACAGTTGAGCCCAGGATCTAAAAATAGCTCAAACTGTTGAGCCCAAGATCTAAAAATAGATCAAACTGTTGAGCCCAGGATCTAAAAATAAAAATGAACAGTGGAACCCAGAATCTAAAAATAGCTCAAACTGTTGAGCCCAAGATCTAAAAATAGATCAAACTGTTGAGCCCAGGATCTAAAAATAGATCGAACAGTTGAGACTATGATCTAAAGATAGATCATACTGTTGAGCCAAATATCTAAAAATAGATTGTACGGCTGAGCTCAAGATCTAAAAATATTTTGAACAGTTTTGAATCTAAAAATAGATCAAACTGTGGAGCCCAAGATCTAAAAATAGATCAAACTGTTGAGCCCAGGATCTAAAAATAGATCAAACAGTTGAGACCATGATCTAATGATAGATTGAACTGTTATGCCCAGGAACTAAAAATAAATTGGACAGTTGTACCCAGGACTCTTGCGCCTACACTTGCAATGCCAGTGCTGCAGGGAGGAGGGGGAGAGAAGTGAGGGCTGATTATTGTTTAAATTAGTACGGTTTTTGTCCAAATAAAATCGTAAGAGCAATTCTCAGAAACAAAAGAATACATACAAAACTATTCAACACATTACGTCACTTCTGATGCTGTTTTCTGTTCGTATGGTGAGTAACCTCTTCACTTTTGACATGAGACTAGCATGCCACAAAAAACACAAACGGCCGTCCGAAAATCTGATCGTGTGTCCGAGGCTTTAGACTAACCTGAGTGTTGCGTAATACTTATTGCGTTAAAGCATATCTAACCGATGAATACAAAATGTAATATGTTACCAGTCCTTAGATGAATGGGCTGAAATCTCACTGGATCTCACTTTTCAAAAATACGCTGCACCTAATTGCATGATATTGCGGTACCATGCAATCCGATGCAAGCAAATGCACTGTGTTTGCAATCTGCATTTGGGGCGCATGTCATTAGGAATACCATGACAGCGGATCGCGCACCCAGTGCGTTTTGAACGTAGTGCGGGAAACACGGACACAACGCGCGTTTCCTGTACTGCGCTCTATTGTGAACATGAACAAGTCCTACGCACAGGGTTTTTATTTTATTTACATTTATAGTATACTACATATGTCTGTTAGTCCATTGTGAAACCAAATACAAACAGAAATATCCCATCGCCTGATAAGATCATGGACCAATGACAGTAAGTGTCCTCACCTTCCTGGCTTCCTCTGGCATGACCTGACATTAGAGTGAGATGCAGATGTGGAATTGTGTCCCTCCATCCTCAGAGCTCAGGCCGCTCTCCAGGAATACACGTCTCCATGGTTATCTGCACACTGGAGACAAGACAGCTGCAGCCTCACACCGTCCGCGCATGCGTACTATATCATTCGCCTGCTAACTGTTTTCTTAGCGCTAACATTAGCCGTACTGTTATAATATTAATAAGAGGTTAGTAATATTAGTCATGACCTAACCTACTATAAGAATATCGTTGTTGTACGTGTATTCGAAATGTGGTACCCGGTATGGGCGGGCTGGGATGACGTAGCGTGGTCCATGGCAGCCACCGTCCGGATCCCGGAAGTAGATCTCGTCGGGTGTAGTGGGGGAGCGGGAAGGTGATCATGCCTCGCTACGCGCAGCTGGTGATGGGACCGGCGGGCAGCGGGAAGGTGAGAGGGATCTATGATAGTAGATAAAATGATGGAGAGGAGATCTTCTCAGCCTTTACTACCTAGGAGAGGAGCCCTACATATCCAGTGTAGTGATCGGGGAAGCCTGCTGAAAATGATTCCTCTTTAAAGAGGTTGTAAACCTTAAAAAAAAAAAAATTCTGCAAGACAAAGTCATAATGAGCTAGTATGCATAGCATACTAGCTCATTATGAATTACCTGAGATCGAAGCCCCCGTAGCCATCCTCGCACACCGATTCAGCGGCCAAAAACGCTCCCGGGGTTACTTCCAGGTATCGCGGCTCCGGCGCTGTAATTGGCTGGAGCCGCGATGACGTCACAGTGCACATGTGGCGATGACGTCGGCACATGCAAATACAGGGATATCTCCTAAACTGTGCAGGTTTAGGAGATATCCAGTGTAGGCACTAGGGATGAGCTCCGGCTTGTTCATGCGCTCCACGTGTAGAGCCTGCCAGGAAGTTGGCGCTGCGTTAATCACAGGCAGTAAGACATTTCCCGATCTCTGCAGCCGCGAATCGGGAAAATGTCTCACTGCCTATCAGCGGCGTGCAGGCTCCGCACGTGGGCTGTGCAAACACGCCAAAGCTCATCCTTAGTAGCTACAGGTAAGCCTAATTATAGACTTCCCTGTAGTAAAAAGTGGTTGTAAAAGGTTTACAACCATTTTAACTAGTTGTCACCCAACGTCAAATGACGGCGTCCCAGAACGGCCGCTCTTGGGTGGACTTGCTAGGCGTGACCCCAATCTCTGTAGGGAGCTACTTCCACGGCTCTTTAACCATGTGATCAGCTGTGTCCAATCACGGCTGGTCACATGTAAACACCGAGATGCCGGTAATCAGCGCTCCTCGCCTCACACTGACAGAGGGTGTGGTGAGCAGAGCCGATCAGTGGCATCTACACATGTAATCAGGGCACTGATTATCAGTGCCCCCACCACTGCCCACAAGTGCCACCAATCAGTGCCCATTAGCGATGCCAGTCAGTGCTGGCTATAAGTGTCGCCTATCACTGTGGCCGATCGGTGCCCATAAGTGCGGCATATTGGTACCTCTTAAGTGCCCGCAAGTGCTGCCTCATCAGTGCCCACCAGGTCAGCCTATAGCCCCATACACACTATCAGATTTTCTGCTGATTTTTGTCTTCAGATTTACCAAAACCATGTAGTGCAATGGCCTGCCTGATTGCATACACATTGAAACTCCTAAGGTTTAACCTTATATTATATGGTTTGGTAAATCTGAAGGAAAAAATCAGCAGAAAATCTGATGGTGTGTATGGGGCTTATCAGTACACATCAGTGAAGGAGAAAAATTACTTAGTTACAAAATATACTGATAGAATCTAAGTAAAAAAAAAATGTTTTTTTTTTTTTTTTTTACAAAAATCCAAAAAAAAAACAAACAGCAGTGATTAAATACCTGTAAAAGAAAGCCTTATTTGTGTGCAGAAAATGATAAAAAATTGTTTGGGTACAGTGTAGCGTGACCGAATTTGTCATTCAAAGTTCGACAGCGCTGAAAGCTGAAAAATGGCCTGGGCAGGAAGGGGGAGTAAGTGCCCTGTAAAAGTGATATAACTGTTCACATTGCTACGCTGCGTTTTAAAAAATTCCTGCGTGCTGCATTTTTGGCACGCTTGTCAAAACCGCACGGCTGATTAGGGTTGCCACCTCATCCCTTTAAACCCGGACACACATGAAATACACAGGTTCTGAGGCAGATAAGGCACAGAGTGAGTTTAATTACCACCTTAATCAGCCACAGAACATTAATATGTGTTCAGTTTTAAAGGGATGAGGGGGCAACCCTACCTTCCATTAATTATCATAGGAAATGCAAAGGTGTGTTTTTTGACTCTTGTCACAGGTGCTTGCTGGGAGACAGGAATCCAGAAAATACATTAAAAACACCATGTTTTTAAAGCAGAGTTCCAACCTTATTTATTTTTAACCACTTGCAGACCACGTAATGTACATTTGTGGCTCTATTGCACGAACCTGTATGTCTCTACTGTAGCTGCAGACTTTTACTATATGGACACTTGTCTGTTCAGGGAGCCTGCGATGTCAGCACCCCAGCTGATCTTCGGATCGACTGTCTGGTACAGTTGCTGCCTTCCCAGCAGGGAAGCCTTTCAGCTTCACAACCAGTTCCCTACTGCTCATGTGCGAAGCTCGCTGCGCTTTGATTGGCCCAGAGGCGGAGGAAGGAGGAGGGGGCTGAACTTCCAGGAGAACGGGGCAGTGGCCCGCTCTCCCAGAAGTAGGGACTGTCCCCCCCCCCCCCCCCCCACACACCCCTGAAAGGTGCCAAATGTGACACCGGAAGGGGGAGGAAGCAATTAAGTGGAAGTTCCACTTCTGGGTGGAAATCCGCTTTCAGCAGCTTATCTAGTTAAGGATACAATAATGGTAACTATCTTGCACTTGTGCCATAGTACACATTATAAAATACTAATCGTATATGCAATAATATCTGTTTGCAAAGTTTAATCTTTGTTTTTACTCATATAATACACAATATATATACTGTATATTCTACTTTTTTTTTTTTTGTAATCACCTGCCTGTGATGTATGTTTCATTTTAGAGCACCTACTGTTCTACGATGGTCCAGCACTGTGAGGCCATGAATCGCTCTGTTCAAGTGGTTAATCTGGATCCTGCAGCAGAACACTTTGACTATCCTGTTATGGCAGGTAAATGGATACTTCGCTGTTTTTTTTAGGTAGCTTAAAGCGGAATAAAACAAAAAAATGTAATATATTGCAGCTTACATTAGAGGTGACGGATGCATTCATTTTCTTTTTTTCCTCTCAGTTTTCACCTGGTGATCTGGCCAGTGACACACCTCCTGTTTTAGAGTGCCCCCACTCTGAAGGAGCATGGGGGGCACCTTTGGATAGCAGCATTGTCGGGGAGGAGAGTGTTAAGATGTACTGACAAATTGAAGCCAAACTCCAGCTAACACTTTATAAGCAGTTACAATAACAGTTTTCTTTTTGGGATAAAGGTTTTCAATAAGAAAAGAAAATGAATGCAGCCATCACAGCTAAAACTTGGTAAACTACATTATAATGTTTGATTTGGGTTGAACCCCTTTGCACCGAGCGTACGCAAATGTGTGTACTCAGTTTTCCGGGGTTATGTCGGGATGATGCCCACAGCTGCAGGCATTATTCCAGTTATGTTTTTTAGAGCCGGCAATCGGCTTTCCAGCGATAACAACCGATTCGGCTAAAAGCCACTCGGCTGTTATACGGGAGGAGCGGAGGGGGACACCCGCCGCTCTTACCGGGCCTCCCGTTCCACCAGGAGGCCCGATCAACAATCCGATGCCTCCAGCGGCTAGGGACACCACCTATTACAAGGGATGACATTCCTTTTGACGGCAATAAAAGTGATCAAAATGTTTTTATTTTTTTTAAAAAAACAATTTATTAATATTAAAATAAGAAGAACATTTTTTTTAAAGCGTCGCCGTGACCTCATACAGCAAAGAAATCGCATACGGAAGTCACAACCGCATGTGTAATCGGTGTTCAAATCACACGTGAGTTATTGCCGCAATCGTCAGAGCGAGAGCAATAATTCTAGCACTAGACCTCCTCTGTAACTCTAACCTGGTAACCGTAAAAAAAAAAAAATACAATTTAAAGCGTCGCCTATGTACAATATCTCAAAGTGAGTACACCGCTCACATTTTTGTAACTATTTTGTTACATATTTTCATGCGATAACACTGAAGAAATTACACTTTGCTACAATGTAAAGTAGTGAGTGTACAGCTTGTGGGAGGAGTCTGAGAGACTATTTAACCCTCCTCCTCTGTCAGGGCCAGGGTTGGTGTTTTCTAGGTGACGGTCAGCCACGGCAATGAAGGCCGCCCTGCCGTCTACCCTTGCGGCCCAGGTTCCAGCGGGGGGAGGGTGTTGCCGCCCGCCTGTCTGTCTCTCCCGGATGCCGGCGTGGGGCCGTCCATTCATCCTCCACTACCTACGACTCCCTTTGGATAGCATTCCGCCCGCCTCTCCCGGCGTCCATGGTGGGGGGAGGGGCCATCCATCCATCCTCCACCACCCACGGCTCCCTTTGGCTTGAATGCCGCCCGCCTCTCCTGGCGTCCATGCCGGGGGGGAGAGAGGGGCCATCCATCCATCCTCCACCACCCATGGCTCCCTTTGGCTAGCATGCCGCCCGCTTCTCCCGGCGCTCATGCCGGGGGCAGCGGGGTGCGTCCTTTGTTCCAGGTGCATGGCTGCACTCTCCCTGCTCGCCCACTCCCCATGCGTCTAGCTCCACGAGGGAGCCGGCCACCGCCTCCTCTGTCCCCAGGCTCCTGGCACTCCACGTAGGTGACTCCGGCAAGTCTCTGGTGCGTGTGTGTTTGTGTGTGGGGGGGGTGACCGGCCACCGGCTCTGCTCCCCACACATCTGCAAAGGGGGGGGGGGGGCCTGTCTAGTTCGGCCGCACGCCAGATCCCCTCTCCCCTTGTTTTATATGGGGGGGGGGATTGGTCGGTGTTCCATATGTGCATCCATCTTCACCATCCGCACGCCTGGTGGGTCCCGGTGCTCACTGAGGGGGGATGGGTGGTCACCTGCCTGTTGTTCCTTTTTTCCTTCTCAGTTTTACTTGTTCTTATATTCTTTGGTAGCGTTCTGTCAGCGTTCGGTCACTGCCTTTGGTCCGGCATTTCTGTCGCACCATTCTGCTCGGCGGGCATTTCTGCCGCACCGTTCGGTTCGGCGTTTCCGCCCCTGGATGTCTGTCTTGGCGTTTCCGCCCCGGATGTCTGTCTTGGCGTTTCCGCCCCGGATGTCCTGTCTTGGCGTTTCCGCCCCGGATGTCTGTCTTGGCGTTTCCGCCCCGGATGTCTGTCTTGGCGTTTCCGCCCCGGATGTCTGTCTTGGCGTTTCCGCCCCTGGATTTCGGTCGTGGCGTTTCCGCCCCTGGATTTCGGTCGTGGCGTTTCCGCCCCTGGATTTCGGTCGTGGCGTTTCCGCCCCTGGATTTTGTCTCGGCATACAGTTTCTGCATTTCTGTCATAGCATTTCCTACCCCAGTATTTCTGTCAGTGTTCTGTCTAACATTTCTGTCTCAGCCTTTTTTGTCATAGCGTTTCTGCCCCAGGGTTTTCTGTCATGTCATTGCTGCCTCAGCGTTTTTCTGCCCCAGGATTTTCTGTCATGTCATTGCTGCCTCAGCGTTCTGTCATTGCGTTCTGCACCTGGGTTTCTGTTCGTTTCTGCCTCAGCATTCAGTTTCAGCGTTTCTGTCATGGCGTTGCCTTCTGTCATAGCGTTTCTGCACCAGGATTTATGTCTTTTTTGTTTCTGCCTCAGCATTCAGTTCAGCATTTCTGTCGCAACATTCTGTCATAGGGTTGCTGTCCTTGCATTTCTGGCCCAGCGTTTCTGTCACTCATGGCATACTACGGTACCTGTTTTCATATTTGTTGGTTGTCATGTCTCATCGTGCCTGTGTTCATGTTTGTACCTAGGGCAGTTAGCTAGGGCTCACATGTCAGGATCTGTCACGTCTACAGATCCATACGGGCTGAGGTTTCGTTATTAATGATTGTTGACCACAATCTTCTCGCCCGTATACCATACGTCATACGATGCATGTTCATTCACCACACCTGTACGTCTACCCACCACGGTCTGTGGGTACTCTAGGCCTGAGTTTCTGTTAATTACCTGTGTCTGAGCTGCAGGTTACTCGGGCTAACTCACTACTCACACGGGGGGGGAGGGGGGTTCGTCATCAGGTTCATTTATGCGCTGTGGTCTTGACATTTATGCTCATGTTTCATTCTTAGGTAGGCAGAGGGGCGTTGTTGTTCTCATGTCTGATTGTCTGTCATTTGTCTAGTTTGTGTTTTAGGTTGGGCATCCATAACAATATTGACCGTGCTTGCACTCACTTCCTTCAGTTCGGCCATTGTTGGGGGGGCTAGCGGATTGGTGCTGATATCGTTTCGCCACTGGGTTCACCCTTGGGTCAGTAGCAGTCCTCTATTTTCTTCAGTTGATGTCCTGTTGTGTTGAGGCCCTGGTTACCACCCAGGGATGTATAGTCAGGGTGTGTCCTAGCCACGGTCCTTAGGTGGTAGGTTTTTTTGGGCGACGTTGTCATGATTCTGGATTCCACTCTCAGCTCCGAGCTTGTGTCTAGGAGGTTGCCTGGAGTACTGCTCAGGGACATCGGTCCAGTCATCTTTGCTGATCCCTGGTCTGTTCCAGGTGGGGGCTTCAGTCACTTGGGCATGGCTGTAACATGCCATGGGACTTATTTCCCTGGGTTGGAGTCTGACTCTCCTTCCTCGGTTAAGGATTCGGTCTTGGTTGATAGGTCTCAGGCTGAAGCATGACCTGTTCGCATCCGGTGGGACCAGTCTGTCTTGGTGTCTCCATGTTGATGATGCTCATTGCCATGGGACCTACTCCTTCACATCCATCGGGCAGCCAGCTTTTCCTCTCCTATCACTTGTATTTTTGGCACTCACCCTCTCACTTCCTCTTACCAGGTATGGGTAGGCCGGGGGGGGGTGTTTCACGATGCTTCTTCTGGTGTCCGTTGTAGGTATTTTCAGGCTGCTCAGCCATCTTCTTGCAGGGGTTCTTCGGGTCAGCCCTTGCTCCCTTTTCCCCACGTATCCTCTCATTCACAAGCAGTTCATTCTCATGTCTGGGTTACCGTGGGCATCAGGCTCATCCTATCCTTCACGGGACGTTCAATTGGGTTTGCGTAGCTTGCAGGCTCTAAGGGGGTTCCTTCTCATCTCCAGGTCAGGAGTCGGTGGGTTCTACTCTCCCAGCGGATACTTACCGGTTACTTACGGTTGGCGTTTGGGCATACGTCATTTTATGGATGGGATCTTTACCTTCCCTTTCCCACCTAAACTTGTGTCTTTTTGCCCTCTTTTCAGGCATACTGACCATCCAGGCCATGGCACACCTCAGGCCTTGTTTCTTAAGTAATATCACATTTCCCACTTGAAGATTCCGATTACAAGTTTAACATAACAACACACAGCCATTAATGTCTAAACTGCTGGCAACAAAAGTGAGAATGTCCAAATTGGACCCAATTAGCCATTTTCCCTCCCCGGTGTCATGTGAATCATTCGTGTTACAGGGTCTCAGGTGTGAATGGGGAGCAGCTGTACTACATTTGGTGTTATCACTCCCAATCTCTCATACTGGTCACTGGAAGTTCAACATGGCACCTCATGGCAAAAAAGTCTGAAAAAAATAATTGCTCTACGTAAAGATGTCCTAGGCTATAAAAAGATTGCCAAGACCCTGAAACTGAACTGCAGCATGGTGACCAAGACCATACAACGGTTTAACAGGACAGGTTCCACTCAGAACAGGCCTCGCCATGGTCAACCAAAGAAGTTGAGTGCACGTGCTCAGCGTCATATCCATAGATTGTCTTTGGAAAATCAAAGTATGAATGCTGCCAGCATTGCTGCAGAGGTTGAAGGGGTGGGGGGTCATCCTGTCATTGCTCAGACCATACACCGCACGCTGCATCAAATTGGTCTGCGTGGCTGTCGTCCCAGAAGGAAGCCTCTTCTAAAGATGATGCACAAGAAAGCCTGCAAACAGTTTGCTGAAGACAAGCAGACTAAAGACACAGATTACTGGAACAATGTCCTGTGGTCTGTTGAGACCAAGATAAACTTATTTGGTTCAGATGGCGTCAAGCATGTGTGGTGGCAACCAGGTGAGGAGTACAAAGACAAGTGTGTCTTGCCTACAGTCAAGCATGGTGGTGGGAGTGTCATGGTCTGGGGCTGCATGAGTGCTGCCAGTACTGGGGAGCTACATTTCATTGAGGGAACCATGAATGCCAATGTGAACTGGGATATGCTGAAGCAGAGCCTGATCCTCTCCCTTCGGAGACTGAGCCGCAGGGCAGTGTTCCAAGATAATGACTCCAAACACACCTCCAAGACACTGATGTTCTAAAGAAGCTGAGGGTAAAGATGATGGACTGGCCATGCATGTCACCAGACCTAAACCCTATTGAGCGTTTGTGGGGCATCCTCAAACAGGTGGAGGAGCGCAAGGTCTCTAACATTCACCAGCTCCGTGATGTCGTCATGGAGGAGTGGAAGAGGACTCCAGTGGCAATCTGTGAAGCTCTGGTGAACCCCATGCCCAAGAGGGTTAAGGCAGTTCTGGAAAATGGTAGCCACACAAAATATTGACACTTTGGGCCCAATTTAGACATTTTCACTTAGGGTGTACTCACTTTTTACCAGCGGTTTAGTCGTTAATGGCTGTGTGTTGAATTATTATGGCCGGAAAGCAAATTTTAGAGAGTTATACAAGCTGTACACGCACTACTTTACAGCAGCAAAGTGTCACTTGAAAAGATATGATAAAATATTTTTAAAAATGTGGTGAGGCGTACTCGCTTTTGTGAGATAGTGTGTGTGTGTATATGTGTATATGTATGTATGTGTATATATATATATATATATATATATATATATATATATATATATATATATATATATATATATATTATATATTCAAATTATTTTTTTTCTTCTAAAGAACTTTATAGTTTTACAACTACAACTTTTTTCTGTGTGTTTAAAACACTGGATTCCTGGTTGTCATGCTGATCCACCTCAGTACTTTGAGTCGCTATCCAAGACAACGGTCTCTTCTAAAATTCCCAACCTGCATATTTGTTCCATGTCAGTGATTTAAAAGGCACTAAAGCCAGTGCATCAACCCAACATCCAGGTGGCTAGCATTTTCAAATAAGGTCAACACTAAATTACCCCTAGAGTCTAGTTAAGAAGATCTGCTGATTTGTAGCAGCCCTCCTACTATCAAAGGTATCATATATCAAGATCTGAACAGCTGTGTCATTAGATTAGAAAATCTGGGCATGGGTTTAGTCAATAAAAAGGGTCTCTTTCTTTTCTTTTTGTCAGATTTCACTTCACGCAGCCGGAGCTTGTATTCCCTAGCTTCTGAAGTCTGCATTTTTGTCATTTTTCATCCCTGGTCTAGACC
Organism: Lithobates pipiens; assembly: GCF_037356315.1. Classification (NCBI taxonomy): domain Eukaryota; kingdom Metazoa; phylum Chordata; class Amphibia; order Anura; family Ranidae; genus Lithobates; species Lithobates pipiens. Next base: position 85,732,048 of record NW_027507790.1, on the reverse strand, counting down.
AGCCTTTTTCAGCCAGGGTGCCTTCTAGGTACTTCAGGGTGTCCTGGCAAAATGTTTACAAATGACCAAAAATTGTCAACAAGCCTGCCTTTTTTTTTTTTTTTTTTTTTTACACAAAGCAACAGGTTTTCATTGAGCAGCATTACAACCACCTTGGACCCGATGTTAACCAGCCACTGGCATCTTAGAAAACAAGTGATGTAATTGGTTGGTTGATAAGGAGGACATCACGCTCATCCTAGTCAGTCAGTGTTGGGTGGCCCACGTGTGTGTAATTTGTATGGTGTGCACAATTTTAAGGGTACCTTGGCTGAATAAAGGTTGGGAAACACTGGCGTTGACTGTTGAAAATAAACATTTCTTTTAAGTACTAGTTTATCAAAAGTATGCAGAATAGTTTTCTTATTGCTTTGGGGTTATTATTGCTTTGCTTATACTGTACCTATAAATTTACATGTATCATAACCGCACTGGATAAGTGTTTTACTTGCCTTCCAAAAGGCTTGATGTTTCTAAACACGCTTTTAAAATAAAACTTTTTTTTTTTTTTTTTATTCATGTAAGGAGGAGGTATGACCAGTGATTTTATTGCTATCTGGTTCCCTTTGGGGAGATTTTCCCTTACTTCCTGTGACTTCTGTCACAGCCTGTGCTGTGATGAGCTGACAAAAAACAAAAAGCCTGACAGTTTCTTACTCTTCTCCACTCTACTTGGTTCCTATCATTGTGTCCCTGTTTTAGAGAATTACTATCACTTCCTGTCTTGGTAAAACTGTTATTGGAACAGGGAGTGAAGTCAGTTCCCTCCTTACTTTAGTCATACTAAAAGATAAAAATATTTTGGCTGGGAATTCACTTCATGAATATGCTATGAACTACTGGTTGCTTGGCTGAAAAAATGTTTTTAATCCCTAATGTATTGGTTTTTAGACTTTGTTCTTTGTTTGTTACAGATATCCGGGAACTAATAGAAGTAGATGATGTGATGGAAGACAGCTCTCTCAGATTTGGTCCTAATGGGGGACTTGTATATTGTATGGAGTATTTTGCCAATAACTTTGACTGGCTGGAGAGTTGTTTGGGGCACACTGAGGATGACTATATACTTTTTGATTGCCCAGGTAAGGATCAAAAGTTGTGATTGACTTCATCTTTATAAAAAATACATTTCTGATGTGGTCCATCAAATCTGCCCTTAGGTCATCATTGCACATAAATGAAATGGCATGTCACACCTACTTGTGAATGCAGTTCGAGTTCTAAAATTTTGAACGTTTTTCAAAGCCATATGACAGTTTTTTTTATGTTTTTAAAATAACATTGCTTTGCAGAATTGAAGGTGTACCTAAAGCCAAAACTTCTGTCCTGCAGACAAAAAAGGGAATCTTGCCAAAATGAGAGCTGCCCTCGTAGACCGTTTTTACCAGAACATATGCCATTGGAAAATTGCTGTTCTGGTGACAACCCTAAATGATTGATTTTTTTCACAATTTCAGTCCCGATGACATTAGTTCCCAGGACAAATAGGCTACATCTTTGGAAAGTGAACACAAACAGTAATACAATCTGACAGAGGTTCTGTCCCCTAACCACCTGATCCAAAACAAGAAAAAGGTTTTGGCTTTAGCTACTCTATTTATATAGTTATATTTTTGAGACGTTCTGTGCTCCTTGTTATTGGAATTGCATTAAATGCCATCATAATAAAATAACCTTTTTCGTTCTCTACCACTACCATATAATATAGTTAGTTCAAGTTGCTTCACAGTTGACTTTTGTTCTCCTAGGTCAGATTGAACTGTACACGCACTTGCCGGTTATGAAGTACCTGGTAGAACAGCTCCAGCAGTGGGAGTTTAGAGTCTGTGGCGTCTTCCTTGTTGATTCTCAGTTCATGGTGGAATCTTTCAAGGTAAGGTTTCTAATTGGAGATAAATACAATATGTAAATAGTGAAAAAAAATCATGTAAGGTTCTAGGACTGTACTGTCTAGTATAGGAGCCAGTAGAATAAATACGGATACTGTTCATGGAATTTGAGCATGTTCACTCAAGTAGAAGTTTCAGCCGTGTTTGAGAAGATGCATTCTGACTTGTCTGGCCGTATTGGTTTAGATGAGGGAGGCAGTGAGCAGAGCCCCTAAATTTAGCCCCTTCTCAGTCCTTTGTAAACATGACCAAATAGTAAAATGTTATCATTTGTTCTAGGTACAAGCTACACTAAATTAGCAGGTTAAAAAATTTGCATTTATTTTTTTTGTCTGTAAAGCATTGGACTTGCGATCAGCAGATTATGGATGTAATGTCAGGTTCCAGCAGATTGTCTGTGTAGCTGTCTGCCCGTACCTCTGATACGGACAGGAAGTTACTGAATGACAGAAAGATTAATGAACTATTCCTCAGCGCCCTGATAGTTCATTGAGAACTCTGTGAATGAATGATGTGGGACTCTTTTGAATTCTGACAGTGGGTTTGGGGAGAAGATCCCCCAACCTGATGTCACGAGGGGGCGGTTAGAGAGGGGGAGCAGGCATTTCTGTACAGGGTATTGACCACTAAGTATCTTTTCTTATTGCATTTAGGCCCCTTTGACAGCTGCATGACTTTTTTGTGTATTTGTTGCTCGACAACATAGGTCAGCCTGATCATTTGATTAGGCCGCTCTACATGTGGCAAACATGGCAAAGTAGCTCCTCTGCCTCTTTTAAGACAGTGAGGTGAGCCTGGCGTGATTTTGTAATGTGTGTTTCTCATGCTATAAAGCACCTCTCTGCTAGCCGCATGTTCTTGGTAATGCGTGCAGAAATGTATGTTTATGCACACGTTCCCTGTAACTCAAAGGTATGAGTGGCTTTTATGCAGGCCTCCTCTGTCTCACAACTTTTCCTCCAGAAGGCTCCTAGTGATTGGGTCCATGTGTTCAACTATTCCACTTTAAAATACATCGTAAAGAGCCCAGGTAGAAGAGAACCTGATCTGCAGCAGTACACGGTGCCTGAACCTCAACACTAGAGCTGCACGATTCTGGCTAAAATGAGAATCACAATTTTTTTGCTTAGAAGATAGATCATGATTCCCTCACGATTCTCGCGGTGTAACATCACCTTTTACATTAAAACAGAAAAAAATTGGACTAGCTTTACTGTTTCGTTTTATTTTTATTTTTTTATTATTCATTGAAGTGTATTTTTTCCCGAATCGAGATCACAATTTTTTTTAACCACTTCCCACCCGGCCAATGCACATATACGGCCGGGTGGGAGCCGCCTACTCCTGATATGACGTTCAGGAACGTCATTCAGGAGTAGCGGGATCGCGCGCCCGCGCAGCGGCGCGATCCCGATGCGCCCGTGTCACCCGGACACGGCGCATCTCAGATCGGCAGGAGGGCTCTGTGATTGGCCCTCCTGATCACATGACGGCCGTGTCCAATCACGGCCGTCATGTGATGTAAACAAACAGCCGGTTGCTAGGCAATCGGCTCCTCCTCTCCTCACACAGAAGTCATCGCTGTGGAGAGGAGAGCAGATCGCTGCAGCCGGCTGCTGATCAGTGAGTATGAGCTGCTTTTTGCAGCTTTTTACTCACTGATCACCAGTCTAGTGTACACAGTAAACACACCACACAGTAAACACATCACACAGTATAAACACAATGTCCCCACACATGTCCCCAAAACATACATGTCCCCAAATAATAAAAACACATGTCCCTAATAATAAAAACATGTCCCCCACATATGTCCCACTAAAATCACATGTCCCAATGATTATCTGCACACATATGTACGTGATCACCTGCACACATATGTACATGATCATTTGCGTACATATGTCCGTGATCACACAAACCAATTATTATACACTTAACGGATTTTTTTTTACCAAAAACATGTAGCAGAATACATTTTGGCTTAAATTTATGACAAAATTTGATTTTATTGGATTTTTATTGAAGTAGAAAAAAGAAAATATTGTTTTTTTTTTCCAAATTTCCGCTTTTTTGCGCTTATATCGCAAAAAATAAAAAACGGAGTCGTGAATAAATACCACCAAAATAAAGCTCTATTTGTGCGAACAAAATGATAAAAATTTCATTTGGGTACAGTGTAGCATGACCGCGCAATTGTCACTGAAAGCGCTAGAGCGCTGAAAGCTGAAAATTGGGCTGGGAAGGAAGGGGGCGAAAGTGCCCTGTATTGAAGTGGTTAAAGATGCAGCTCTATTCAACACTATTGATAACAGGCACTTTTTAGACTAGGTCAGATCCATTTTAAGTATACTGGATTTCCTGTGATGTTGTATTACTGTGCATGTTTTTTGTTTTTTTGTTTGTTTTGTTTTTTACTTATGTACATATAAATACACTCATGCAATCAATCCCAGGTAGAAGATAATTTAGGTAAATGAGTTACATTGTCCACGTGTCACCTTTTTAATATGAGAGAGTGCAAAACTTTCCATTTGTCAAGTAAGCCATCTCAATCTTCTGTCTGCATTGCAGTTTTCGTTACCCATGAATTTATTTTCAGATTTAATACTTGCTGCATACGCTTTCGTTTCCCAATATAACTGTATATCGGTATGAAAATTTGCGTTGAGGTTTTGCAGTAAACCGCTAAGGTCCGCTTCTATATTTTTATTTATTTTTCAGTTTATTTCTGGAGTAATGGCTGCCTTAAGTGCTATGATATCTTTGGAAATTCCACAGTGCAACCTCATGACTAAGATGGATTTACTGAACAAAAAAGCTAAAAAGGAGATTGAGAAGTGAGTTTACCACATGTTCAAATATAGAATTGAAAAACAGGATTTTTAAAAACTGAATTATTAATGTCTAAATTTCCTTGCAGTGGAGCAGCTGATGCGCTTTCGAGGATCTGAGACCCTAAAAAAAAAATATCTGTGCTTCACTCCTTAAAGAAACAATGTCATCTTGCCCATGCAGGGTAAGGTGAAATTGTCTCTGGAAAGGGCTCTCCCTCTCTGACCACTTACCTTTTGGAAAATGTTGTTACATCCTATTTTATTTTTAATTATATTCTCCTTTTTATTCACATAAGATTTTTAGACCCTGATATGTATTCTATGATTGAAGATTCAACCAACAGACTAAGAAGTGAAAAATTCAAGAAGCTGACAGAGGCAATTTGTGGATTGGTGAGTTATTGCCCAAAAAGTTCTATATAGGGAAGGGGGGACATTTTCTCTTATTATGTATACAAATATATTGCATGCTTAAAGTGTTTATACCCACAACAGTAAAATCATTCTGTATATGTAGTAATGCTTGTTATACTCACGATGGAAGGGATTAATCCTCTTCACTGTGTAAAAAAGGCTGTTTGATCCTATATGCACAGATCCCCTACTCTTCCACTGACTCCAAAACATCTAAAGATAAGACAGTTACTGGAGTCAGATTGCACGTGCTCAGTTTGTGTATTGCAATTGTATTTTTCTTGGGAGAGTGGCCCTGTGCTGAACACATGCGCTCAGCACTGTCCAGACAGAGGGGTCAGGGGTCTTGAATCCTGATAGGACAATATGTAAACTCCTCCTACAAGCTTTAACCAGGCACTGATAATTCACAAGACTGCTATATACTGCTGATGAAAAAAAGTAGTTGGCAGGTTATATTTACTAAAATGATTGCATTTCCACATTCTGTGTACTGTGGGAGACCAGATATAGTGAATGCAGGGTCTTGGGTTTAGTAACATTTTAAGAGGAATCTTTGTACAAGGCACACCACAATAGTAGTTAATGCTCTTACACACAAACACTGACAGGGTGTTCAGCTTTGACACCTGTACACCCCTTAAAAATGTTTACCCTCCAGCTAAAGAATGAGGAAGGACAGCTGGTTACAAAGGATGGGGAGATGGCGAAGGTATTGAATTTTAGTAACCATAACTGCAGTGTTTATCCTTGTGACACATCACAGGAAGCACCCTCATGGCTAACAGAGGACAGAATTAGATTTAGACTTGGGAGGGGGAGGGGGGCATGGCCTGCAGAGGAGCCGAATGGACGCGTAGCTCCGCCGTCACGGAAACACAGCGGCATGTAACAGCCCATCCACAGAGCCTTTCACACCCAAATCCACGGTGGATCAGGCTGGAACATCTCTGGAAACATGCCCAGCAAACGGCGAAATGATAGATGGCCCCACCTCCTGACGGAGTAGGTAGGCAAAATGGCACCAAAGCCTATATCGCTTCGGCAGCCACAGACCATAAATACACCACTAAAAAGAGAAATCCACTGTCAAAACACACGGCATCTTCAAGCCTACGCTCCAATCCTCCTACCCAATCTTCTAATAGCCCAGCTAAGTATAAGCCAAGGCTGGATGGCAACGGATTAGATCCGGAGGGGAGCCATGAGGAAAAAGTGGATAAAGGCAAAATTAGCAGACTTGGAGGATAGGTCGAGAAGAAACAACCTAAAAATAAGGGGGATCCCCGAATCAGTGCAGCAGAGCAACCTATCCCTATAGGTGACAGCAATGTTCAAAAATCTTGTACCGAGTCTCGCTGACTTAGACGTTACTATAGACAGGGTCCACCGCCTGCCAAAACCATTGCATTTGCCTGACCACATTCCTAGAGATGTACTCATGCATTTACATTTCTTCCACGTGAAAAAAAAACTTAATGGCAATAATGAGAAAGCAAGAACAAATCCCATCTCAATACCAAAACCTACAATTCTATGCAGATTTGTCACAGTACACACTTCAGAAAAGGAAAAGCTTAAACACAATAACCAAAGTGGCATGGTTTAAAGGGATTAACTCCAGGGATAAATCGATTCATTCTCCCACTCTACAAGACTCTGGTCCAGCTGCACCTGGAGTATGCTGTCCAGTTGTGGGCACTAGTCCTCAGGAAGGATGTACTGGAAATGGAGTAACTAGCAAAAAGGGCAACAGCTAATAAAGGGTCTGGAGGATATTGGTTATGAGGAAAGGTTGTGAGCACTGAACTTATTCTCTCTGGAGAAGAGACGCTTAAGAGGGGATATGATTTCAATTTACAAATACCGTACTGGTGACCCCACAATAGGGATAAACTTTTTCGTGGAAGGGAGTTTGACAAGACACGTGGCCACTCATTAAAATTAGAAGAAAAGAGGTTTAACCTTAAACTACATAGAAGGCTCTTTACTGCAAGAGTGGCAAGGATGTGGAATTCCCTTACACATGTGGTGGTCTCAGTGGGGGGGCATTAATAGTTTGATTAGATAAGCACCTGAATGACCACAATATAGAGGGGGAGATTTATATATAACACACACACGGTATTACTGATGTATAATCACACACATAGGTTGGACTTCTGTCTTTTTTCTTTTTTTTTTTTTTTTTTCAACCTTGTCTACTATGTAGCTATGGGTGTGCGATTCAGCAATAAGGTTGTCATTACCTAAGTGATACAAAACGATATCCTTATTCTCCATAAAATAACCCATACACATCCACTACATTATGGCCTTATTAGCCTATTTTTCGTTAAAATGTTTCTTACTGTGTTTGCCTCCTTGTAACATCCTCTGTGGGCTCCTGCTCTCTATGCATACTATAAATCCCATTGACCATAATCCCTAACTCATCTTGAGAGCATGCAAGAGAGGGTGGCTATGTACCTACATGCCATGGAGAACAAATGTAACTACCCTCTAACAGGAGGTGTTTGCTTTTTAGATGATATTCCTTTTATACTTATTTTCACAATTTATATATAAAATTAAAAAAAAAAATGTGGCAACCTTGGTTTACAGAAGAAAGCATCCTGTGGTTATGTCTGAAATCAGAGAGGGTAGTATACCTTCCAGTTTCACAATCTAACCATTGCCATACATTACTAAATAATGGCATGACTGGTGAAACATTTTTATTAACTGAAAGTTTGTCTGAATTGATAGTGTAGAAAGCTGTTTATTGCACATCAATCATCTCTCTGTTTGGTTTGTTAGATCGATGATTACAGCATGGTTCGATTTTTACCATTTGATCGCTCAGATGAAGAATGCATAAATATTGTCCTCCAACATATAGACTTTTCCATCCAGTATGGAGAAGACCTGGAGTTCAAAGAGCCAAGGGTGAGTACATTTAATTGAAAACTAAAAATGGTGTATTTTGATTAATTTCATATATGGTGTCACCATACACCTAACAGCCTGACCATACAAGCCTTTTTACAACCAACTTTAGATTTACCAGAACTATGAAATGTGAGGTCCTGTCTTATCTATCCAATTCATTTATATCCAGTCAGGTGTGTGTGTGTGTGTGTGTGTGTGTGTGTGTGTCTGTCTATACACACACAGTATCTCACAAAAGTGAGTACGCCCCTCACATTTTTGTAAATATTTTATTATATCTTTTCATGTGACAACATTAAAGAAATTACTCTTTGATACAAATGTAAAGTAGTGAGTGTACAGCTTGTATAACAGTGTCAATTTTCTGTCCCCTCAAAATAACACACAGCCATTAATGTCTAAACCACTGGCAACAAAAGTGAGTACACCAAGTGAAAATGGCCAAATTGGGCCCAATTGCCCATTTTCCCTCCTCTGTGTCATGTGACTCGTTAGTGTTACAAGGTCCCAGGTGTGAATGGGGAGCAGGTGTGTTAAATTTGGTAGTGATGCACCAAAATTTCGGCTGCCGAAACATATCGGCAGAGAATGCCCTTTTCGGCATTTTGCCAAAAGAGAAAAACAGCCGATAATGGAGCCGAAAATGGGGCGTGGTCTGGGTGGGGGCGGGGCTCCGCCCCTGGTGACGCAGGAGAGCCGCCTCCACCGCCTGTTTGATCACAGCGCCGGGAACATCACAGCTTTCATTTCAATAGCTGTGTGTTCCCGGCCGCGCGTGTGCCCATCCCCCTTGTCCGGGCACTTAGATAGACAGATCATCCGCAGGATTGGACGGATGATCTGTCTATCAAAGTGCCCGAACAAGGGGGAGGGGCTGTGTGTGACGGCGCGCGGCCGGGAACACACAGCTATTGAAATGAAAGCTGTGATGTTCCCGGCACTGTGATCAAACAGGCGATGGAGGCGGCTCTCTTCCCTGCACAGGCTGGCTGCAAAATGGGGCACACTGGCTGCAAAATGGGGCACACTGGCTGCAATGGGGCACAGGCACACTGGCTGCAATGGGGGACGCCTCCTGTACCACGTTCTCTGACCATCTCCTGTACCGTGTCCCCAGTCTGACCATCTCCTGTACCGTGTCCCCAGTCTGACCATCTCCTGTACCGTGTCCCCAGTCTGACCATCTCCTGTACCGTGTCCCCAGTCTGACCATCTCCTGTACCGTGTCCCCAGTCTGACCATCTCCTGTACCGTGTCCCCAGTCTGACCATCTCCTGTACCGTGTCCCCAGTCTGACCATCTCCTGTACCGTGTCCCCAGTCTGACCATCTCCTGTACCGTGTCCCCAGTCTGACCATCTCCTGTACCGTGTCCCCAGTCTGACCACCTCCTGTATAAAAATATATTTTTTAAAAACAGTAATTTTCGGTATCGGTGCTGTTTCGGTATCGGTTTCGTTTTACGGCCTAGTGTATTTTTCATTTTCGGTATCGGTTTCGGCACCAAAAAACCCATTCAGTGCATCCCTAAAATTTGGTGTTATCGCTCTCAATCTCTCATACTGGTCACTGGAAGTTCAACAAAGAACTCTCTGAGGATCTGAAAAAAAAAAAAGAATTGTTGCTCTACATAAAGATGGCATACGCTATAAGAAGAGTGCCAAGACCCTAAAACTGAGCTGCAGTACGATGGCCAAGATCATACAGCAGTTTAACAGGACAGGTTCCACTCAGAACAGGCCTCAGCATGGTCGACCAAAGAAGTTGAATGCTCAACGTCATAGCCACAGGTTTTCTTTGGGAAATAGACATATGAGTGCTACAGTTCATTGAAGGAACCATGAATGCCAACATGTACTGTGACATACTGAAGCAGAACATGATCCCCTCCCTTCAGAGACTCGGCTGCAGGGAAGTATTCCAATATAATGACCCCAAATACACCTCCAATTAGACCACTGCTGTTCTAAGGAAGCTGAGGGTAAAGGTAATGGACTGGCCAAGCATGTCTCCAGACCTAAACCCTATTGAGCGTCTGTGGGGCATCCTCAAACAGAAGTTGGATGAGTGCAAGGTCTCTAACACCCACCAGCTCTGTGATGTTGTCATGGAGGAGTGGAAGAGGACTCCAGTGGCAACCTGTGAGGCTCTGGTGAACTCCATACCCAAGAGGACTTAAGGCAGTGCTGGAAAATAATGGCCACCCAATATTGACACTTTTGGCCCAATTTGGAAATGTTCACTTTTGTTGCCAGTGGTTTAGACATTATTGGCTGTGAGTTACTTTGAGGGGACAGAAAATTTACACTGTTATACAAGCTGTACACTCACTACTTTACATTGTAGCAAAGTGTCATTTCATCAGCGTTGTCACATGAAAAGTTATAATAAAATATTTACAAAAATGTAAGGGGTGTACTCACTTTTGTGAAATATATTTTATAGTGAGACAAAGAAGACCCATAGAGCATAATACTGTTTGTAAAAACATAAAATCTATGTGTGCCCTTATATTAAAATGTTTTTCTTGGCATCCTGGGTGTTAGCACTAACATTCAGTAGGAGTGCGCCCCCCACATGCTACTGCATACAGGATGCAAGTGTGTCTCCCAATTAGCAAAGGTGACCTATTGGCCCAGGCTCTGCCCAACACGGTTCTTCATCCAGGACATTGTCAGGGGCAGTCTTGACTATGTCCTGGATGCTGAGATGCATTGGGAGGAGCCTGGGCTGATACCTCACTTCCACTGAATGAAACATTGTTAGTGCTATCACTCAGGATGCCAAGAAAGACACTCTTTAATGTGAGGGTACACACAAATTTTACATAGTTTTTACATTTTTAATAAGCAGTATAAGATATCAGTTTGCAGCTGAGGAGTAGAATAGAGGCGCTGTGGAAGATATCACATGTATCAAAAAGCAAATATTGTCCTACTTATTGATTTAGGGATTCTATGAATCTGGTGTTGAATTGCACAATATGGAGCAATAAAAAATTTTTTGTTTATATTTTATTGAGCACCAAATATATATTTGCTGAAATGTATTGTAGTAGGATGTTTTATCCCTTTTTTATGTATAGTACTGCACGGTTTGGTTAACAATTTGAATATCTAGGGAGATATGTGTTCCACTGTTGGGGGAAGGGGTACATATATACTGATAAGCGCAGGAAGCCTGTTTTTTTTTATTTTTTTTTTTTTTATTATAAAAATTAAATATAGCTAAGGGTGTGAGTCTATCCAGAGTTAGAGGTTGTAAAGGCAAACATTTTTTACCTTACTGCATTCCCTGCATTAGGGTGAAATATATTCCAGTGGAAGTATTGCCCCCTCACCCCCCTTTTTTCTGCCTTTTTAGAAGAAGTAGCAAACAGTCTGTATGTTGCACTTTTCACACCACAATTTTAATTCTTTAACTTCATTGTCTTTGTTCTGTTCTTGACATTTTATAATCTTTTTTTGATTTATTAGGAACTTGAGGATGATAAATCACAGAACGTTGATGAATTCTTCCAGGACCAGGTAGATGAGGATTAACGGCTTCAATGACATACTGGAAAATGATGCGCTGGGAAGGATACAGCTTTCATGACTTCCAAGGAATATATTATGGTGAATAGTGGAAGTGGGATTCTCAGTACACATACAGAGACTGCAGTGCCGAAACTTGCATGTGATGGACTTTACTAGACGTGTGCGGATACATTGGCAAGGTGTTCTAGATAACCAGAGTCTGCGCTGCATGTTTTTGCCTGCATACAGAATAGGTTTTTCTATCCTGTGCAGAAGAAGAAAAAACTTTATTTTGAAGTAACTGACAACCAAGTTTCAGTTGATTGCATAAGCAATTTTTTTCAGACATTTTTTAGTAAACAAAATCAAAGTCAATTTTATTCTGTATAAATGTAAGTTTATTTTTTATTTAAAGCTTTGCCTATTTTCACATTCTATAAATGGAATGACTACACTGTGTAGCAGAGCAGCATGTTTGCTGACGCTACCCCTCCCCTCCCTCATTGGTTGTCAAGGACGTTGTTGGCTTCATAGGCTCCCGGAAACCAGTGATGTTGACACTGGGCGGAGCTTTATGGGGAAGCTGAGTGACTAGTTCCTTATCGGGCCTGCTCTCTTCTTGTGATTGACAGCAAGGTGTGGGTGGATTCCATAACCAGTATTAGGCTGTCAATTGGCTATACAAGCTGCCTGCTGTCAAGCACTAAAAGAGTGGACCTGATGGGAAACTATATCGAAGTCCACTTAGACTCTGCCCATCCAGCTACAAAAATCCTCAGCCACTGCATTAGTTGTGAGACTGCTGCAGGGATGGAGAGGGAGTTTAACTGCACTGAAGACGGTGTGTCAGGCACTTGGCATTGGGATGAATCTACCAGGTACATGAATTTAGGGCAAGCGCTGACATTTGTCATGCAGAGACAAAGGATTTCTAAAGCGTGTCATAAACACTCTTTATGATTGTCTTCTATTCTGTAGAACAATTGAGTCTCTTAGAAAACAATGTTAACCACTTCCAGCCCAATGATGTCCTTGAATTTCAGTGGGAATATCTGAATGATGCCTGCAGCTACAGGCATCATTCAGATATCCTCTTTTTCAACTGACGATTCTGTGCACTGTAAGAATGATCATAGCGGCAGTTCAGCCAGCAGGGATGAATGAAAACAAAACTGACAGCCAAGGTCAAAGCTGCTATACTAAACACTAAATGTTAGTACATCAATCTCCCCTGTTGTGTTGTTGTGTTCTGACAGGGGGATAGTCTCCCCCTCCCGGGAACCATTTTTCATTCATGCCCCATCGACAAAAGCTCTGCTCTGCTGCAATACAGTTTTTATTGAACCGGCCGATGCCGCCCTACATTCGACCTATGTATACTAGCCTTTAGACTCTTTCACCAGTAACATCCCTTTCCTCAACAGACTTGTCAGCTTTTAATAGGTGATCTCATAGCATTTACTGGACCAGATATTGTGGGGCTCTGGGGTGGGGAAGGTTCTCAATCCAAACTTAATGCACCTTTGTCAGACCCTTCTGGTCAAAAAGTAAATGTGATTGTATAAACTAGACTAGCTTTTCAAAGCCGCCTTTGGGCCCCAGCAAAGTTTTTTCATCACTGCTATGTGTTCACTAGAGACACATGTGACATGCTCAGGCTGTTAAAGTAAATCCATTGCAGGTCAAAAAGTATTAAGCCAGTGAGTGTAACATAGCTTTGTCAAAAGGAGGTGCGTAATGGCAGCGTACATATTTCTTGCATGACAAGTTGACTATAAAGACTTCTACTTGCATCGTTTACTTTAAAGCTGAACTCGAGGCAGATTTTAAAGTATAACTAAAAACAACACTTTTATAGTTTTTATTGCTGTCTGCGCCCCCATTATGAAGATTCACTCTCTCTCCATTTGTCCTGTTTACCAATATCATTGAAAGTGAACTTCCCAAATGTTGAAAATTTGGGTTGTCCCCAGAAAAGTAATGGGAGGGAAATCTTCCAATGGGGACACTAGTTCTGGTGACTTTGGGGTCCCCAAGTAATTCCCTTAATTTGCAGGGATGTCCTTTCACTTCCTGTTTGGTTATGGGACAGAAAATTAAGGGTGATCTCCGCAATGGGGCGAAAAAAAATATGACGTTATAATCCTCCCTTACTCTAAGCAAAAGAGAAGTTTTGCCCATAGTTCTACTTTAAATACTTAAATAAGGCAGTCCCGTAATCATAAATATATGCAATGTACATACCTGTATTTTACCAGGTACATGCCTCTTGTGAGCTATACAGCAGAGCTCAGACCGAGAGAGGGAGAAGCAGCACAAGGAGTGTTCAAGTTGTGCTGCAGTGCTCATATGCTAACAAGGAACATGCTATCAGGAAAGGGAGCAGAATGGCAGTAAGAAGAGCTCATCGGTGTGCTGCTTCACATTTTACTGTCCAGTCATAGGCCAGGGAGGGGTAAAATCTATGTTTACCTGCAGAAGAGAAAAACCATGCCAGACAGGGCTATGATGTGTGGCTGAGGTTTATAAATCTCAGAACTGGATGGACAGAAATTTCAATCCTTTGGAAAGTAATGCAGCTCCCAAATATGTATTTCATCTGTATTTAGCTGTTTGTCCTGAGTTCAGCTTAAATGCTGATTTGATTGTTTTTATATTAAACAGATATGAATAAGTGTTTTAGTATTTTAGGCACTTGCCTACAGGGCCAATTCTAACACTTCTCTCATATGTAAAAAGCTGTATTTTTTTGCCACAAACACATGTTGTTGTTTTTGTTTTTTGTTTTTTTTTTAAACAGAGGCATTGGAGAATAAAATAGCGGTCATTGCATTTTTTTTTTATGTCACGCGGTTTTTGTGCAGCGATTTTTCAAAACAGTATTTTTGTAAAGAAAACACTTTACTAAGTTAAAAAAACAATATATAACACACCATTTAGGAACTATTTTAAAATATGAAAGATGATGTTATGCTGAGTAAATAGATACCCAACATGTTGGGCTTTAAAATTGTAGACACTCGTGGAATAGCACCAAACTATGGTACTTAAAAAATCTCCATGGGCAAGGCTTGAAAAATTTCTACAAGTTACCAGTTTAGAGTTAGAGGAGGTCTAGTACAGGATTATTGCTCTCGCTCTGATGATTGCAGCACTACCTAACGTGTGGTTTGAACACTGTTTACATATGTGGGCGTAACCTACATATGCGTTCACTACTGGACGGGGGTGCTTTAAAAAAAATCTAATGCTTTTATTCTTACAGTCTCTCTTTTTTTTTTTTTATATATATATTTTTTTTTTATCACTTTTATTGCTATCTCAAGGAATTTAAACATCTCTTGCGATAGAATTACTGCATGACAGGTCCTCTTTATAGAGAGAGCTGGAGTCTATAAGAATCCCTCTTCTACCTTTTTTAAAAGCAAAATATTAAAAATAAACTTTATCTTTTGCTTTAACTAAAAAAAAAAGAGCCTAGTTTACATGCTGGTGTAGTGTCATATTTTGCTCCCCATCATAGAATGCTCCAGAAGTGACGTTGCGGTCAGAAATTGTGCACTGCGCATGTGCGATGCGTTCCAAAGGATTTGCAACAATGCAGACCAGTGAAACTGTCAGATAATGTCACGAAAGTGAGGGGAGGTAATCCCCTCCCTGAGCCACGGTTACCCGCTCTCTCTCCGCTCTGTCTAAACTTAACGCCACAATTACCTCCCCTCACTTCCGTGACATTATCTGATGGTTTCACTGAACCAAATTGTCGGAAATCCTCTGGAACACATGGCACATGTGTTTGGAACGCATCGCGCAATGCAAAATTTCTGGCCGCAACGTCACTTCCAGAGCATTCTACAATGGAAAACAAAATATGACACTGCACCAAACGAAGCAAAAGTGGCGTCATTGCGTCATTCCGGTCCTCCAAGGCCATAGAGATAAACGAAGGCCAATCCTGCCTTCACTCATCTCTATTGCATGCCGCCGGATGCTTCACCGATCGCCTGAAAAGTGGTGGGAGGGGAAGTGGCACTCCTCCAGCCGCTTCTCAAAGTGATCCAGTGGCAAGTTCCCCACTCGGGCCATTTTTATCTTGTAGAGGATCGCCGACTAAAAAAAAAAAAAATGACGGGGTTATGCTGCAGCCATAACCCCGGTATTCCACTTGCCGACCAGGACATCATTTGTTAATGGCCTGGTCGGCAAGTGATTAAAGCCAGATCTGTATCTGTTCTAGACAAAGAGACTTTAGAATTTACATAGGTAATATGTGGACATGGAGGGTTGAAACTGTTGACACCAAGGTTTTTAAATTGCCTGTGTAATGGCATCTCTGCTGTGTGCTGGGTTGCTGTGATATATAACTGATCACTTAAAGTCCTTCCATATCTGCAATAAATTTATTTTTTTACCAAACTGATCTCATTGATTTTTGTTTCTGATTTTGTAATTATGATAATGTAATTAAGTAATCACTAATTTACAGAAAGTAATTTTGGGTAGAAGACCCCCTGAGAGACCATGAATATACAGTCAAGTCCATAAATATTGGGACATTGACACAGTTCTAATATTTTTGGCTCTATACACCACCACAATGGATTTGAAATGAAACAAACAAGATGTGCTTTAACTGCAGACTTTCAGCTTTAATTTGAGGGTATTTACATCCAAATCAGATGAACGGTGTAGGAATTACAACAGTTTGTATATGTGCCTCCCACTTTTTTAAGGGACCAAAAGTAATGGGACAATTGGCTGCTCAGCTGTTCCATGGCCAGGTGTGTGTTATTCCCTCATTATCCCATTTACAGGGAGCAGATGAAAGGTCCAGAGTTCACTTCAAGTGTGCTATTTGCATCTGGAATCTTTTGCTGTCAACTCTCAATATGAGCTCTAAAGAGCTGTCCATCAGTGAAGCAAGTCATCGTTAGGCTGAAAAACAAAACAAACCCATCAGAGAGATAGCAAAAACATTAGGTGTGGCCAAATCAACTGTTTGGAACATCCTTAAAAAGAAAGAACGTACAGGTGAGCTCAGCAACACCAAAAGACCCGGAAGACCACGGAGAACAACTGTGGTGGATGACCGAAGAATTCTTTCCCTGGTGAAGAAAGCACATCTTCGTTTAATTTCAAATCCATTGTTGTGTATAGAGCCAAAAAGATTAGAATTGTGTCGATGTCCCAATATTTATGTATCTGACTACAAAGGGGAGATTACAGGCATTTTTCTGCCTTTTTACATTGATGACCTGTACAAAATCGGGGTAAAAACACACAACTTTGAAACACTCAGGTGTGAATGCAGCTTTAAGCTTTCTGAGAGTTCAGAAAAAGGGGTGGAAAGCTGAAGTTGCACTCTGCTGCTCAGTGAGGAGAGCTCTGACAGCTTATTGGAGGGAAGGGACACACCCCCTTCACACAGGAATGGAGCTGAGGCTCTCAATCTGCTGAAGAATCCCTCCCCATCCCCATTTTTTTTGTTGGTGTCGGGAAAAATTGTCAGAAGTGACTCGTGCTGATAGAGGAACAAAGCAGCAGACAGAAATGACTCGGTGCTCTTAGAGACAAGTACACACTATAGAGGGACATGCTTTGTTCATATTTCATATCTGAGCTTTACAACCACTTTAATGCAGAGAATGTATTAAGGTAAACAATGCCTTTCATTTACAACCACTTTAAAATAGACATTAGTGCATTTTCATACTGGCAACTGTTGACCTGCATTGCCCATAGCAAGGACAAGGCAAATTATCTTTGAAAAAACAAACTGCATTGCTGTGCAGCGCATGGTTAAAGCATAGAAGCAAAAAAAAAGATGCACACCAATACCTGTTAAAAATACATTGCAGTGCAACATTTAAAAATGCATGCCTGCACTTCATTTGACTCTATGCAGTGTGTTGTAACGTGGTGTATTGATGCACATATATGGCATAAACAGGGTTTATTTACTAAAGCTGGAGAGTGTAAAATCAGGCTCACTTCTACATAGAAACAAATCTGCTTCCATATTTTAATTGCCGAAGCTTGAAGTGTTACTAAACTAGTACCCTGCTGTACGAAAATCATTTGTTTGGTTGCTAAAGGCAAAAATTTTTAGGGTTTGTCCCTTTTTTGGAAATTTTTGTTTGGAAGGTTGGAATCGGCTGACGAAAGTACACACTATCAGCCAAGGTTCACATTAATGCAGGATTGAAATTGTTACGCTGATTTCATTCCCGCATGTCAGTCTGATGATTTCAGAGACCTCTGTGCGGTTTCCTATTGTCCTATTTCTATTGAAATTGTACCTGAAATAGCCAAAATTAGTACAGAAACTACTTTTGGGAATCGCGCCGTTGCACAGATTCAGACGATTCCATTGCAGGCAATAGCCACCAATTTTGGCATATGATTTGACATGTCAAATCGCATCAATGTGAACAAGGGCGAAATCGTACGATTTTTCTCCAGACAAAAATATTCGCCGTTTTATTTTTTATTTATTTTTTCCCATAGTGTGTACGAGCCTTTACAGATAAATGGAGCCTTAAAGTGAATGTAAACCCCCAAAAAAAATTTCATTTAGGCTTGTACAGTATAGCAGGGGTCATCAACCCCCAGTCCGCGGCCCACTACCGGGCCGTAGCGTCTTTGCAGCCGGGCTGCGGCAGGCTGTAAGGCACCAGTGGATCAGAGAGGAAAGCGGGCGGGCGAATAAGAGAAGCGGGCTGGTGAGCAGAGATGACATCTCTCTCCGCCCGCCTAGCATCCCCACTCTTCCGCCCTCACAACGTGCGGAATGTCGGCGGGGAGCAGAGAGATGACATCATCTCTCCCTGCCCGCCTAGCATCACCACTCTTCCGCCCTCGCAGCATACAGAATGTCGGAGGTGCGGCGGGGAGCAGAGAGATGACATCTCTCACTGCCCACCCCGCATCTCTGCTCTCCTGCCCTCATTTAAGAGAGACCACTGAACCAGTGTCACCAATGCAGTGGCAATCCTCATCTGGTGGCACTGGCGGGTGATGTGGCAAGTGGCATTCCTCAACTGGTGACAGGCAGCCTGACAAGTGGCATTTCTCATCTGGTGCCAGGCGACATGGAAAGTGACACACTCAGGTCTCCCACTGATTCTGCATTATGGTGAGTTGAACTATTTCATTCATATTACAATGTAATATAAGAAATAATGCGCTTCAATCATTCTGACACCATACCAACCATGGTGCCATGATGATGGAAGTACCAACAGCCGAACACCAGCTATTGTCCGATAAATTGCCAGCAAAATTTGCTTACCCCCCCCACGCGTGTGCGTACATCACCCCCAGTCCCTCGCTGGGCCTTGGCACAATTTTCTTCCACGCAGCCGGTCCCCAGTGCCAAAAAGGTTGGGGACCACTGCAGTATAAGATTTCATATCAACTGTGCCCAGTCTTGCTACGAAGAGTTAATCCAGCTCTGAGCAATCCTCTTACCGTATATACTCGAGTATAGGCCGACCCGAATATAAGCCGAGGCCCCCAATTTACCCCCAAAAAAACTGGCAAACTTATTGACTCGTGTATAAGCCGAGGGTGAGACATGCCTGTCCATCCCTGTGTGTGTGTCCGTCCATCCCTGTGTGTCCGTCCATCCCTGTGTGTCCGTCCATCCCTGTGTGTCCGTCCATCCCTGTGTGTCCGTCCATCCATCCCTGTGTGTGTGTGTGTCCATCCATCCATCCATCCCTGTGTGTGTGTGTCTCCATCCATCCATCCATCCATCCATCCCTGTGTGTGTGTGTCTCCATCCATCCATCCATCCATCCCTGTGTGTGTGTGTCTCCATCCATCCATCCATCCATCCCTGTGTGTGTCTCCATCCATGTGTGTGTGTGTGTGTGTGTGTGTGTGTGTGTGTCCAGCCTACCTTTGTCCCGAGCCTCCGTCCCGTGCCTTGCCTCCTTGCCTCCGTCCCGTGCCGTGCCTTGCCTCCTTGCATCCGTCCCGTGTCGTGCCTTGCCTTGCCCCCGTCCCGTCCCGTGCCGTGCCGTGCCTTGCCTTGCCTCCGTCCCGTGCCCTCTTCGTCGGCGGCCATTTTAAAATTCAAAAGCTGCGCCGCCGCCTTCGCCTGTGATAGGCGGAACACTGAATTTCCCAGCAGCCTGTGTTCCGCCTATCACAGACGTCGTATCATCCTCGTCCGTAGTACGAGGATGATACGATGTCCGTGATAGGCGGAACACAGGCTGCTGGGAAATTCAGTGTTCCGCCTATCACAGGCGAAGGCGGAGCCGGAGGCGCGGCTTTTGAATAGAATGGCCGCTGTCTGTCTGCTCGACACGCTGATCGAGCGGGCAGACAGCGATGACTCGAGTATAAGCCGAGGGGGGCACTTTCAGCCTCAAAAAAGAGGCTGAAAATCTCGGCTTATACTCGAGTATATACGGTATCTTTTTTCCAGACAGAGAAATAGGAGTCCTTCTTCCCCTTTCTGTGAGTAACAGGTGATTTACATATCTCATGCACAAGCCAGAGAAAGACATTCTGTGTACTTCCTTTCTTCTCCAGCTCTCCCAGGATTGGCTGCTCCACACCTCAGCATGATTGGGCATGCTGAAGTCATGTGGTGACTTTTCTGGGTTTTGCCTGGATGTTAGTGATCATAGCAGAAGTTCAATGTGCAAAATACACAGGAGAAAATTCATGTTGATAAGGGGAGTGTAGAGGTGAACAGGGAGTCTACTGACATCACGACTCCAACTACCGAGCTCCGGACAACAGACCCACCCACAGAATCTGCAGGTTTTTTTGGGTCTCATAACAGACAGAGAGGAGACATTTGACAGGTAAGTAAACATGCATGAGACATGTATATCCTTATAGATAACCAGTATGACAGTAGTTTATAAAGGATGAGAGTGGGTTTACATTCACTTTAAGCTTGGTGCTAGCAGGCTTTATATAAAAAAGGAGAGGGATTTCTTTATCGTACATCATGGGACACAGAGCCTTAAGTAATTACTTAATGGGTTATAGGCCACTATCAGGTGATGGACACTGGTATACCCAATCGAGGAAGTTCACTCCCTAAAAAAAAAAACAAGATCCGCTCCTTTCGCATGGAGACGATCAGGTCAGTAGTTTCTATCCCTCTAGGAGAACTTCTGGCATCAATCGACATCAAGGATGCATATCTGCATGTCCTTATATTTCCCGCTCACCAAAAGTTTCTGCGGTTCGAGTTAGAACAGTAGCATTTCCAGTTTGTAGCCCTGCCCTTCGGGCTAGCCACAGCACCCCGGGTGTTCACAAAAGTGCTGGCTCCACCTCTAGCCAGGTTAAGGACACAGGGCATAACAGTCATAGCGTGCCTAGACAATCTATTGCTAATAGACCAGTCGGTGGCTCGTTTGGAGCAATGTGTACACATTACAACCAGTTACCTGGAAAGTTTGGGTTGGATTCTGAACCTAGAGAAATCTTCCTTAAGACTGGAGTACTTGGGCCTGGTCATAGACACAGCCCAGGAAAAGGTGTTCTTGCCTCAGGCAATGATCAACTCCATAAGAGAGCTGGTGTGGATGGTCAGGTCAAAAAGCGATCCCTCCATTAGCCTTGGCATGAGGTTACTAGGAACCATGGGGGCTCCCTATGTTCCCTATGCCCAGTTCCATTCAAGACTGTTGCAAAACAGTATCCTGTCCACTTGGAACAAAATGATTTCAGCTTTAGACTTGCCAATGTGGCTGTCCCCAAGGGTGTCGCACAGCCTCAGTTGGTGGTTACTAACTCAGAATCTGCTGTAAGGAAAATCCTTCAGATCAGTTATCTGGAAAGTGGCAATGACAGATGCCAGCCTTTCAGGCTGAGGAGCAGTACTAGAAAAGACAATTGTCCAGGGACAATGGTTTAAGAGCTGAAAGAACCTTGCCCATCACTATCTTAGAGATTCGGGCAGTACGTCTGGCTCTAAAGGCCTGTACTTTCAGGTTACGGGATTGTCCTGTCAGGATTCAATCCGACAATGCCACAGCTGACCTATATCAATCACCAAGGGGCACCAAGAGTCTCTCAGTGCAGAGAGGTGAACCATATTCTAACTTGGGCAGAAAGGAATGTTCTGTGCCTATCGGCAGTCTTCATTCCGGGAGCAGAGAATTGGCAGGCGGACTACTTGAGTTGCCAGCAGTTAGGGAATGGTCTCTTCACCCTGACATATTTTGAGCTGTTTGCCAAAGATGGGGGACTCCGGACGCAGATCTTTTAGCATCCAGGTTCAGCATGAAGTTAGTCAACTTTGTGGCCAGAACAGGGGATCTACTCGCATGCGTAACGGATCTGTTGGTGACCACGTGGGATCAGTTCTCACTGATCTATGCATTCCCCCCTATTCAGTTGCTGCCTCGACTTCTTTGTAGGATCAAGCTGGAAAGAAAGCCGGTAATTCTGGTGGCACCAGCATGACCCACCCAAAAGGTCGGGGGTATACAGAAATTGTAAAGATGGCAGTGGAGGGCCCATGGTCCCTCCCACTATGGCCACATCTGCTCTCACAGGGACCGATTTTCCATCCTACCTTACGGTCTCTAAATTTAAAGGCTTGGCTATTGAAACCCACATCCTGAATAAACGTGGGCTTTCCGGGTCAGATATCTCTACCCTGATTAATGCAAGGAAGCCAGCTTCCAGAACTATATATTATACAGTCTGGAGGGCTTATGTTTCCTGGTGTGAATTGCACGGTTGGCACCCTCAGAGATATATCATAGGCAGCATTGCCTTTCTACAATTAGAGGTAGAAATGAAATTGGCCTTGAGTACTATTAAAGGCCAAGTCTCAGCTTTATCAGTCTTATTTCAAAGGCCGCTTGCTACACATTCTTTAGTCTGAAGTTTTATGCAAGGGCTGAGTTTTAATCTGCTCGTCAAACCTCCCTTGGGACTTGAACTTAGTTTTGTATGTGTTACAAAAACAGCCATTTGAACCAATACAACATATTCCCCTAGTCCTGACAAGGAAGTTGGTATTTTTGGTTACTATATCCTCAGCAAAGAGGGTTTCGGAATTGGCTGCTCTTTCTTGCAAAGAGCCATATTTGATTTTTCATGAGGACAGAGTGGTGTTACGCCCTAGTCCAGACTTTTTGCCAAAAGTGGTTTCAGGTTTTCACCTGAACCAAGATATTGTCCTGCCATCGTATTGTCCAAAACCATGTTCGAAGGAAGAATAGTCACTACATTGTCTTTATGTGGTTAGAGCAGTGAAAATTTATTTAAAGGCAACTGCTCAGATTCGTAAGACTGATGTCTTATTTATTCTGCCAGAGGGTCCTAAGAAAGGACAGGCAGCATCAAAATCCACTGTCGCTAAGTGAATTCGGCAAGTTATAATTCAAACTTAGAATTTAAGAGATAAGATTCCGCCTTTTCAAATTAAGGCGCATTCTACCAGGGTGGTTAGTGCTTCTCGGGCAGTGCGTCATCAGGCCTCCATGGCTCAGATCTGTAAGGCCACAACTTGGTCTTCAGTGCATACATTCACCAAGTTTTATCAGCTGGATGTAAGGAGGTATGAGGATATCGCCTTTGGGTGCAGTGTGCTGCAGGAAGCAGTATAAGTCCTCAAGTCTGGGGGTACCCTCCGGATTGTGTCTCCCTCCCCTCAAGCAGCATTGCTATGGGACGCCACATTAAATAATTACTTAAGGCTCTGTGTCCCATGATGTACAATAAAGAAAATAGGATTTTTATAACAGCTTACCTGTAAAAGCCTTTTCTTGGAGTACATCATGGGACACAGAGTTCCTCCCCCTCTTTTTTGGGATTTAAGTATATTGCTTTGCTACAAAAACTGATGTGCTCCTAGAAGGAGGAGGGGTTATGTAGGGAGTGAACTTCCTGGATTGGGTATACCAGTGTCCATCACCTGAAGGTGGCCTATAACCCATTAAGTAATTACTTAACCACTTCCCGACCAGCGCACGACGATGTACGTCGACAGAATGGCACAGGCAGGCATATTGGCGTACAGGTACGTCAAATATTCAATGCCGCCCTGCCATCGGGAGCGCGCCGCCGCCGGCGCGCTCCCGCGCTGGTCGGGACCCCCGTGAGTCCGGTCGCGGGACCCGCGGACTCGATCGCCACGGGCATCCCCGCGCTAGTCTCACGGGACGGCTGAATGGAGGAAATGCCGTGTAAACAGCATTTCTCCATTCTGCCTAGCAACTAGTGACGCTGATCTCTGCTCAATGTGATTGGAGCAGAGATCAGTGTTCACTAAATGAAAGCCCAACCCCCCAACAGTTAGTAACACGCCCCTAGGAACACTTAACCACTACACTGCCACCCCCTGGTTAACCCCTTCACTGCCAGTGTCATTTACACAGGAATCACTGCATTTATATAGCAGTGATTACTGTATAAATGACAATGGTCCCAAAAATGTGGCAAAAATGTCCGATGGGTCCCCCACAATGTCGCAGTCACAATAAAAATCGCTGATCGCCGCCATTACTAGTAAAAAAAAAAAAAATAATAAAAAATTATTAATAAAAATGCTATAAAACTATCCCTATTTTGTAAACGCTATAACTTTTGCGCAAACCAATCAATAATCGCTTGTTGCGATTTTTTTTACCAAAAATATATAGAAGAATACGTATCGGCCTAAACTGAGGGAAAAAAATGGTTTTTTATATATTTTTGGGGGATATTTATTATAACAAAAAGTAAAAAATAATGCGTTTTTTTCAAAATTGTCGCTCTATTTTTGTTTATAACGCAAAAAATAAAAACCGCAGAGGTGATCAAATACCACCAAAAGAAAGCTCTATTTGTGGGAAAAAAAAGGACGTCAATTTTGTTTGGGAGCCACGTCGCACGACCGCACAATTGTCAGTTAAAGCGACGCAGTGCCGAATCGCAAAAAGTGGTCTGGTCTTTGACCAGCAAAATGGTCCGGTCTGCAAGTGGTTAAGGCTCTGTGTCCAATGATGTACTCCAAGAAAAGGATTTTACAGGTAAGCGGTTATAAAAATCCTATTTTTTGGGACTTTAACCACTCCCTGCCCGCCATATAACAAAATGATGTCTGGGAAGTAATTTCATTATCCTGACTGGGCGTCATATGACGTCCAGCAGGATAAGCCACGATCCATGTTGTGGTGTGTCAGTCCGACACACCGTAACTCCGATCTAGGTAAAGAGCCTGTGACGTAGGCTCTTTACAACGTGGTCAGCTGTGTCCAATCACAGCTGATCACAGTGTAAACTGGAAAAGCCGTGTATCAGCTTTCCCTCTACTCACGTCTGACAAACACGAGTAGAAGAGAGCCAATTGGCTTCTCTCCTGACAAGGGGGGGGGGCTGCGCTGATTGATTGTCAGTGCAGAACCACCAAGGATACCAATCAGTGCCCATCAGTAATGCCTGCCAGTGCCACCCATTAGTGCTGCATGTTAGTGCCCATCAGTGAAGGAAAAAACCCAGTGGTGATCAAATACCACCAAAAGAAAGCTCTATTTGTGGAAACAAAATGATAAAAATGTTATTTGGTTACAGTTAGTGATGGACGAACTTCCGACGGGACGTTTCGCGAACGCGGACTGCGAACGCGGCCGATAGTTCGCGAACCGTAACGTTTGCGGCGGGCCCCATTGACTTCAATGGGAGGCGAACTTTGCAAACCTACAGGTCAAATTTGCAGCCACAAAATAATTAATAGCTGTGCAAACATAGTCCCACCACATGGCCAATGACATAACACATGTATGAGGTGAATCTGGGATCGACAACTACAAGCATTCTTTTTTTATATGGGAAATTGTTGTGACAATTCAGGACTGTGGAGCGCATGAAGGCAATGGAGGAGAGGGAAGGTCAGGGTAGGCAAAGAAGAGGGTGCAGGAGATGATCACCAGCACCGTGAGATACAGCAATGACACCTGCACCGTGATAGAGTCATCTGACACCAGCACCGTGATAGAGAGCACTGACATCAGCAGAGTGACATACAGCAATGAGACCTGCACCATGACAGAGAGCACTGACACCAGCACCGTGATAGAGAGCACTGACATCAGCAGCGTGACATAAAGCACTAAAACCAGCACCGTGATATACAGCACTGACAGCAGCACCATGATAGAGAGCACTGACATCAGCAGCGGGACATAAAGCACTCACACCAGCACTGTGATATACAGCACTGACAGCAGCACCGTGACAGAGAGCACTGACATCAGCAGCGTGACATACAGCAATGACACCTGCACCGTGATAGAGTGATCTGACACCAGCACCATGATAGAGAGCACTGACATCAGCAGCGTGACATAAAGCACTAACACCAGCACCGTGATATACAGCACTGACAGCAGCACCGTGATAGAGAGTACTGACACCTGCACCGTAAGCAGCCCCAGGAGGAAGTCAGCATAGCACAGGGATGGTGGGAGCCCCTCATAATGAGCATAGCACAGGGATGGTGGGAGCCCCTCATAATGAGCATAGCACAGGGATGGTGGGAGCCCCTCATAATGAGCATAGCACAGGGATGGTGGGAGCCCGTGCCATAAGCAGCCCCAGGAGGATGTCAGCATAGCACAGGGATGGTGGGAGCCCCTCATAATAAGCAGCCCCAGGAGGAAGTCAGCACAGCACAGGGATGGTGGGAGCCCCTCATAATGAGCATAGCACAGGGATGGTGGGAGCCCCTCATAATGAGCATAGCACAGGGATGGTGGGAGCCCCTCATAATGAGCATAGCACAGGGATGGTGGGAGCCCCTCATAATGAGCATAGCACAGGGATGGTGGGAGCCCCTCATAATGAGCATAGCACAGGGATGGTGGGAGCCCCTCATAATATGCACAGCAGAGGTACAGCCCCAGGAGGAAGTCAGCACAGCACAGGGATGGTGGGAGCCCCTCATAATAAGCAGCCCCAGGAGGATGTCAGCATAGCACAGGGATGGTGGGAGCCCCTCATAATAAGCAGCCCCAGGAGGATGTCAGCATAGCACAAGGATGGTGGGAGCCCCTCATAATAAGCATAGCACATGGATGGTGGGAGCCCCTCATAATATGCACAGCAGAGGTACAGCCCCAGGAGGAAGTCAGCACAGCACAGGGATGGTGGGAGCCCCTCATAATAAGCAGCCCCAGGAGGAAGTCAGCACAGCACAGGGATGGTGGGAGCCCCTCATAATAAGCAGCCCCAGTAGAAATATGACACCGCTCAAACTCTTTAAAGAGGAGGGTACGGGCATATAGTACGGTGTGCTTTTTTTGGACAAGGAAGTGAGCCAAATGAAGAAAGAAGGTCTGTGTGCTCGATTAAAAAAATTGTTTATAGACATATACATGGTCTACTGGTCACATGTGTTGAATTCCTCCGAGATCCATGCCTCATTCATTTTTAGAAATGTGAGGTAGTTAACACTGTCGTGAGCTAGGCGAGTACGCTTATCGGTCACGATCCCCCCTATATATATACAGAATAGCAGACTGTACCTCACTCAACCCTATGTACTGTAGCACCCTAGACCAAGTTACCAGTCCTTATAAGGACCTTTGTGGAACAAGTAGGTTGTGACTGATTAGCAGACTGTACGTCAGTCCCTATACTGATGGAGGACTGCTGCAGTATAGGGCAGCGGTCAGCAGTAGTGCCCCTCAACCCTATGTATTGTGGACCTATACCAGTCCTTACAGAATAGCAGACTGTACCTCACTCAACCCTATGTACTGTAGCACCCTAGACCAAGTTACCAGTCCTTATAAGGACCTTTGTGGAACAAGTAGGTTGTGACTGATTAGCAGACTGCAGCAGAAGGGCAGCAGTCAAGTATAATATTCTTTCTATATTTGGAAGAAAGAATATTATACGTGTACAAGCTTATAACCATACCAGTCCTGAAAAGAACCTTTGTGGACCTAATAGTAGTAACAGCTACTGATTAAACTGACCCTCACTGCCTCACACACAGCTTCCTGCCTGTCCCTATATAAACTGACAAAACAGAGGCTGCTGGAACAATAACTTGAATTGCACTTTTGTGGACCTGATAGTAACAGCTAATGATTAAACTGACTGTCCCTGCAGCACACACCGTCCTGTCCCTTTCTCTACACTGACAAAAGACACTCAGGCTGCTGCAACAATCACTAGCACAGCACTGCCTCAAACCTATATCCTGAACTACACCTAACACCTATACCAGTCCTGAAAAGAACTTTTGTGTACCAAATAGCTAGCGATTTGGGTCACTGCAATCTCTCCCTGCTCCACACAGCAACCTCTCCCTATAGTGACAGAAGAAAGAATGTAAAATGGCCGCCGGATCGGGTCTATTTATAAGTTAGGGGGAATGTCCAAGTGTCCATGTGCTGTAATGTCTCAATTGGCTGTCCTGTACCCCATGATGGATGTGTCATCATAGGTCAAAGTTCTTTTACACAGTAAACACGGAAGTCCGCCGGGCGAATGGCGGCAATAGTCCGCCGATCGGCCGGACCGCGAACAGCCGAATTTCGCCGCGAAATGACCGCCGGGCGAACCGTTCGGCCATCCCTAGTTACAGTGTTGTATGACCACACAATTGTCATTTAAAAAGCGACAGCACTGAAAGCTAAAAATTGGCTTGGGCAGGAAGGGAGGAAAGTGCCCTGTATTGAAGTGGTTAAATGAAACGTATGTAAATATAGCTCCATCCTTTAGATCTGTTTTACACCTATGCATTTTTAAGTGCGTTTTCAGTTTTGCAGAAACACACTACAGTCCATTTAACATAGTTTCTATGGATGCAGTTCACATCTGTGCATTTTATGGAAAGGGCCAGTGACTTTTTTCTGGTTTTTGGTTCCATAGACTCTAATGGATCAAAAATGTGTACTGAAAAACGCAAAATGCACCTGGAATATGAAAACTGCAACCTGCGTAGTGTTTGTATTCATATTATATTAATATATTAATAACACGTGACAAAACACTGAATAAGAACTAACAACAACAATGTTACATTGTGTAATTGTGTATTATGAAAACTATCCTCGATTACATGGACCACTTCAAAGACAGAATGTAAAATCTGTATAAATGAGGCAATTTGGGCCATTTAGTTAACATATAATACATTGGATAATCCTTACGCGTTTCATGGATTAATTCGCTCTTCAGGGGCAGGTGCATTGGATATCTATAGGAAAACACAGATATAAAAATAAAATAATCGAGCAGAAATGGCAGACACAAAAGAGAAGGATAGTAACCAAAGGGAGGAAAGTCTGCCTCCCCTTTGAGTACTTACATATAAACTTAATATGACATGGTGTGGTTGTGGCATGTGGATTCCAAGTCTATGATTTGAAAAAATGTAATAAGATAATGTGTATCTAACTTTAACAATATTGTGAATAAAGCCCCATACACACGATACGAAAATCGTAAGTAAAATTTTGTCTGATGAACGATCTGCCGATTTTCAAATTGTTAGTACGGTGCTTTCAACAGCTGATTCCAATTTTTCGTATGACAAAAGCTGGATGTGCAGGCTATAAAATTTTTGTTGGATTTGAACACAACGTCCAATCATCGTTTAATCAGTACGGTTTTCGTCTGGAAAAAATTGTAAGAGCAAGACTACGTATGCTCAGAAACGAAAGAATACATACAAAACTATTCAACACATGACGTCACTTCTGACATTGTATTCTGTTGTACGAAAATTTTCACTTTCGTCATGTGACTAGCATGCCACAAAAAACAGACGGTCATCCGAAAATTTGATCGCGTGTACGAGGCTTTAGGGTGAATAGAACCCAAGACCAAAAAGAAGCAAAAGATATGGGGAAAGGACGATCCAAAGGAGCATGGCCACAGTGTAAAGAAAAATAAAGAAATATTAGGACAATTAAAATATGTTATGTATTTTTTTTTTTTTTACAAGAGAATAAACATTATGTTTTCACATTGACTGTTTTTCTGATGCTGCACATACCTTATTTAACCACTTGCCAACTGCTGCACACTGATATACGTTGGCACAATGGCAGCGGTGGGCAAATGGGCATACCTGTCAGAATTGTCCGATATGTCCGCCGCAATATCGCAGTCACGATAAAAATTGCAGATTGCCACCATTACTAGTAGAAAAAAAATAATAAAAATGCTATAAATCTATCCCCTATTTTGTAGATGCTATAACTTTTGCGCAAACCAATCAATATGCGCTTATTGCGATTTTTTTTTACCAAAAATATGCAGAAGAATACGTATCGGCCTAAACGGAGGAAAAAATTTGTTTAAAAATAAATAAAATTGGATATTTATTATAGCAAAAATGAAAAAATATTGTGTTTTTTTCAAACTTGTCCCTCTTCTTTTGTTTATAGCGCAAGAAATAAAAACTGCAGAAGTGATCAAATACCACCAAAAGATGGGGAAATTATGAGGAAAAAAATTCCTTATAAAAAAATTATAAAAATTTAATTTGGGTACAGCAATGCATGACTGCGCAATTGTCATTTAAAGTGCAACAGCTCTGAAAATTGAAAAATGGCTTGGGCAGGAAGGGAGTGAAAGTGCCTGGTATTGAGGTGGTTAAGGATGCAAAGGTGTGCTGACAGGGTGGATAAAAATGTAGGTCATGTTTAGGGCAGCCTATTTATTTCAATGAGCTGCTGTATGCGCTACAAGAAACTCCCAAACCCTTTTCCAAAATCAGTGCGTAGCATTGCTGTACAGTCATCTCTAGCAACCAATCAACAAGCAGAAATCATGTGCTGCAACCTCTAGAAACCAGTCAGTGAGCTGTAATGTTGCACTGTAACCTCTGGCAACCAATCACAATTGCTGTCTGATCTGATTCAGTAAACTGATTTTGAGTCTAATGATAAATAATAATATGTAGCTCTACCTCCTCTCTAGTAATTCTATAAATATAATATTGAATAAAAATCAATAATTATAATGCATGGCATATATATTAAAGTGCAAAACTGCATGGAGGGGAGGCAAAAAAAATGTTGTCTATGGTCCAATCAATATTAAAGACGGCCCTGGCTGAAGCGGTTAAAGTCCCCAAATTCTCCCCCTTTTTTTGCTAGCAAGCTTCAAAAATCATGCAGAATAGACTCTGCTCAGGGGTGAAGGCAGCAGACCTATGCTTCCTTCTTTCTCACAGTTCTGTACAACTGTAGTGTGTATCCATGCGCCACCCAGTGGACACAGGACAGCATCGTCTCTTTTACATGTCGGCGATCGCTGCCTCTAGTGGTTGCCGGCGGTATTGTGACGTGTCCGGTCACTTCCTGCTTGTGAGGCTCAGGGTGGGACAGCGGAAGTATCTGAAGAGCATCGTCTACCTGGGAGCCTCTCCTCACCCACACACCGTCATCATGCCGGTAAGTGATCGGAGGGAAGCAATGATCGGTGCCCCCCTCTCCTATGTCAGTGTTGGCTGCAGGGAGCACAGTACTCCCGGAGATGGATCGTCCGACCAGGAAGTGCCGGGCGAGGCCCGTCTGTATTACTAAGCACACCCCATGTGTGATCGGATAGTGTGTGGCCCCCAATGACAGTCCCCTCCGTGTCATATGACAGGCCATGTTCTCTCATGTAATAGATGTGTCTCTAATGGATCCTCTATAGGTGATCTCTGAGGATCTGCTTCCAGAGCAGCCATAGGCTGGTGTCAGATGGTTGGCAGTGTCATGAAATCTCCATCCCATGTCACTTCTATCACTCCCATCACTGCCCATAGAGATACAGCAGCATTCAGGCCAGTGACAGAACGACTAATACCTGTGTCTGTCTACAGAGGGCGCTGTTCCATAGGGATGCACTGCAATGCTCTCAGGGCTCATTCACAAGTGCAACAGGCCCCGCCGCTCCTCTTAAATGCGATCCATACTCGGATTGCTTTTTAAAGGTGTTTGATAGGCGGTGAGGACACCTCCTTACCACCTGATTTAACCCTGGAATTGCCGTAATTCTGCTCCGCAAATCACATGCTTTGCCGTGACGTTCTTGCATTATTATTATACAGGATTTATATCGCGCCAACAGTTTACGCAGCACTTTACAATGTATAGGGGGAACAACACAATTACAGTACAGTTCAATACAAAAGGTACAGGAGGGCCCTGTTCATACAGCTTACATTCTAAAGGGAGGGGGTGGTAGAAAAGGTAGTCGCTGCAGAGAATGATTTGATGGGGGTGGCTCGGGACAGTTAGGTGGGTGTGGGATAGGCTTCTCTGAATAAATGAGTTTTCAGGGATCTCATAAAGGTGGACAGGGTAGGGGCTGATCTGACATACCAGGGCAGGGAGTTATACAGGATTTATATAGTGCGCTTTGACTTCTATGGAGTCTTACATGACTCCATAGAAGTTTGACGGCGGCATCACCACCTGCCAAGAGTGAGATGCTGCTTAAGTTTTGGCGCAGTGTGTGTACAGCCGCGACCAGCTGTATATTAGTGTTTGGAATGGGGCAGGTGGTTCAGGGTTCGGTGCAGAACCTCCGGTGGAATCGCACACCCACACTGAACAGCATTGCTGGAGAGATCTGCAGTGATGGATCTTGTATTGCTGTCAGAATACTCAAACAGTAAGGATGAGCTCCGGCGGGAACCCAACAGTAGTTGCACCAGGAAGTCGGCACAGCACTAATCGCAGGCAATGAGACATTTCCCGATCTCTGCAGCCGTGCATTGGGACATTGTCTCACTGCCTGTGATTAGCGCAGTGCCGACTTCCTGGCGGGCTCTGCAAAGATGCCGGAGCTCATTCTTACCAAGCTGCGGGTGCTGTTCAGTTGACAATTTTCCACCCAGCTGCTTTCATAAGCCAATTGGAAAATCAACTTTTGTTGAACCCGGGTGGTGCCAACAGGGCCACCCATGGAGCAACTTTTTGCCAATTCAGCAAAAATCTGTCAAAATTGAATGTGTATATGGTCGGCTTTAGTGTTCACACAGAGCTGGCAGAAAGGGGAACCTGATGTGTCAGGCAGGAAATGATTCTCACTGTCAGCCTTCTGCTTTGTCTTCATCTTCTCCAAATATAGTATTCACTCCTTTCTCAGCAAACCTTTTTAAGGCTGCATTCACACCTGAGCATTTTCAGCTCGAAAAACACCCATCAAGCAAAATCCCTTTCATTTCAATGGTACCTGTTCACAACTGTGCGTTTTGTCACCTGAAGCAAAATGCCTGCAGCTGAAAAAAGTACATGAGCTTCTTTTTGGCCAGGTAACTGTACAAAAACGCTGCAAAAAAACGTAGTAAAAATCACGGCAAAAACGTGCGACTTTCTGCCTGAAAACAAAACGCTTAGGTGTGAATGCAGCCTTACACGGATACTAATCTGTTTTGTCCTCCAGATGGTTCCAACTGGAACCCATTAGACCGGCTCTCACATGGGAGTCTCAGAACCTTTGTCAGTATACACTTTGTACCATGTGACGTATACAACATGCCTATGGCTTTGAATGTACAAAGTTTATTTTTATTTTTTTATAATGACACAAACAATATTTGAGACCAAAAAAAAGAATAAAACCCATACATTTTAATTAAGCGTGCACAGGTTTTCACCCCCCTTTACTATGAAACTCCAAATAAGATGTGGTCAAACTAACGTCAAAAGTCTTAGATGATTAGGTCCACTTGCGCGTTATCAAAAGTTCACATGATCTGTTACATGCTGTAAGCCTAAATACAATACATTTGTTCTTGGAGCACCACAGTGAAGCATGGCGGTGGGAGTATCATGCTATGGGGACACTTTTTAGCAACAGGGACTGGTCAGGATTGAAGGAAAGATGGATGGCAATTCTTGAAGAAAACCTGTGTCAGTCTGTCAGATTTTTGAGATTGGAATTGACTGGAACACTCACCTTCCAGCAGGACAATAACCCTAAACATACTGCTAAAGCTATGCTAGAGGGGTTTAAAGGGAAACTTTTAATTTTCTTATAATGGCCTAGTCAATACTCAGACCTCAGTCCAATTGACAGTCTGTGGTATGACTTGGAAGAATGCTGTAAACCAGTGGTCTCCAAACAGTGGCCCTTATTTGCCTTTATCTGGGCCTTGAGGCACTATTCTGCCTACTGACACCCACAATGGGGCACCATTTTTGACACTTACACCAACAAATGATACCAATGAGGGGGGGCACTATTCCTCCCCTTGATCCCAAATGAGGTGATGTTTAGTTGCACTGATGCCAGGAAAAGTTCCACTCTCACTAACTACAGTCTGCCCCCCTAAAGTCTGAAGGACAATAAATTATCCCTTTGTTTATAAAGTTTGGAGACTCCCCTGATGTATACCAGCACAACCCATCTAAATTGAAGGAGCTGGAGCAGTTTTGACTTGAAGAGTGCCTAAAATCCCAGTGGCTAGATGTACCAAGCTAGTGGAGACATACCCCGAGAGACTTGCAGCAAATGGTGGTTCTACAAATTATTGACATTGTGGGTAAGGGGGGGGGGGGAGAGCAGATCTCCGGGAGGCTTCACCTAAACCC
This sequence comes from Lithobates pipiens, assembly GCF_037356315.1. Lineage (NCBI taxonomy): Eukaryota > Metazoa > Chordata > Amphibia > Anura > Ranidae > Lithobates > Lithobates pipiens. The sequence goes on along the minus strand of NW_027507790.1, from coordinate 85,697,904 downwards.
AGAAAGGCCATCAGCCTCCTGACAATGGCATTCAAATGAAATGAAAGCACCAGGCGTTAGAAGTAAAATGCCGCTAGTTTAAAGCGGAGGTCCACCCTATAAAAAAAAAAAAAAAAAAATTACATAAAAATAAAAAATCTGGAAAAAACAAAATGACCAGAAATGGCTGATGCTAGGCAGATTTGCCATTTCCTACTCCATGGTGATCTTCAATCTTCTCCTCCTCACCTTGTCTTCTGGGGAATGGGGTTTGGGGCCGGCCATTCACAAAGCGCAGAGCGTCTCGTGCATGCGCAGTAGGAAATGGGCAGTGAAGCCGCAAGGCTCCACTGCCGGTTTCACTTAGTTTGAATGGCGGCGCCGGGACCCGATCCGATGGATGGATCGGCCTTGGGCGCCCGACATCATGGGCACCCTGGACAGGTAAGTGTGCTTATAAAAAATCAGCAGCTACAGTGTTTGTAGCTGCTGACTTTAAAAAAAAAAAAATTCAGCTGGACCTCCGCTATATGTGGCGTTTTTTTTGGGTGCTAGTGGCCAAAGAAAGGGTTAAAAGCACCCATGTTGCAACTCTGCCGAAGCGCTTTGCAGGCACTTCAGTAGTGCTGCCCATTCATTTAAATGGGCAGGTGCGGTTTAGGATCGCTGTATACAGCGCTCCCAAAGATGCTGCTTGAAGGACTTTTTCTAACGTCCTGCAAGTGTGCCGCCCCTGTGTGAAAGCACTCAGCCTCTCACACTAGGGCTGTAGGGGAGGTGTTTAGCGATTTATAGGTGCTATCTCTAGCGCTAAAATGCCTGAAAATGCTTCCGTGCGAAAGTAGCCTTAGTACAGTCACATGGTACAGAGCCCGAAACATACATTTTAATTCCAGGTTCTAACAAAACCCGAAAAACACCATGTGGGGTGAATACTTTTGCACGGCACTGTAGCTTGCGATAACAAAGCTAATTGCCCCCAACAGGTCATGTTTTCCCGGGTTTAGTTTATGCCACCACCTACAATACTGCAGCCGTTTTCACTTTGGAGAATCTTGAAAACATTAACTGTTGGGCATACTTTGCCTTTGGGGAACGGGCAACTTAATTGTTAGAGCTTGAAGTAGAACTAAAGGCAAAACTTCTTTTCAATTTTATCATTTCTGTTACAGGCTTATCATTCCACATTAATGGAATCTGATATCAAGCTAACAGGAAACATGGCATTACTGCCCATTAGAAGCCAGTTTAAAGGACCTGCCCCTAGAGAAAGTAAGTACTGTATTCAAAAGCATTTCAGAGATTTCCTTCACATTCCTGCTCCACTACTGTTTCAAGTCTCAGCTTGCTTACTACATACATTCTTTTTTCTCTCAATAAGAGGAATAGCCGGTGGTTCCTTTCCATGCATGCGTTTGCTCTTGCCATTGTTGTTATCAGCAGTGGGACTATTATTTCAGCTCCTGTTGACTCTTATTGCAGAAAATAAAGATCTTTATGGCAAATAAAGAATGTTGTTCCATTATGAATTGAATCTTGTATATCATAATTAGTATTATATTTCACAGAAAGGTGTGGATATTAACTACATAGAAAGTTCTGTATGATATATCTCAGAATCCTACTAGATATATAGATTATACTGTATAATATTTTGCTTAATCCTGCTGCATCACAAAAGGTTCTTCACCTTAATGGATAGAATGCATTAAGGCGAAAAACTGTGAGGGTTTACAACCCTTTTAAGGCACCCCAGTCTTAGTCTGTAGGGTTCAATATTGAGGTGCCCCATCCTTTGCAGCTATAACAGCTTCAACTCTTCTGGGAAGGCTGTCCACAAGGTTTAGGAGTGTGTCTATGGGAATGTTTGACCATTCTTCCATAAGCGCGTTTGTGGGGCCAGGCACTGATGTTGGACAAGAAGGCGTGGCTTTTGGTCTAATTCGTCCCAAAGTTGTTCTATCAGATTGAGGTCAGGACTCTGTGCAGGCCAGTCAAGTCCCTCCACCCCAAACTCGCTCATCCATGGACCTTGCTTGTGCACTGGTGTGCAGTCACGTTGGAACACGAAGGGGTCATTCCCAAACCGTTCCCACAAAGTTGGGAGTATGAAATTGTCCAAAATGTTTTGTTATGCTGACGCCTTAAGAGTTCCCTTCACTGGAACTAAGGGGCCAAGCCCAACCCCTGGAAACGACCCCACCACCATAACCCCCCCTCCAGCAAATGATTTGGACCAGTGCACAAAGCAAGGTCCATAAAGACATAGATGAGCGAGTTTCGGGTGGAGGAGCTTGATTGGCCTACACAGAGTCCTGACCTCAACCCGATAGAACACCTTTGGGATGAATTAAAGCGGAGACTGCGAGCCAGGCCTTCTCGTCCACATCAGTGCCTGACCTCACAAATGCGCTTCTGGAAGAATGGACAAACATTCCCATAGACACACACCTAAACCTTGTGGACAGCTTTCCCAGAAGAGTTGAAGCTGTTATAGCGGCAAAGACCGGACCAACTCAATATTGAACCCTACTGACTAAGACTGGGATGCCATTAAAACACACGGTCTTTTAAAGGCAGGTGTCCCAATATTTTTGACAATTTTGTGTATCTCTGATTCCTGCTAGCTCTATAGACAGTGCTTTTACAATAGATTTCTGAATCCTGCTAGTGGCATAGAAAATTCTGTATAACATAAATATATCCCTGTTAGCTACATGACAAGTTCTATATCACATAAGTATGAACTGTGATAGTGGATGTTATCTATGTATCAACATTTGATTTAGCAACGTAAACTGTATTTTTTTTTTTTTAATACCCATCAGTGAAAATGGGTATATATTATTTTTCTTCTGTTTTTTGATCTCATGATGTTTTTTTTTTTTTTTTATTTATTTATTTTTTTAATTAAAGATTACATTTAGGTCATTTTATTAATACTCTGTTTCTGTTTTTAGCCAAGGACAATGATATAATTGATGAAGCTATTTATTATTTCAAGGCAAATGTTTTCTTCAAAAATTATGAAATTAAGGTAAGGTGTTTGAAGGTTTGACATAACCTTTTCAGAAATGTCTTGGGTTATCTTTTAATTATCTGTGGAGTTTGGTGAGCAGAAACATATTCAGGGTCAGTTCACCTAACTTCCTGGCTCTTTGGCTACTCACTTTTCCCACTATAAAATGAGTGCTCTCTTCTATTTCTTCTAATCCTTTTGTAGTCTCTATAATTATTAGGAGACAGTGGGATCCACGTGTTCTTGTATGGCTCTTGTGCAGGTCTGGAAACGTGAGAATTTGGGATAAAGTAGTAATACCCTCCGTTTTTTTATTTTTATTAATTTTTTCCTTTTAGCTTAACACATTGAGTATACGTTCCCCGTCAACTATTTGTCAAAATTCTTACCCTAGCTCTTGCAGCTTACAACTTTTAATGCTACTGGCTCCTGCTCACTCCGTGCTGCTTCCCTGGACTTCTGGTCTTCACAGGGAAACGTTAACAGTGGACAGTGAAGTCTCCAGCTAACCTATTAGTTTGCAGAAAGGAGGGGTAGTGGAGTGCCTTGTCATCCTAGGCTACAGGGCTGTGTTTCTATTGATGCACACAGTGTAGGGAGACAACTCCAGTCCCTGCATACAAGGGTGGCTCCATAGGATGCTGCTATTTAAAAAAAAAAAAAAAAAAAAAAAAGCTAACCCGAAAACAGGAAATCTGTTATGACATCAGCTAAAACTGGATCATAGACAAAGGATAAAGATAAAAAAAAAAGCTGCATATTTATTTTATTTATTACCGGTATTTTATATAGCACTGTCAATTTACACAGCACTTTACATATCTATATACAGTGCTTTATGTTCACATCAGTCCCTTCCCTCAAAGAGCTACAATCTAAAGTTCCCTAACTCATATTCATACATGCACACACGCAGATTAAATCAGCTGCTGAAAGTGATTAAAAACAAGGGTTTATTATCACTTTAACCAATTAAGGACCGAAAGATTTGCCCCCTTAATGACCAGGCGATTTTTTTGCAATACAGGACTGCATCACTTTAACTGACAATTGTGCGGTCATGCAACCCTGTACCCAAACAAAATTGACATCCTCGCCCCCAACCCCCCCCCCCCCCCCCCCCCCCCCCACACACACACACACAAATAGAGCTTTTGTTTTGGTGGTGTTTAATCACCTCTGCAGGTTTTTATTTTTTGCGCTATAAACAAAAAAGAACGACAATTTAAGAAAAAAAAAAAATATTTAAAAATTTTTTTGCTATAATAAATATCCTCGCATTAAAAAAAAAAATAATTACTTGCTCAGTTTAGGCCGATATGTATTCTTCTACATGTTTTTGTTAAAAAAAATCGCAATAATCATATATTGATTGGTTTGCGCAAAAGTTATAGCATCTACAAAATAGGGAATAGATTTATGATTTTTTTTATTAGTAGTATTGGCAGTGATCTGCTTTTTATCGGGATTGCAGCGGACAGATTGGACACTTTTGACACTATTTTGGGACCATTGACTCCCATTGACTACAGCGATCATAGCTAAAAATAGCCACTGATCACGGGATATAAATGTCACTGGCAGGGAAGGGGTTAACACTAGGGGGCAATCGAGGAGATAAATGTGTGTCCTAGGGTGGGATTCTAACTGTGGGGGGGTGGGACTGACTGGGGGAGGAGACTGATCATTGTTTCTAAGCATTAGGAACAACAGATATGTCTCCTCACCCCTGATAGAATGGGGATCTGTCTGTTTTACATTGACAGACCTCCATTCTCTCTCTCTCAGGAGCAATTTCGGCTGCCGGGCACGTGCATCGCAAACAACCCCCCCCCCCCCCAAGTGCTCTTGAAGCCTCTGACGTACAGATATGACAGCTCGCCCAGAGGAGCCAACGTGCCGCAGTATAACTGGCGTGGCTGGTCCTCAGGTGATTAAGGGGAGTTGACTCAGCTCTCCACTTCAGTACACCGAATTATACATTTTTGGTGGACTGATCCTTTAATAAAAATACTGGGACACTAGTTCCTGCTTCTGTCTTCACTTATGGGAGGGACTTTGAGAGTTAGGCTTCTCAGTGTTATATTATGTATGAGCCAGATGACATATACAGCCTGCAGAGCATTGCTTATACTGGCCAGCACACACCAGTCTACTCAGATCTAGCACTTTGTATGATGTGTTCAGTGTTCTCACAAAATATCTCATCTGTTTATCTCAAAGTCACTGATGTGTCTTCTAAATCCATGTTATGACTTTATTTTTCAGAATGAAGCCGACCGAACATTAATATATATCACTCTGTACATTTCTGAATGCTTAAAAAAGTTACAAAAGGTGAGGAGTATATACAGACACAAAACCCTTACTAACTAGCATACATCCTAATACATTCATATATCCTAAGACAGCCCTCAAATTTTCCACTCGCAAATTAAATGGTTTCTGGCAAGAATGGGCTGCCTCTGAGTGGGGTGGGTGTGGGGGGCGCTAATAGGCAGGGTTGAATGGGAGCTGTTCTCCCAGCAATCGTCCCCGGGGGGAAGAGAGAGTGAAGGAAAGGTGAGCTGGCTGGATCACAGAGCGAGGATTGCCCTCTGCAACAGCTTTCATTAGAATTGCCGTCCGCTCATGGTCACATACACCCCCGCCTCCTGATCCGCCGCTTGTGACAGACAGAACACATCCCAGTATTGGGCCAGCATTTCTGTCTGTCACAGGCGCCGGGTCAGGAGAGGAGGCTGTGTGTGTGACTGCGAGCAGGAGGCAATTCTAATGCAAGCTGTTACGGCGGGCAATCCCCGCTCCGTGATGATCTGGCCACCCTCTCGCTTCCTCTGCACAAGTGAGACTGCACTGAATGGCACAGGTGAGGCTTCATTGTTTGGCACGGGTGAGGCTGCATTGGTGGGCACAAGTCACGCTGCAATGATGGCCACAAGCGAGGCTGCATTGGTGGGCACTGGTCATGCAGGGTAGGGGTAGAGTGGGGCAACTGGTGGCAAGTAACCCTTAAGGCCTGGCTAGTAGCTCAGGACTTGAAAATTTGAGCCCTGTCCTAAGACATTAATTCGAAGATTCAGTTTGATAACGAGTACAGGCTGCAACTCATTAGCCATTTGTTTTTTATTCTTTTGGAATCAGTGCACTTCTAAAGGCCAAGGAGAAAAGGAAATGTACACCCTGGGAATTACAAATTTCCCTATCCCAGGAGAACCAGGGTTTCCTCTTAATGCCATGTACATAAAGCCTTCCAACAAGCAGGAGGATGGTAAGTCTGTGCTGATGGTGATATGTTTAGTATCAGACCCTGTAGTCTGAAACTGACTGATGAGTAATAAAGTATAAGAATAAAGTTTAGGAGTGGAGAAATAAAATATAATAGTTATCTTATTCCTAGCTCTGGCAGACTTCTGGCACTCTTCTCTACTTTTATTGTGGAAAATGTTATGAAGATGTTTTAGATGTATTTTAATATGTATTGTCATAAAGAGTCCCTCAGTGTTTGTTCTCCCCCAGCCGACTCTAAAGAGCTGACTGGGGCAGACTGACGCTGGTTGAGAGAGAGGTGTTTGCGGAGTGAGGACCTTTCCGCCAGCGAAGGGCCCCTGTGCGATGTATGGAACGATCGTCTGGGGGGGATTTGTTTGCCCTGCAAACACATTATCGGTTTTAGTGGGTTTGCGCTCTTGTCACCCCTGTATGCCTGATCAACATATTTGGGGTTCCATGGCGTACACCTGCAGATAATCTCCCATCCACAAGGAACTGTAGTCATTGGTTATTTAATCATTAATCCTGTGTTACATCCTCATATGGTCATGTCCTTATTTGGTCAGTCGCATCCTGTGTTGCTCATTTCCTGTGAGGTCCCAAGCTTTGTAGGAGGCGTTTGGCTGTTGGAGGCACACCCTCAAGTTTGGGACTTCCTGTTGATATGTAAATAAAAGCAGATGCACGGCACAGGTAGGCAGAGATGCTGACCGGCCATGCTGAGATGAGGACGTAAGAATGTGGTAATGTCTAATTACTTGGATGAGTGGGTTTTTAGGTAAGAAGCATTATATCATTAAGACGGAAATGGGTGCTTATATGAGCACAGGAGATATGGCTGTGCTCTGTGTACAGCCAAATTTCTACCACACTTTCCAATATGGGGGGGGGGGGGGGGGGGGGAACCTTGCTGTCCTTTATGAGCAAAGCAATTGATGATGTCAGACTGGGGGCGGAGCACCGAAGAGAAGAGGCCAGTCCCACAGTCTGGAGGGAGGAGTAAGGTAAGTGGGGCTTTAAAGGAAGGATATACCAATTATTCTGAAAATGATCATTTTCTGGCTGACATTATGATTCAATGGCTTTAATACTTTGAGCCACTGATCTGGAACAAATGTGCACATCAGTAATGCTGACTTCATGTGCACAATGCTTGCCGTAGTTCAGTGACTGACGAGGTCATCAAGCCAGAGGAAGGGAGCTTTTTTTTATTTTATTTTTTTATTTTTTTTAAAGATTTGTCAGCAATGGCAACTTGTGAATTTTTCAGCATTTAAATGCGACAGTGTGAGCCACACAGATTATGCAGTACAACAAGAGTTATTACAATGCAGATTATCTGGCAGCATCAGTATTTAGAAGGAATGATCCTTATTTATTGGCATGTTGGAACACAGAAAAAGTTATGCCCATTGAAACAAATCATCCTCCAACTGAATAATAAGAGAATGTGGCTGCTGTGGGGCAGCACAGGCGGTTCTTATTGTAGATTTTTGATAAGTAAGGAATTTATCATCATATCTAAAATCCCCAAATCTTTTATCAGGTCAATCTTTAAAGGATTTGCTATACGGTTTTCACAGTGAATGTTTGGTGCACATCTGTATTGTAGCATTCTGCTATCAATTTCAAAGAGGGTTTGCGCTATGACAGCTGATGGGCCAGTCTTGTTTGATTTTTTTTAACGTCATGGGCGAAGCTTGTTCCTAAATAAAATCGCTATATTATGCGGTTTAATGAATTTTGTTTGACTTTAAAGCGGTAGTAAACCCAGTTTAAAAAAACACTTACATTCCCGGCATGCCGGAAATGCTAACTTTCACATTGGTTGTGCTCTCAACCAAACTTTCAAACCATCCAATGGCTGGTTTCATAACTGATCACATGTGCAGCATTATGGCAGTTGAAGAATCATTAGAGGCCAAGATGGCAGCTTCCTTGACTGAAAACGATAGAACGGTTTACTTCCACTTTAAGTGTGACAGGTTATTCTTGTTTGAAATCTCTCAGTTATGTTGTACCTGCATACAGATGTGTACTGCTTGGGGAAGTGCTCCTGAACATTAATTTGCACTGCCCCTACGAGGCCACGTGCAATGAAAAGAATGTTCATGCTCTGTATAATAAGACAATGAGGTGAATATTCTTTGAAGATGAAGCTGATTGCTTTAATGCAGGGCTGTCGATCGCAGGTAGGTGAAGAGTATCCCTTCCTTGCCAACCCATGGAACCTGGACAGGAGCAGTGGTGCCATTTACTTTAACTGATCCCCTGTATTTTCCTCCTGCTGATGTTAAAAGCCTCCTTCTCCTCCTCCCCTCCTCCCTCTGGCATTCAGCAGCTACAGGAGGAAAATGCAGGGGATCAGTCCCAGTGTATGACCCCCTTCTGTCCAGGTTCCCACTTTTCTTCTGCTGCCCGGGCTCTTATGTGCTCCAGCTAACAAATACTGTGCAAATCGCAAATAACATTTTAGTTCTTTATTTTGTTCCACTGCAAACGTGTATGGATTAAAGTGTCCATGTAGTTTTCAATGTAAATGTGATCTTTGCTATATCCCTAATATACATCCTAGGGTTGGGGTGTTTAATAACTTGTAAAATACAAATTCATATGGCATTTTTGTATTTAACACTGATCTAAACCTGCACAGAAGTGATCACAGTATTAAGACATTAAGACATGTATACAAATCTGATATAATTATACAGTATTAAAAGATTACAGTATTTTTATTGTCCCTACAACACATACCTACTTGTTCATTTCAATGTGTTCTTTCTGTTCGCTGTTCCTCCAGAGATTATGCGGGCCTATTTGCAGCAGCTGAGGCAGGAAACTGGACTGAGGCTTTGTGATAAAGTGTTTGACCCTCAGACAGACAAGCCCAGCAAGGTAAACCAACTAGTTCTACATTCTGCAATCATTTTGAAGTTTTATACCAATGCAGGTGTTTGTAAAAGCAGAACTAAAGGTAAAATTACCCGCCTTAGTTCAAACGGTCTGGCGGCCGTGAAATTCCTTGCCAGCATCTTCTCCCCGGCTTCTTCTGGGTTTGAGTCTTCAACAGTCTTGATTGGCCAGCGTGGGCTGACAACACTCCTAAGCATGCACAGGAGTGTAGTCATCTCAGCACACAGGCAGTGTGCTAGAATGTAAACTGAGCTGTGCGTGTGCAGTTCTGTTTACATTCTAAATAAGATTGCAAACGGGCAGGTAAGCGTATTTTATAAAAGGCCCTGCCTGTGCACAATTATTTTTTTATTTATTTTTACTTTAGTTCTGCTTTTAGTGAATCTGAGTTCCCCCACAGAAGTAAATTTTTAGGGTTGATTCTACATTAAACCATAAGTTTGTTTATTAACACGGGTTATATGTAGAGGTCGACCGATATATCGGCCGGCCGATATTTGCTGTTTTTTAATTAATCGGCATCGGCCGATTGTGCTGGTAAAAAGCCGCTGCGGGACTTTGAAATGACTTCTGTATAGAAGTCAGTGTAAGTTGCCATAGAAACCCTTTCCTCCACTCTGGGCAGGCTGCCAAGAAAAGAACAAAATGATACAATGTTTACACATGAATGAATTAAGTCATCTCTGTGTGTAGAAGTTCTCAGTTTAACCATTTAAAGACTAAATCTTTTCTGACACTTGTTGCTTACAAGTAAAAATCCTGTATTTTCTGCCAGAAAATCACTTGGACCCCCCAAAAATTATATATATTTTTTTAGCAGAGATCCTAGGGAATAAAATAGCGGTTGTTGCAATATTTTATGTCACACGGCATTTGCACAGAGGTCTTTCAAATGCATTTTTTGGGGGAAAAAATACACTATTTAAAAAATAAAAATAAAATAAAAACAGTAAAGTTAGCCCATTTATTTTTTTTTTTTTGTCCAAAAGTTTTGACTACCTGTTTTTTATTTAATACATAGGTTTTTTTTTTTTTTTTTTTATCTAAATCATACATACAAGTAAACTGATTGGAGGTTTGTTTTGTTTAATAAATGTTTTTAAATGTAAGAAATTTTCTGTATCACTTATGAAGACTGCTTTCACACTGGAGCGGGCAGGCTTTGATGGTAAAACGCAAGTTTTAGCAGCTCTTTACCATCATTTTAGCAGTGCTATTTGGCTGCTAGTGGGGCACATATAACCCAGCTAGCGGCCAAGGAAGAGGTTAAATGCGCCCATGAAGCACTGCTGCCAAATCGCATTGCATGCGCTTCGGCAGTGGTGCCCATTCATATCAATGGGCAGGAGTGGTGGAGGAGCGGTATACACCACTCCAAACGTGCTGCTTGCAGGACTTTTTTTTTAAGATCCTGCCAGCGCATCGCCTCTGTGTGAAATCACTCTGTCTTTCACACAGACTGCAGGGGGCCGTTTTGCAGGCACTTTGCAGGCGCTATTTTTAGCCCAAAAGCGCCTGAAAAACGCCCCAGTGGGAAAGGTGTGTTAGATCAAGGGGGATTAAAAAAAATAATAATAATATATAAAAAAAGGAAAAAAATAAAGAAATAAAATAAAATCGGCCTAACATATCGGCCCAAAAAAATCGGCATTATATATCGGCTATCGGCCGCCATGATTTCTAAATATCGGCATCGGCCAGAGAAAACCCCATATCGGTCGACCTCTAGTTATATGCCAGTTATAATAATCCACTACATGATTCAGCATGTCTAGTCTTGAATATCTCCGTCCGACAATTCTTATAATTGTTCTGCTTTTTGTTTTAGTGGTGGATGTGCTTTGTGAAGAGGCAGTTCATGAACAAATCCCTGTCTGGTCCTGGGCAGTAAAATTATGGGATGCGAGGAGCGGAGCTGTGTAACTGCTTTCAGACTGAGCTAAAATGTTCCATTTTGAAATGAGCTTTTATACGGTTGTTGTAATATAAATGACCACAGCCAAAGCAAGAAAAAAATCTGGTGTGTGGAAGAATATTGAATGTTAAGCTGGAGCTTAATAAAAGTGATAAATTGTTTCTGGAATAAATTTAGTTTGGTGGGTTTTGTGCTTTGCTTGTAACTCCACTGGTTGGAGAAATTATCGCTACACATCTTCTCCTGTATGCTAATAAATAACATGTTATCCTGACACTGTTTGGTCTCTTGAGAAATAGTCCATCTTATAGCCAAAGATAAAGGACTCAGTTTGTGAATGCTATACAATAATAAAAAATTATAATTACAAGAATAAGTGCCATTCCATCATAATTGATGTCAGTGAAGTTGTCATCTAAAGCCATACTCCAGACACCACTTAGGTCATATAATTTCTAGCTAACAGTCAATACTCTGGAGCAGCCGTCTCCAACCAGTGGTCCCCAGGGGTTGGGCTGCAAATCAGTTTTGTGGAGGATATATACCACTCAATGTTGTTTACAGAGTTGTCCTCTATGCATGCATTTATATCCAATGCCTCATCTGTAGTTCCGGCTCATGTGCACTCAGAGCAGGAGGTGAAGGAGGGGACTTCCAATGGCAGCACTGATCAGACTGTGAGAAGGAGCACAGAGCTTGAGGACATTGCTGGATAAGGAGGTGAGATCCAATGATGAGTCTGTGTAAGGCAGCAGCGTGATGCAGAGAGCCGAAACATTGTGAATATAAGGCATGTAAATTTCATATTAGTTGTCCACGGTTTAGTGGTTCATGAGGTCCAAAAGTTTGGCAACCACTGCTCAAGAGTATATAGGGGAGGTGGGTAAATTGGCGCTGCCCAGAGTGAAAAATATAACTAAATCAGTGATTATGTTGGGAAAATTAAAAGGTAAACCATCTAGTGACATGCACTGTCTCTTTAAATGATAAGCCATGCACACAATAATAATATCATCATATGCAAACTGAAAATCCCATAAATGCTGAATTACACATATGTCAACCTGTGATAAAGTGCTGTGTGTGCTTATAGTACAAAACAATTGTCCATCAAATTAGTCCATAAACCAGAATAAAAAATATATGTATGCGCAAACAATCAGTTCACGAGATATATAGTGACTTCGAAAGTAATTTGTGAAAAATTTCACAGTTCAAGAGGTATATAGTGACTTGTGCTTGGATCAACAATATATTTTGGTGAAGAGTTGAGTGAGTTCCACACGTGCTCCTCTCTTGGTTCCACACTCACCAGAAAGGAGTACCCCTGCTGGGGTAAAGTGCATCCAAACGGCAACTCTGGCCTCTCAACTGGTGATCCCTCCTCCAAAGTGGGTCTGGTCACAGGGTACGTTCACATATAGATGGATGGGAAAAAATACTTCTCATAGCGTAAATCCATGAGGTAAGTAGTTTATTAGATCAAAGAACTCTTTAAAAACACACTTTTAATAATGCTACAGAATCAATACAAGTGTCAGCAGCAATTAATCTGGGACACCTTGTGTTCCACAGACCGGAAACTCCAAAACCAGAAGTGATGGCATTACCAAGGTCTGGCTTAAAGCGGAGTTCCACCCAAAAATGGAACTTCCGCTTTTCCGGTTCCTCCGCCCCTCCGGTGTCATTTGACACCTTTCAAGGGGGAGGGGGGGTAGATACCTGTCTAATACAGGTATTTTGCTCCCACTTCCGGGCATAGATACTCGAGCCACCAGCAGGTATTTATTACACTTCCCATCCGCCCTGCTGTTTTCGGGGAGACACACAGATCCCAGAAAACAGCAGGGACCAGTGGGATAGCGCAGAGCGAGTCTTACATGTGCAGTAGGGAACCAGGAAGTGAAACCACAAGGCATCACTTCCTGATTCCCTTACCGAGGATCGTAGCAGCAGCACCCGACAGCCGAGGGACAGATCGGCTTCGAGTGTCAACATCGCAGGCGACTCTGGACAGGTAAGTGTCCTTATTTTAAAAGTCAGCAGCTGCAGTATTTGTAACTGCTGACTTTTGAAAAATAAAAATAGGCGGAGCTCCTCTTTAAGTGTTTCGTCATACGCGTGTCATCTGAAGTGGCGCCATCTTAGTGCAGCCCATGACTTTTATATTGTACGGTTGCCGTGCCAACAGGACACACTGACGGTCAAGTTTGTTGTAAGGATCATATGCGGTCCACCACTCAGACATATATCCTGCATCATTGATCAGCAAAAAATGTTGTTAGTCAAGCGTGACTGGGCATATTGAGACCATGTTTATTTGATTGCCATGGGGTTCATATGGACCTCGCTAGCAGGGCATGTATTTCACATGACTAAGCCCCCAGTGGCCAAAAAAAGTCCATGGTCAGGCAACTCGCACAACAAGTCATAAGCAATGTGGACTGGAATTAATTGGGTAATTCAATCTGGATATTACAAGGTAAAACTCGCAAATAAAACAAAAATTCTACACCATTAATAAAAAAAAAGGATATACACACCCTTAATTAAACTATTAGCTCTGAATAAGTAAATGAATGGATTAATCATCATATAAAAATGAAGACTTTTTTTTTTTTCTTTTCTTACATCAGGGGACACAGCCGTAGTAATTACTACATGGGTTATATCGGCGTATCAGGTGCTGGACACTGGCATGCCCCTTAAGGCATGAACTTCCCCCATATAACACCTCCCACTACTGGGAGTCCTCAGTTTTTTCGCCAGTGTCTAAGGTGTTGGGCACGAGTAAGGATGTGTTGTACTGAGCTCCATGGGCAGTAATCCTTTGATGAGAGCCAGCCATCCTGACCGGATCCGTTCTGATGTCTCCGTAATGGACTAAATGAATGGTACCTGGGCCTCGTAATCCGTAGACACAAGGTTTTGCTTGCGAATGCTTTGAGAGCTGGGCCCTGGGATCCAGTACTTTTTGGTAGTAAGGCCAATAAAAGTTTACTGGCAGGGTCTTGTCGCAGGTCCAGGATTGTGGGTCAACCTGAGTGTTCTCTGGTTCCTGAAGGTTTCCTTTTAAGGTCTCGGAGCCTAACATGAAGGGCGAAGATTGGGTTTTTATCTCTAATAAAACCCTGCTGCGAGGATAAGGTAGGGGAGATTTTCTCAGGAATCTCTCCTTCCATGTGTTGTGTTGTGTTGTCATGTCATGTCTATGTGTCACCACTGGGGGCTGTATTGAGCACTCACCATTCTGACACTGGAAACAGCAGAAGCTACACTCTCCTCTCTGTCTAAGCCAGCTCAGACCCTCAGGTAAGAACGGGGGTCTGATCACTTCCTGAGCCCCCAGATTTATGAAAAAAAAGAAATGCGGCTGCTCGCTGGAGCAGAGGATTTACCCCCCGCCATGATGCCGGCGCTCGGGCGGGAGACTCGGCTTCCTTGTTTGAAAGAGGAAGGGGGGGCCCTATTCCGCGTGGGAGGGCATGGCTAAATGGCGTCAGACGCCAGCCACATGTGTAGGAAGTATTTTAAAGCCCTGCAAGAGAAGCTGCTGCCTGGCGGTGGAGGGACAGAGCAGAGTGGTTGCTGGTCAGGTTTAGTGACATAGGCATTCCCCTTTTGACAACATTGTACTGTATAGCTAGGATTAATAGTTATTGTACTGTACTATAGCCTAGCAAGTAATACATTCTTTTGCTGGTAGGGCCTCTGCTTTGTACTGTAAGCTATGAGTGGCAAAGGGGCCAGGAACTCCTCTAATGCCACGTACACCCAATCAGACTATCTGGCGTACTTAGTCTGGTGGACAAACCGCCGGAAAGTCCGCCAAATTTCTGAACGAGCGGACCTGCCCGGCGGACTATCCACCGTACTTTTGAAATGAATGGAGTTGCCCACACACGGAGGAAAGTAAGTTCATTTTGAACGCGGCTCCGGGTAGCAGGGACTAGCAAAGGAAGTCAATGTTGCCGCCTTTGGGGGCGAGATTGACACATCGCTGGACCCGTCACCTGGTATGGACTTAAAGGGGAAGCACTACGCTGAAAAAACGGCGTAGGGGTCCCCTCCTGGGTCCATATAAGACCCTTATCCGAGCACGCAGTCCAGCCGGTCAGGAAAGAGGGTGGGGACAAGCGAGCGTACCAGGCCGCGTGCCCTCAACATGGGGGGGTGCTTTGGGGAAGGGGGGGCCTTGCGGCCCCCCCCATCCCAAAGCACCTTGTCCCCATGTTGATGAGGACAAGGGCCTCTTCCCGACAACCCTGGCCGTTGGTTGTCGGGGTCTGCGGGCGGGGGGCTTATTGGAATCCGGGAGCCCCCTTTAATAAGGGGGCCCCCGGATATCGGCCCCCCACCCTATGTGAATGAGTATGGGGTACAATGTACCCCTACCCATTCACCTGTGAAAAAAGTGTAAATAAAACACAACACACAAGGGTTAAAAATAATTTATTGCACAGCTCCGGGGGTCTTCTTCCGTCTTGGGGGGTCTTCTCTCCGGACTCCTCCGCTATCTTCTGCTAGCTCTTTTACTAGCGCAGGAGTCCGGCTTTATTCTTCCCTCCAGAGGGGGGATAAACGCAGCAGATCCCCCATCAAGTGCTCAAGATGTTCCTCTGGAGGTTCGGGATGCCAGGGATCAGGCAGATCTTCCTAGAGATTTGGAAGATACTGGCTTATCCTCTTCTGAGGATCCCAACACGGAGTATCACCGCAAGAGAGCTTGCTTGTGCATGCTCTCACTAAGTTGGTTTGTTCAACTTTTTTGCTACCTGTAGCGCAGGCTTCTGATGATCCCATCTCTAAGTTAGGATCATTAAAACCTCCTCTGGCTGGGGATGCCTTTCCTATTCATGCGTGGCTTAGAAAGCTTATGCATGCAGTGTGGGAACATCTGGATCAACAGTTTTATCCCCGTAAGAGATTCTCCAAACTGTATCCTATGGAAGAGGATTTCTATAACAAATGGGGGCTTCCAGCGGTTGATGCTGCAATTACCTCAGTAAATAAGAACCTCACATGTCTGGTTGATAATGCGCTCATGTTAAGGGATCCAGCAGATAAGAAGATGGAGCACCTTTCTAAGAACCAGATGGCTTTAGCAGGTTCAGCAGTGCTGCCGGTTCTTGCCACAATGAGTATATCCCAGGCCATTAGGGAACAGTTTGAGGAGATGCTTAAATTTTTACCTATTGAACAGGTCCAGCAGTACGCTGATTTAGCAGACGCACTGTGTTTTACAGTAGATGCTATGAGAGATGCGTCCAATGAGATCTCACGTCTGATGTTGGAACTGGTGCATTCTTGCAGAATTCTTTGGCTTAAGAGTTGGTCAGCCAAAGCACCGTGCAAGAAGCTCCTAGCCAGTTTCCCTTTTCATGGTGAATGGCTATTTGGAGAAGATTTGGATAAATGCCTAGAGGATTTCCAATGGCAAAAGCTCTCTGTTACCAGTAAAGAAGAAATTTAGACATTTCTCATTTAAGCGGGCCTCTTCTCCTGTACCAGGGACATCAGCCTCCAGGCAGTCTTGACGGCATCAGGAATCAGGTTCAAGGGGAAAACCCCAGGGACAGCACCAAGGTCAAAAGAGATCTTGGGGAAAGAAGCCCACAAAGCAGAGTACTAAAGCCTCCTTATGAACGGGCACCCCCGCTCACTCGGGTGGGGGGGAAGGCTCCTGCAATTTTCAAGGATCTGGCAGGAGCAATGTCAGGACAAGTGGGTGGCTTCTGCGGTTTCTCTAGGTTACAAATTAGAGTTCCAAGTTTTGCCGTCTCCCTGGTTTGTAAGGTCAAGTGTTTCCAAAGATCCAGAAAAGAAGGCTCTCCTTCTAGCACTGGGTCATCTGCTATCCAAGGCAGTCATATCAGTAGTTCCCTTAGAGGAACACGGCACAGGTTTTTATTCAAACCTCTTCACGGTCCCAAAACCAAACGGGGAAGTAAGACCTATTTTAGATCTCAGAGATCTAAATCAGCACTTGAACATCCAATCCTTTCTCATGGAGTCAATACGGTTGGTTGTAGCCATCCTCCAAGGAGGAGAATTTTTGGCTTCAATTGATATCAAGGGTGCCTATCTTCATGTGCCAATATTTCCCGCTCACCAGAGGTTTCTGTGCTTCGAAGTAGAAAGCCATAATTTTCAGTTTGTGGCTCTGCCATTCGGTCTAGCCACAGCTCCTCGGGTGTTCTCAAAGATCCTGGCTCCTGCTTTAGCCAGATTAAGGGCTCAGGGCATAATGGTCCTAGCCTACTTGGACGATCTACTCTTAGTAGATCATTCGGTTTCCGGGTTAGACCACAGTCTGGTGACAACAGTAAATTACCTGAAATCTCTAGGTTGGGTTCTCAACCTAGAAAAATCCTCCTTGAGGCCATCAAGGAGAGTACAGTACCTGGGACTAATAGATGCCAGGTAGGGAAAGGTATTTTTACCTCCAAAGAGAATCAGTTCCATTGTAGAACTAATCCATCTCATCAAGGCAAAGAAAAAGCCTTCCATTCGGTTGTGCATGAGACTGTTGGGAAAGATGGTGACCTCCATTGAGGCCGTCCCTTACACACAGTTTCATTCAAGATTGCTACAAAGAGCAATCCTGTCAGCCTGGAACAAAAAGGTTCAGCCCTTAGATTTTCCAATTCAGCTGGCTCCCGACATACGTGAGAGCCTAAATTGGTGGCTGATATCCAGCAGCCTTCAAAGAGGAAGGTCGTCTCCACCTGCCACCTGGAAGGTAGTAACTACGGATGCCAGTCTTTTAGGCTGGGGATGGTCCAAAGAGAGGACAGGCAGCGTCTAGATCCACTATTTCCAAGTGGATTCGTCAAGTCATTATTCAGGCTTATGGTTTAGAGGAAGATTCCTCCTTTTCATATTAAGGCACACTCAGCCAGGGCAATTAGTACCTCCTAGGCGGTGCATCATCAGACATCTGTGGCTCAGATCTGTAAGGCCGCGAAATGGTCTTCAGTTCATACATTTACCAGATGTTAAGGGTCAGGAGGATTCTGCCTTCGGGTGCAGCGTACTGCAGGCTGCAGTATAAGTCCTCTGACTTCCTTTCTTTTTTGTTGTGTCCCCCCCCCTTCAGTTGCCATTGCTATGGGACATCCCATGTAGTAATTACTACAGCTCTGTGTCCCCTGATGTAAGAAAATAAAATAGGATTTTTAAAACAGCTTACCTGTAAAATCCTTTTCTTTGATGTACATCAGGGGACACAGAGGTCCCTTCCTTCTTCTTATACACTTATATTGCTTGGCTACAAAACTGAGGACTCCCAGTAGTGGGAGAGGTTATATGGGGGAAGTTCACGCCTTAAGGGGCGTGCCAGTGTCTAGCACCTGATATGCCGATAAAACCCATGTAGTAATTACTACGGCTCTGTGTCCCCTGATGTACATCAAAGAAAGGGATTTTACAGGTAAGCTGTTTTAAAAATCCTATTTTTTTTTTCAATATATATCAATAAACAAATGAAAATGCGTGTCTGAGTATATAAGAGATACAGGGAAAATTAATTAAAATACTCTTCTTACCAGTTCCAGTGGAATTTTGGGGATAGGCAGCAGCCATACCTGTTTACCATAGTGCGGAAAATAACCACTGCTCTAGAGTTTGCACTAGATCAGGGGTAGGCAACCTTTTTAGCACAGTGTGCCAAAAAATGTTTTCAAAGAAATTGAGTGTGCTTCACACTCCCAATCCCGAAAATGTTTTTTTTTTTAATAAAGCAAATGCTGTAAACTACTTTAGTAGTGAGAAATTAACATCCTGCACTCACGCCTCAGATCAGCCCCAATTCCTGCACCTTCATAACTCAGATCATTGTCCCCCCTGGAAATCTAACCACTGTACCCTCCTGTACATCTGCCCCACCACTGTAACCCCCTGCTCATCTACCCCACCAATGTTCCCCCTTTCTCATCTGCCCCATCACTGTACACCCCAAAATACATTCTGCTACTCTTCCCAAGTATGGCGATACCACATGTGAAACTTTTACACAGCCTGGCCACATACAGAGGCACCAACATTGAAGTAGTACCTTCAGGCGTTCTATGAGCAAAAATGACACATCTCATTTCACAGCCACCTATTACACTTTTGAAGGCCCTGGAGTACCAGGACAGTGGAATTGCCCATAAAATTACCCAATTTTGGAAAGCAAACACCCCAACGCATAATCTGCGAGGCATAATGAGTCTTTTGAACGGTTAATTTTTCTCCAGAAGTTTTTGGAAAATGTGGGAAAAAATTAAAACGCATTTTTTTTACACAAAGTTGTCAATTTATAAGATATTTCTAACACATAGCATGTATATAGCAAAAATTACACCCCAAAACACATTCTGCTACTCCTCCCGAGTATGGCGATGCCACATGTGTAGGACTTTTACATAGCCTGGTTACATAGAGAGGCCGAACATTCAAGTAGTACCTTCAGGCGTTCTAGGAGAATAAATGACACATTTCATTTCATTCCTACCTATCAAACTTTTGAAGGTCCTGGAGCACCAGGACAATGGAATTACCCACAAAATTACCCCATTTTGGAAAGCAAACACCCCAACGTATATTCTATGAGGCATGGGATGCAAATAGATACTCGGGTACTCTGATGGGCTGCAGATAGGTACTCTGGTACTCTGATGGGCTGGTGACAGGTACTTGAGTACACTGATGGCCTGGTGACAAGTACTTGAGAACTCTGATGGCCTGGTGACAGGTACTCGGGTACTCTGGTGGCCTGGTGACAGGTACTCGGGTACTCTGATGGCCTGGTGACAGGTTCTCTAATGGCGTGGTGACTGGTATTTGGGTACTCTGAAGGGCAGTAATAGGCACTCAGGTACTCATATAGACTGTGACAGGTACTCAGATGGACTGTGACAGGTATTCAGGTTCTCAGATGAACTGTGACAGGTACTCGGGTACTCAGATGGACTGGGACAGGTACTCAGGTACTCAGATGAACTGTGACAGGTACTCGGGTACTCAGATGGACTGGAACAGGTACTCGGGTACTCAGATGGACTGGAACAGGTACTTGGGTACTCTGATGGGCTGTGACAGGTACTCAGGTACTTTGATGGGCTGTGACAGGTACTCGGGTACTTTGATGGGCTGTGACAGGTACCTGGGTACTCTGATGGGCTGTGACGGGTACTCAGATGGACTGTGGCGGGTACTCGGGTACTCAGATGGACTGTGACGGGTACTCGGGTGCTCTCATGGACTGTGACAGGTACTCGGGTACTCTGATGGACTGTGACAGATACTCGGGTACTCAGATGGACTGTGACAGGTACTCGGGTGCTCTCATGGACAGTGACAGGTACTCGGGTACTCTGATGGACTGTGGCGGGTACTTGGATGGGCTGTGACAGGTACTCGGGTACTCTGATGGGCTGTGGCAGGTAGTCGGGTACTCTGATGGGCTGTGACAGGTAAGCGGGTACTCTGATGGGCTGTGAGTGACAGGTACTAGTACAAGTCCTCTTTATTGGGGGGGGCAATCAGTGCGATTGGTGTACACTGTAAGCGGTAATGAGATGTTACCGCAATCTCCTCCTCACACACGATCGGTGTTACCGCGGTTTGTTTACATTTAGTGATCGGCTGTGAAACTATCACAGCCGGTCACGTGGGTAAACAGCTGGCCAATGGCTGTTTACCAGCATCTGTGACGAGCAGTGTTCCCGGGAACACGCCGCCACCGACGTGCACATGCAGGGCACTCATGATCGCACGCGCCGTGCACAGTGGGGGTGTAACCATCTGTGATCGGCCGTTACTTCATCACGGCCGATCACGTGGTAAACAGCCATACCCAATGGCTGTTCACTCCCCTCGGTGGCAAGCGGTGTCTCCGTGACACGCCGCCACCAAAGGAACAGGGATGCACGCGCACGTTCGCATGCATTCCCTGTTTAAACAGGAGGACGTCATATGACGCCCTCCCGCCACAAGAGATGCGCCGCCTGGCCGTCATTTCATGGCCGGCGGTCGGCAACGGGTTAATGAGTGAGTTGTTCTCTCTGCCCAGTCGATATCGGATTCATTAAAGTCCCCCATTATGATGACATTTCCCTACCTCACTGCCATTTCTAACTGTCATAGGAGGTCCAGCTCCTCCTTTAGGTTTTAATTTACCTCTTACTTCTTCTCTTTGGAGTTCTACCCACATGGATTTCACCTCCCTCCTTGTCCCATTCACAATGTCGCTCCTCTCTACCATCCTTACACCCTTACGTCCCAGGATGCATCTCCTCCATGTCCCGGGATGCGTCTCCTCAGCCGCTAATAGGATGGCTTCTCCTTTCAGCCAATCGGGAAATGGGTCTCATGACCCGCTTCCTGATTGGCTGGAAGGAGAATCAGTGTGATGATATTGAATATTCGTTTGCTATTGTCACACAACAGGGGGGGCTAAGAGCCCTCCCTTTTTTGAAGCCTATTAGAGTTCTGTCTCTAATCACATGCTTAAAATTAAAAACACCCCCCGTGCGCCCCTAACGGACAGGCCGCCACTGACCCCCCGCAGCATCATGCAACTTGCCATGTTTATGCACCTGCTGGGTAATGTCTAAACACCTTTCCAGTTTGTTAATGCTGTGCAGTGCTGCCATCTTGTTTTCTAGATACAGGATCTGGGATTCCAGAGAAACTAGCTGACATCTCGCACAGCAGTACTCACCCTCGATTGGTTCATCAAGGAACGCATACATGGAGCAGGATGTGCACTGAGTGGCATCATCAATTCTCTTGGACATTTTTACCCTCCATTCTAATAGGGATAATAATTAAAGACTATCTTTTTTTTTTTTTTTTTTTAACATAAAATTTATTCAAGTTTACATTACAGAGTAAAAGCAGTGGTACGATTTCTTCAGTCATACACAGAGCACCAATGAGGAACATATCAAATCAATATCAATATATTATACTGTTATATGAAAGAACCCTGAAGTCAAAGATGTACTGAACCGAGACCAGGGGTGCTGAAAATAAGGGGAGAGCAGCACATTATACACGTGGAAAGGGGAGTGGGAGGAAGCCCCACCTCCACAGTGTTGGACGTGACTTCGACCAGAAAGATGCACAGTTTTCATATAGATCACAAAGCATCAATATTACCTCATTCTGAACCCTACTCCAGAGGCAGCCGCCGTTCACGCACCCAGGCCGCCCAAAGCTTATCAAACTTTTTTGGGCAGTTTCATCCCATATATGCCAACTTGTAAAGGGGGCAGTGCTAAGGCCACCAGGGTTTGCCATTGATGGACCGTCAGGGGAAGGGCCTTATTCCACTGTAGAAAAATTGCTTTCCTAACATAAAAGGCTGCATAGACTATAAATCATTTTGGGGGGCCTCTAACGTATCACAGATACCAAGCAATAAAGGTATTGGGTCACAGGGGACCCTCAGTTTACCTATGGAGTTTATGGCCTCCACTACGCCTTCCAAAAGGTCTGCAACTATGGGCAAAACCACACAACATGGAATAAAGAGCCCACCTCCATGTCACATCACCGAAAACGATGTATCTCAATACTGTATTTTTTTTTTTAAACGGCGCCATTGGCAGCCGAGTAAACAGGAAGTGATGTCGCTTCCGTGTTTACATCCAGGAGACTGGAACAAATCTGTTTCCGGCTTAATTTCAGTCTGTCACTAGCCCCCGGAATTGGCGGATCTTTGACCGATGGGCCAGGAGGCCCAAGAAGAGTGGCGGGAGGTGGCGGGAGGTGGCGGGAGGGGGGACGTCCCCTCCCGATCCTCCGGGATAACAATCAAGCGGCTTTTAGCCGCATCGGTTGTTATCCCCGGAAAGCCGATCTCCCGCTCTAAACAACGGTACCAGGATGATGCTTGCAGCTGCGGGCATCATCCCGGTATAACCCCTGAAAACCGAGTACGCACATCTGCGCACGCTCGGCGGGAAGGGGGTATTTATGTGTAGGACAGTTCCACCACCATTGTAATTCTAGCCAGATACACTATCCAATCAAAAGTATTGGGACCGCTGCTTTTACACACACATCAACTTTAATGGCCACCCCAGTCTTAGTCCGTAGGGTTAAAAATTGATTTGTTTTCTTTAAATAGTGTTTTTTTTTTATTATTTTTTTTTTTTTTCTCTCTTTATAAAAGATCTTTTCAGTTCACATTCTATTCACAGATTATTAACAAAGAAATAAACGCAGTCACTCTCCAAACACGTCTTTGGCAAATTGGTTTCTCCTTATAACGCGACTTCTCTTGTGACGTCTGGTACAAAATATTCCGTTTACAGAAATAGAAGCATATCTGTATATATTCATATAGAATCACTAATGAATCCCAAAAAAGTATTAAATAACAATTAAAAAACAACAAAACAAAAAAACGAAAAAATACATTGTATCAAATCTTCACTCTCTCACACAAACCTGACATGTTGTAAGTGCATGTTTTAAATCTCACATCCCTCGGGGGAGGAGGGGGGGGGGGTTCTGTCCGATAAAGAGGCGGGGGAGGGGAGTGGCTGTAGATTTCATATGGCTGTGGTTGGCCATCGTGTGTGCGTGGCGCGATTCGTGGGCGGAGCCGACTTACCTTCCAGAAAGGGAGCACAAATCACACGGCAAACTGCATCGCAAGTACTGACAAAGTGACAAGCTCAGTTCGCTGGACGTTTTTTTTTGTTTGTTTTTTTAAAAATTGATTTGGCCCACCTTTTGCAGCTAGAACAGATTCTGGGAAGGCTAGAAAAGCTGTCCATAAGGTTTAGTGTGTCTATGGAAATGTTTGACCATTCTTCCAGAAGTGCATTTGTGAGGCCAGGCACTGATGTTGGATGAGAAGGCCTGGCTCACGGTTTCTGCTCTAATTCAGCCAAAGCGTGTTCTATCTGGTTGAGGTCAGGACTCTGTGCAGCCAGTCAAGTTCCTCCACCCCAAACTCGCTCAACCATGTCTTTATGGACCTTGCTTTGTGCAGTCATGTTGGAACAGGAAGGGGCTATCCCCAAACTGTTCCCACAAAGTTGGGAGCAAGACATTTTCCAAAAAGTCTTGGTATGCTGATGCCTTAAGAGTTCCCTTCACTTGAACTAAGAGGCCAGGCCCAACCCCTGAAAAACAACCCCACATCATAATCCCCCCTCCACCAAATGATTTTGACCAGTGCACAAAGCAAGGTTCATAAAGACATGGATGAGTGAGTTTGGGGCGGTGGAACTTGACTGGCCTGGACAGAGTCCTGACCTCAACACAACAGAACACCTTGGGGATGAATTAGAGTAGAGACTGTAAGCCATGCCTTCTCATCCAACAGTCAGTGCCTAACCTCACAAATGCAGTTGCATAGACAGACTCCTAAACCTTGTGGACAGCTTTCCCAGAAGAGTTGAAGCTGTTATAGTTGCAAAGGGTGGGCCAAATTAATTTTGAACCCTACATACAAAAATTGGGATGCCATTACAGTTCATGTGCATTTAAAGGCAGGCGTCCCAATACTTAGGCCAATATATTGTATAATGCTTGTGACACTGAGCCTTAGGGCTGGTTCACACCACAGAGATGCAGAGAACATGTGGTGAGGCTGCCTGCTGGCTAAGTGGGTAGAAATTCTGTCTGTTCCTGCCCATCAGGTGCAATCACTTTAGACATACACGAACAGATAGATCAAAAGATACTGGTGGGCGTGTACTTCTCTAGGGCGTGTGTCAGTGTGTTAACAATACAACCTATCTTATGTAAAGGGCTGCACTGGGGGGGGGGGGGGGGGGTTGTTTGGCCTGAGAAGGCCAGGTTTTTTGCTGTGATTTGTGGGGATGAAGGAATGATTTTGTGCCTATTGACAAATGCCCAACTAGGGGCTGTTTGTTTGCTGAAATTCTTGTGAATTTTTTCAATCAAAAGTGAGTTTATGTGGCCATGCTGTCAATGTACAGATGATTAAACAGTTATTTGATCCACCTCACAAGTTGACTGTTGCCATAGTAAAAGTAGAGGGCAAAAAGTCCAACGTAAGAGATAAAATCAGAAAAATAGATTGCATGAGGATATAAATCGCATACAATAAACTCAATCCGTATCATTAAACCATGAGCAGATACCGAAGAGAGATGATGTGGGACTACACACACTAAGCGTCATATCCTCAGGTAGATAACTGTTTAATCCTCTGTACAGTGTTTGGGGAACTTCTTATGCTGGAATATTCGCACATCCGCTGAGGAAGCAAATTTGTGCGAAACATGTCGGGATAGTGTGTGTAAAAAATATCGTTGTCCAGTATTGTTTATGACCAAAGTTTTTATTGTCTGTACATTTCATGGAATGCATGGAAATTAATTTTAACTTCGATTTCAATAAATATTTAATATAAAAACTATTTTTTATATTTTGGATGGATATTTTGATGATAGGCAACTCCTATCCTCATATTGATTAGTGGTTCCAAATTAATAACTACTGCAGTAGGGAACAGACACAAAAGATACGCTCAGCATCTTTCCAAATAACCGTTCTCCTTTATTATGACGCATGTGAAGGTTTTTATACACATGATTACGTAGGTATCACATTAATATTACAATTGTACGTTTATGGTAACAAGGGGCGTTGCATAGGCAGGCTTATTCTAATCAGAACTCAAAAGAATGCAAAACATGTACTGAAAACATTGTTAGTGCCGTGTGCACAGTGAGGGGATTGTGCAATACATATAAAATAGAATACAATTATATACAGAACCTACAAATTTCCATTACAGTCTCCTCTCTTTTGATCAATATTTTGATCACTAACCATACCTGCTCTCACCTTTAACCTGGAACCTCCACACGCTTAGGTGGAGGTAGTCCTGGCCATTGTGGAGAAAATAATAGCTGAGCAGCTTTTTTCATTACAAAATGACTTTTCACTGTGAAAAACAAATGATTGATAAGACATATTTACAGAGTACTGGCTGTACACTCCTGTGGCCAGAATGGCCTTCTAGCTTAATTGTTGGTATGCTGACTTATCAGCATATGTAAACACAGACAATTCTACATAAAATGGAAAAGGTACAAAAGACAAATATGACTTCAACATGGCTAAACTACTTTTCAAATATATATATCCCTTACAATTAAAGTAATTGAATCAAATTAAACTGTTATCGCAAGAGGGAAACAAATCAGACACAGAGATTTCTTTAGGCCGCGTACACACGCGGGGACTGTTCGCCCAACTTTGTCCGCTGAACAGTGTTTCGGCGGACAGTCCGCTCGTGTGTGGGCTTTCAGCGGACAGTTTCAGCGAACAGTCCGCTGAACAAGGTTTTTCGGAAATTCCGTAAAACTGTCCGCTGAAACTTTGTTTCAGCGAACAGTCCCCTCGTGTGTAGGCTTGTTCGTCAAACTAAGTTCCGCGCATGCTCAGAAAGGATTTACACGCCGAAAGTTATAATGCAGTGTATAGGACGTTGTATTTTCCGTCCCGTCGTACGTGCCGTTTCAGCAAACTGTTCGTTCGTCGTGTGTGGGCAAGTCCGTCCATGCTAATTTTGAGCGGACTGTTTGCTGAAACTGTTTGACGGACAAAGTTGGGCGAACAGTCCCCGCGTGTGTATGCGGCCTTAGATTAGTCATTTTTACAGTGTCTGGTGTGGATTTGGGTGACTTTTCCTTCAAGTTTTGCAAAACTGTACATGAAATAGATGCTGTATTGAGTCTCCAAACATTTCCTTATATATAAATGTCTCTTAACAATCCACATGTCACCTGGCTTTAGTTTTAGATCCTTCCAAACTTTAAGGATCTGGAATTGGGGAGAAAACACATAAATAAGTTTGTCAAAAACCTTAAAAGATCAGCAACATTCTCTGTGAGATCCGAATGGAGGACTTCAGCTGCTGAGACAAAATATAAGCAAGTGAGTAACATACTCCCAAACCAATTCCCATAGGGAAAGAGTCCAACATCCCCCTACGGGCTTGATAAAATATAATAAAACATTCAGGCAAAAGTTTTCTAGTTTCTTACTCTACTTTGTCCGCTACATTGTAGACAGTAGTGGGTGTAAAAATAAAACCTCAAAACTTCTAGTAAGGACTCTCCTATAAAAATGATTTCCTCTGTTACTCTCTGTAGATTCTGCACTCTGTACTTAAAAACTACTTCTGATAACACTTTTTTACTATGGCCTTTGCAGTAGCATTTGCCACTGGACATCCATAAAACATGTCCATACAAACAAAATACATACTCGTAAGATTCCTGACTTGGGCATCTGGATATATCTTTTTGTTATCTCTGGAAGGGATGTTCAGCTTTTGGTAACACCTTTGGTAACAGGTAAAACAAGAAGTGGTATGTTATAAAAACAACTGTGGAGAACCCTGGCTCTATCCCACGCTCATTTACTAAGGCAGCCATAACTACTTGTGACTGATGACACGGTCCATGTGTCAAGCTGGAGGGAGTGGAGGGAAAAGAGTGTCTGCAAACATAAATGATCACCTTTTCCAAAGTCTTGTTTCGTAAGAAGTTGCCCTCTGTGGACCACTTGTGCTTCTCGTTCTGGGGTCCTTAAAGTTGAATTATTAATCCCAGCTATACTGGGCCAGAACTAGTTGTGGAATCTGTGAGTTGCACAGACCCAGCAAGTGTCCGGGGCTGTAAATGCAGCATCCTTAGAGTCACCTGGTCTGCTTCCATATGTGAGTTTTACTGTTAGTATGGCTACCTCAGCAAGAACCTGGAAGGCTGAAAACAGCCGATCAAATTAACTTGGCATGCTTGAATGGTTTACCTGCCGAAGTAAAAACAAACTTCTGGCCCTTCAAATGGAACCAAAAGCTCTCTATATCTCGACTATCTATATAAATATATACTCTTTTTAGAGCTCACAGGCTTTTCTAAAACATGGAGCTCTGCTTCTGGAGCTGGGGAAAAAGGATCCAATGACTCTGAATACAGGGAATCCTTCTGGGTGATAAACTTCATCCTCGGTATAAAACCAGGAATAACACTACAAAAAAGTAAATACTCGGGTCTTCAGGGAGTGTGTTCTGCACTGGGCTCACAGCACCTGATTCCCATGCCATCAATTTTAACGCATATGCTTTTTCTTTGTCTCCAGTCTCCTCCAATAGAGGTAATAAGGTGGCTGGATTCAAATGTACGCATTTTTCATTGTTAGATTTGTACATAAACACACAAAACAAATTCATATTTTGAACCTTTCATTAGACAAACACTTAGCTATATATTTGCTGTGCAGAATGTCGGACTATTAAAAATTAAATATTCAACCAAAATAATATCTGTAACTTTGTCTAATAGCAACTTTGCATAAAGCTACAGCTCTGATCTATCGGGGTGAACCCTTCATTACTGGGTCCAGCTTGCATAAATATAACAATGGCTTGTTTTCTATCATGCTGTTTGTGTAAGAACTCCAGTTTCATGTTTCAAAAAGACAACTTTTTCCTGGCAATATTATAATAAATGATAAGAATACCCTGCAGTGCTGCAGAGATGTCCATAAATCCAAAATATTCTTCTACTTATACCCACTGCACTTACAAGGAGAAGGGGCACATCATTTCACAATCCACGCATTCTGCTTTGGATTTCAAAAATAAAAATACATAAAAACAAAAGGACCAACAATATGTATGACGGACCAGAAAGCACTTGGCCATCAAAAACTATAAACCAACTGGCTGCAGGCAGCAGCTATCCTAACAGGGTGTGTGGACTTGATGTGATGGGTCTGTTATATTTAAATTTTATTTTATGCAGGTGCATGTAAAATTACAAAATTGTTATCTTAATCTAAACTAATTCCATTTTTACCAATTTCCCCATTAACCTGGATTTAATTTCCAACCAAAGGTTGTCTAAACCAGTTTCAATATATCTATATTTATTAATAAAATTATCATATTATAATTATATGATAATTTCAATATCACACACTAATATATATGCACAGGTAAATGTCCTAAAAGGGGGACATATTACTTAATTTTACTCAATTTATCTCTCTTTTTTTTTTAAATGCACTGTTTCCACTATCAAAAGATATTCAATTAGTGTAAGACATGATTAAATGTAACCTTGATTTTACCATGTTTGGAAAACAGATTCAAAAATAATTGTGATCACATTGTTTATCATTAGATTTGTTAACCCGGCACATTTTGTTATAAATGTTTTGTCTAAAAAACTGAAATTGGCATGGTGTCCTCCCAGCTTATCACCAACTCTCATCCCAGCTACATTCTTTGAGGAGAGCACAAAGGAGGGGGTCACATCTGCGTACATGACACAAGCGAGCGAACTAAAGGTTCCAGCATTCACAAACATACTCAAATATATCTCTAAAATTGCTTACATTATTCCCATTTGTACACAACACATGCATATCATTCTCTCACTTTCTTTTAACGCTTTTTTAATACTTCCTTGCTTAAACTTCTGCTTTCTTTATTTTGTTCTGATATCCTTTGCATCCAATGTATTGTAATTCCATACTTCACATACTGTACCTTCTATGATCAGACGGGCAGCTATAGTGCTCATCCCATCTTCCCTCTCTGACAACATATAAAGCATTCTGTTTTAACTCTCATTACTGTTTCTTGACTTTACTAGTTGTAATGCCTGACCCCAAATTCATCCCACAACTTAACATCAAAAAGTCCCTTTCTGTCTAGTGTTAATGTCACTCTTGATCCATCCTGCTCACATAAATAGCCGTTTCTCTAGCTGTATACTCTGCATGATTCTTTGTCCCTGTGGACTTTGGTGGTAACCCAGTTACCCACTGTGGATCCCTGTCCACCTTAGCCATTAAACTAGGGGCTCAGTATAGGCGGAACCGCACCTTCGGTTCATATATAGCGCTCCTCTTGCACTGGGCATTTTTGAGGGTCTCTTACCCGTCATTCCCTAACTTAATTTAATGCCCATAATGACTGGCCAGTCTTCTCTACGTGTGCCTATACCCTCTTGCCTCTAAACTACTTTATCTAGCAGATGTACTACATATACCTGTGAACAGCACTATTCTTCCCTTTCTCTATAACACTCTGATGGACAGTAGACAGTGACAACATGACATATAACCACCAATCAATACAGTTCGATTAAGGGGAGTAAAATAGTTACCCTTTGTCCCGAAAATGCCTTACCGATCAAGGAAGTCTGATAACTCAAATGTAAGCAAAAGCCTTACCTCAGCCGGCTGATTATCAGAAATTCCCGGATCGTCTCAAGCTCCTCGTTTCGGATACTCAGGGTCACCTGATAACCCCTCCTGGCTGGCTCGCCACCTGAAATGGATATTTTGATGATAGGCAACTCCTATCCTCATATTGATTAGTGGTTCCAAATTAATAACTACTGCAGTAGGGAACAGACACAAAAGATACGCTCAGCATCTTTCCAAATAACCGTTCTCCTTTATTATGACGCATGTGAAGGTTTTTATACACATACGTAGGTATCACATTAATATTACAATTGTACGTTTATGGTAACAAGGGGCGTTGCATAGGCAGGCTTATTCTAATCAGAACTCAAAAGAATGCAAAACATGTACTGGAAACATTATTAGTGCCGTGTGCACAGTGAGGGGATTGTGCAATACATATAAAATAGAATACAATTATATACAGAACCTACAAATTTCCATTACAGTATGTGATAAAATATGAATAATTTGTTGCACCGTTAAAATCCCTCCGCTCCTGTTCTCTTATTATTCATGAAAAATCTTATTGGGTTTTGGTGCCTATTTTTGTGGGTGCTTGCTATGTTATGTTGAACCATCTCTAATCTCATAAATTAATATGAATTAAATTAAGGTAAAATAAAAGTCCATATTTATATCAAACATTGCCACAAGCAATAAATTGTGAATCTTCTAAATATGCTCCAGTCACCGTGTCATAAAAGTGCAAATGCTTCAAATAGCAGAGGACTGTGTATGGAAGCAGAGGACCTCAGTCCTCTGCTTCCATACACAGTTGAGACGCAGCGCTGAGACGCACGCTGAGTATCACACAAACTCCCATGGTGCCAGACCAGCTTCTTCTCCCCTCTTCAGCTGTATCTTGTTTTTGATGTACCTTACACTAAACAGACTGGATCTGTAAGTGTTTTTAAGCCATTATTATTATTACACTATCCCTGCCTTTCTGTGGCTTTTTATGTCGAGCCACCATTTGCAGATGTGTTGGAGGATTGGATGTGAGCCAATTTTAATAAGGAATTACATATATAAATAACCACTCCCGCTTGGATTGAGATCTGGTTGATCAACAGACAGCAGACCTATGCTGCAAAATCTATGAAGGAAACATCGGATGAAAGAAGTGTTTCTGCTTATTACATGTCTGAAGGTCACTTGGTGGCCGATACAAACTTTGATATACCACTTGTGGGAAAGTATTTTATTTGAAGCATTTGCACTTTTATGACATGGTGATTGAAGCAAATTTAGAAGATTCACAATCTATTGCTTATGGCAAGGTTTGATATAAATATGGACTTTTATTTTACATTAATTTAACTCATATTCATTTATATTCACTTGATATTATTCAGCTTGTTTGTTATTGCACTACTGTGCCCTTTACTGTTTCACATTTTGTTTATTAGTTATGACTAATTTTAGGAGCAGCATCAGGTTTGATAGTGTATGATATTGTAGTTGACGTCACATCCATCTTTTTCATTTTTTCAATGTTCACATCTGTGCATTTTATGGAAACGGTCAGGGACATTTTTTCTGGTTTTTGGTTCCATAGACTTCAATGGATCAAAAATGGGTATTGAAAAATGCAAAAAATGCACCTGGAATATGCAAACTGCAACCTGCATGGGTGGGAATCAGGCCTTATGCAGGGTATACATTTAGTTTCTTCTTGTTCAACCAGCGGGTTGAATGAACACACATGACCTGGCACATGCGCCCCTAGTGGCCAAAAGGCAAAGCGACGTAAGGCAATGTAATTTCGCTCAGCCATGCCATTTTGCTGCAGTAAAACTGCGGCGGCTGGTCGACAAGCGGTTAATAAAAGTTAACAAATGTACGTGCTATAGTTATAGGCCATTTAAAAATGCTTCATTAATATGCCATAAATGCTATAGGTACAGTTACAGAGCATCTCTTTTTGTTTTTTATTCTTTATTTTCATAATATAGTGATACAGTTTTCCATATCTATACACTTACACACCTACATCTTATGTTTAACACCATGCCATTCATAATTTAATCGTGCTCAATTTCTTCTATTACATTACTATATTTCCTTATATTCACTATTATATATATTTTTTTTCCTTAACCTGGGATAGCCCTGGTTATTTGTCTTTAAGGAGAAAAAACAAAAAAAATAAATAAATAAAAAAAAAAACATACCAAAATAGAAAGAGAGAGAGGGAAAAGGAAAAAATAAATAAATAAATAAAAAAAAAATGTTCTTAGTTTCTTCCTCCTCCTCCCCCATCTCCCTCCTCCCCCACCCCCCCCCCCCAAAAAATTGCCGACCCTCCCACAGATATTTAAATACCAGAAAACATTGAGATTAATCTTTGTTTTAACTCTGTGTTATAACCCAACTAGTATATATCTCCCCTTAACCCTGTCCAGAAAAAAAAACATGGAAGGATTTTCATGTCCACATTCTAGCCCAGGATCAGAATGGTAAAACAGGGATATTACAGAGACAGAATGACCCCGGACCACAATGTGGACATAACAGACAGGAGAGAGGGAAAAAAAAAAAGTAAAAAAATTAAATAGAAGGGAACCCTCCTAATGGTTTTGTTCCCTATATATAATATAGGGTTTCCACACTTCATGATACCTCTCCTCTTGCTCTCTCAATATCATAGTCAAATTTTCCATTTGTTGGATCTCCGATACCCTGCTCATCCATTGTGATTTGGTTGGAGCCATCGTGGTTTTCCATAAAACTGGAATGCATGCTTTTGCTGCTGTAAGCAAATGCCTTAAAAGAGACTTTTTATATTTCTCTATGGATAGCGGAACATCATGCAGTAAGAAAGCTGCCGGATTTTCCCCAAGAGACACATCTGTTATTTCCTTCACTATTTCCGATACCATCTTCCAAAAATCTTTTACTCCGGGACAGTCCCAGAATATATGTAACAGAGTACCCTCGGCTCTCTGGCACCGCCAGCACAAATTTGATACTTGTGGGTATATACGGTGCAATACTTCTGGGGTCCTATACCATCTAGACAAAATTTTATAGCCCCCTTCTTGGTATCTAGTTGCTATTGACGCCTTATGCGTGAACATGAAGATCTTGTTTTTCTGTAAGTCTGAGAAAGTGACTCCTAGGTCACTCTCCCATGCTCGTAAAAAAGCCAGATCTTGTGAGGCTTCTTGTTCCATCCGCAATGCATACATCGATGAGAGGGAGTGTTTCAGTGGTTCACCTTTTAAGCATATCTGTTCAAACCCAGATAGTTTCCTAATCACCGGTATTCTCTGCCTACTTGATCTAAGAAAAGCATTTAACTGTGCTCGCCTGAATGGGTCCAAGTCCTCTCTAAATTCTTGTTCGATCTCTTCCTTATACATTATATGATTATCAATTGTGAAATGTATAATCCTACTGATTCCCTTTCGTCTTAGATCCCTAAAACCCTGATCTGTCAAACCTGGCTGAAAACTCGGAGTGCCCAAAATTGGTATCATAGGGCTTGGATGTTCTGATATCTTGGTTTTCTTAAATAACTTTTGGACTGTCTGTATTGTTGCCCCCACTGTCGGATGTCTACGTACCTCTTGTGGAATTTCTCCCTCTGAGAGCCACACTATTCCTTCCAGTGGTATCAGGATTATTGCTTGTTTCATATCTATCCAAGGTTTTTCTTTTTTAAGTCTACACCAGTCTACTACCCGTGCTAAATGTGATGCCTCATAATAGCCTTCTGGATCTGGGAATCCTACCCCTCCTCTCTCTTTTGGCAATATCAAAATATCCCTGCGTATTCTTGCTTTTTTACCTGCCCATATAAATTTCGTAAATCTAGATCTCAAATCTCTCAAAAATCTTACAGGGAGCTTTATTGGTAGGGTCTGAAACAAATATAGCAGCCTCGGCATTACGTTCATTTTGATTATATTGATTCTCCCAAACCATGTAAAAACCGTTTTATCCCAACGTTCAAAATCTAGCTTAATCTGTCGTATTAATGGGATAAAATTGAATTCAAACAGTCTGTTCAACTTATTTGATATTTTAGTCCCTAAATAGCATATGTGGGAATCCGTCCATCTGAACGCAAAATGCGCCGCTAGCTGGGATTTCATTACATTATTAATTTCTACCCCCATCGCTTCCGATTTACTGTAATTTACTTTAAAGTTCGATATCTCTCCATATATGTGCAACTCCAGTAGCAAAGAAGGTAAGGAGATCCCTGGGGAGGGTATAAAAAACAGCAGATCATCCGCATATGCGGCCAATTTATGTTCATCATTTTTTTTTATTGAAATGCCCTGAATATCAGGATTAGCCCGAATTGTTCTCAGAAAAGGTTCTAATGTGAGAATGAATATGATAGGGGAGAGTGGACATCCCTGACGCGTTCCATTCTTTATGCAGAATGGTTCAGACATTATCTCATTTATCTTTACCCTAGCTTTTGGGCAGGAATATAAACTATCAATCCAATTCTGCATCCCATTTTTTAATCCTATATGCTGTAACGTAGCTCTCAGGAATGTCCAGTCGACCCTATCAAATGCCTTCTCTGCGTCCGCCGATATAAGTACTAGCGGTTTTTGATGGTATTGTGCAATATATAGAGCATCAATAACTCTCTGCGTATTTTCTCTTCCCTCCCTACCAGGGGTAAATCCCACTTGATCTGGGTGTACTAGAGCTGGAATAAATGGCAAGAGTCTATTTGCAAGTATTTTTGTTAAAATCTTGAGGTCTACATTTAGTAAAGAAATTGGGCGGTAACTGGCACATTGAGTTGGGTCTTTCCCTTCTTTTGGGATCACCATTATATGAGCCATTAGTGTTTCTGGTCGCATCCTTTGCCCCTCCCGTATAGAGTTAAAAGCCTCTATAAATTTTGGTGCCAATTTTTCAAAAAAAGTCTTGTAATAAAGTAATGTATACCCATCCGGGCCTGGGGCCTTTCCGGGTTTCATTTCTTTGAGGGCTTCTGACAATTCCTCTATTGTAATTGGTCCATCTATATTTTCTGCTTCTTCTTCAGGAAGCATAGGCATTCCCGATGCCATTATGTATTCTTTTACCCTTTCCCCTCTAGAAGGTATCCCCAACATGGGCCGTCGATCTTCAATTTGATAAAGAGTAGTATAGTAATCTCTAAATGCTTTAGCAATAGCCTGTGGTGAGTTAACTAACACATCTCCTAGAGTTTTAATTTTCTCAATATAATTTCGTGCTCTCGTTTCTCTGAGCACATTTGCCAGCACTCTGCTGGGTTTATTTCCATATTCATAGTATACTTGTCTACACCGAGTTAATTTTGCTTTCGCTTTATCCATCAATAGCAAATTCAATTCTTCCCGTAACCTCATTAATTTTTCTTCAGTCTGTTGCATCTGCGATTTCTTATGTACTAATTCAAGTGTCCGGATCTCTTCCAGCAGAGTGTCTAGTTTAGCGCCCAGAGCCCATTTCCTTTGCGCTCCTAAAGAAATAAGAATTCCCCTAATATAGCATTTATGTGCTTCCCATCTACATAGTGGGGTTACTTCCTCTGATTCATTTGCTATAAAGAAGAGTTCTAATTCCTGGGCTATCTGATTCTCGTATTCTGGTTCTCTCAGGAGTGTCTCATTCATCTTCCAGTTCCATTCTCGTTGGGTTTTCTCTCCCCATTCCTTAACGCTATTAGTTGGCGCATGGTCCGACAGCGTAAAAGAGCCTATGGACGCCTCTTTCACGCAGGACAATGCACTTTGAGATATAAAAATGTAGTCTATTCTAGTATATGTCTTATGTTTAGCTGAGAAAAAAGTATAAACTCTTTCCTGTACATGGAGAATTCTCCATGTATCTATTAACTGCAAGTCCTGTAACATTTTCTTCGCTCTGTATAATTTTACTGCCGATAGATGAGAGACTCCCTTTGAGACATCCAGGGCAGGGTCTAATGCTATATTCAAATCCCCTCCCATCATCAGAATCCCCTCTTTATTTTGGTATATCAGATTCAAATATGTCTCAAGCGCCGCGACCTGACCCTCGTTCGGTAAATACAAATTAACTAATGTTACTTTTTGTTCTTGTAAAATACCTTTGACAATCAGAAGTCGTCATGCCTCATCAGTGATTATCTTACACTCTTTCCATGGTATTTGATTTGAAATCATAATTGATACTCCGTTTGCCTTTGTAGTCTGAGCAGCACTGTGATATACTGTAGTAAATCTCTTATTTCCTAATTTGGGGATTTTGTCCTTTCTAAAATGTGTCTCTTGTAGGAAAATAATTTGGGTCTTCAATCTCCCTAGTTCTGTTAACAATCTAGTCCGTTTCTCTGGGCTATTTAACCCCTTTACATTATAGGAAGTCAATTTTATCCTAGTCATCTTTTATCGCTTGACTACAACCAGATCCCAACGCCGAAAATCCAGATAGCAGGGAGGAGGGGCGGGGGGAGGAAGAGGAGAAGAGAAGAAGAGAGGAGCAAGAAAAAAAAAAATTATTAAATTAAAAAAAAAAAAACACAACAATAGATGTATCCCAGGACCAGACAGACTAAAGGCCCTAGGTAATGTAAAATCTAGCCGTTGGCAGGCTCTATACAGCTAAGAATCTGCCTGCCAATGGCCTAGTAGAAAGAATTAGAAATTGAAGACGCCTCTAGCTTTCCTCCCCTAGAAGGAGAGGCGTCTAACTTATGGAAAGTGAATGAGCAAGACAGCGATCTGAGCTTTGTTAGCAAACCATATACACCTTTTAACCTATCGCACCATCAACCCTTTTTTTTAATATATCGGATTTCTTAACTATCCTATCTTTGCGTTTTTATACACCCTTTACTTCTCTATCTATCCCAAACCCATCCCCTCTTTTCTCTTTTTCTTCTTTCCTCTTTCCTCTCCTCCTTCTACACCCATTGCTTTACATTTATTAAATTCCAAGGGGAGAAAAAAATAAATAAATAAAAATAAATAAATAATAATTAAAAAAAAAAACAACACCTCTAAGCGGGTCCCTATATTATTATATTATTCAAATATTAATATTCTCTCTTCCGCTTTTTATTATTTTTCTTCTCTTTTTTCCCTTTTTTTTTTCCTTCCCTTTCACATATCTCTCTATAGCATCCATGTCCAACTCCTCCGACAGATAGGGTGACGAATCCCACCAGCAGGGCGCCAGAGGAGATCCCTATTTCCCCTAATCCCCACTTCCCCCACTCCCTCGATCCATATCAATTAGTGATTCCCTCATCTCTGTGTTATTCCCTTATCCTGGTGATAACATATCATATTTATTAACCTTTTATTCCCCCTACGTGACCTTCGGATTGAGAGGGATTAGCTCAACCAAAAAAAAAAAAAAAGAGGAAAAAACAAAACAAAAAAGCACCCACTCGTGTACTCTTCTAGTGTCCAATCTTACATCGTCAAAAACAAACCTCCCCGAGACAAAGAAAAATAAATAGATAAATAAATAAGCAAAATTATATATATATATATACCCATAATATATTATTGTTATCAATCTATCCCCAGTGCAATATATTATTTATTCTTAATCCTTTAATATCCCCCCACCCCTTAATCTTTATTAAACTGTATTTAATTATATCACCTCTTAGTGTCTCTCTGTATTTTACCCCTCCTTCCCTCCCCTCCTCCCCCATACCGGTATCCCCCCCCCCTCCGTCTTCGAGCTACTATTCCCATTCATGGGATATATTTCCATTTTCTTCTCCCCCCTCAGAGGTCCTCCCAAACAAACAAAAACAAAAAAAAAAAGGAAAAAAGAATGCATAATCCAATACCCAGACTTAATAAAAATTCATATTAAAGTCCAAAGTAATTCCTCCTTAAACCTCCCTGATACTTATACATATAATTTATAACCATACGCATAATTTTTTTTTTAAACTTTGACAAATCGTAGTATTTTAGATCTATTAATTCATTCTAAAAAAAAAAAAAAAAAAAAAAGAGAAAGAAAAAAAAAAAAAAATTCTTTATAAATTCATTTTATCTTGTCTCGTTCGTCTCATTTAGTCCATGCTAATTTCTTGTTCCTATGATGGGCTTGGTCTTAATCTCTCCCGCTGCCATAAACTTTGTTGAGAGGGTCGTTCCAACAATTCTGTCCAATTTGGGACTTCAATAGCCTCTGAGCCCAGAAAAGAGAAGAGGTCTGGGAGTTGGATCGGTTCCCTTAGGTTGAAACTTTGCCCCCCCCTTTTTCACTACCACTGCCAATGGGTGACCCCATTTATATGTAGCACCTTTGCTTAACAGATAGTCCAGTAGGGGCTTTAACATCCTTCTCCTCATTTTGGTTTGTCCACATATATCCGGATATATTTGTATTTCACTTCCTTCAAACTTTACTGTTCCCACTTGCCATGCTGCTCTTAGAATGTCCTCTTTTACCCTGTAAAAGTGTACACGACACAGAACATCTCGTGACTTAAACCGTGCAGGAACAAGAGTCCTGGGAATCCTATGCACCCAATCTGAGTATTCGGGGGATTTTGCAGCACTTAATTTAAGATACTCATCACTATATCTTTTAGGGTGTCCCCCTCGCTCCCCTCCGGGACCCCTCTAATCCGGATATTATTCCTTCTACTTCTATTTTCTTTTTCCTCAGATTGCAATTGTAACATAGCCATTTGCTGATGTTGTTTACATAATTTCTCCTCCATAGCCACCAGTCTTGTGTCAGTCAAGTTGTTTATCTTTTCTAGGCTGCACACTCTGCTATCAACCGCTGTAATATTGTCCCGTACCTCCTCAATTTCTTCTCTCAGTGATCCCACTATACCAGCCAAAAGTTTTTGTATATCCTCCTACGTTGGGAGAGCCTGGATAAGCTGTCTAATATCAGGCTCGATCCCCTGCTCCTGTGTGTTATATGTGGCATGCGTACATACCTGCTCCTCTCCTCTTGGGGCCATAGGGGTCATCACCGTGTGTACCGCACTAGCCGTCTCGGAGAGTGTAGCCGACTGTGACCGTGACTGCGAGGTCACCGACGCTTCACGCTGTAACATATCAACCGCCGGAGCCTGTGTCAATACCTCCGTAATAGGCTCCTGTGTCCGCAGCATGCTTGTATCTGCGTCTGCCGGCTGTTTGGATTCCCGCTTTACCGCCAGGTATCGGGTGATGTATGAGTGGGTTGGAGTGTGTGCCCCTCCTGTGCTCTTCCCTCTCCTCGGCATGGGTTAGATAGGGATGTGCGTTCCAACACTGTCGGTCTCCTGAAAGGTGTAGCTGAGCTCTGCTCTACATCGCTCTCACGCTGCCATGCTTAGGTCACTCCCCCTCAACAGGAAAAGCAGCCATCAGTTACAGAGCATCTCAATGGCAATGAATGGAGTTGCCTGACAATTTCAGTTGAAAGATTCATGGCAGGTGTTGAAGGGCAGTTTTGAGGCTTTAAAAACAATGCTTAAAGACATTATATACAAAGGGTATTGATGAACATCTGAATGAGCCCTAAGTGTAAAATTTATAAATTTTCTGCTCAGGAGGCCAAGAGACAGTTACAATAGTCTGCCCATTTTGAGTAAACGATTATAGAAACAATATGTAGATCAGTAGTTATTTGGGCTACTTTTAAAGCCAATGCTCTATAAAACTGGTGCATAGGTATAGAACAAACCTTTTACAAATGCCAGGAGAAAGGGAAAATACCACATTGGACTGCTGTCTCCCCAGCTTAATGATGAAAGACCATTGTAACCAAACTAATTTCTGGTTTAATTATACCATGAAATGACCAGAGGAATTTCAAATAAATTAATTCCAGGCTTAAAAAGCCAAACAATAACTGGGAAACTGCCATTTATGAAACCAGAGATGTAGCTTCCAAAACTTGAAATAGCCTTTGACCCCCTTTTCCATGACTTATTGCATTGTAAGCATTGTTGCATCCCTATTGGGAACTAATGACCCCATTGGTTTCTCAATCTCTG
Organism: Lithobates pipiens; assembly: GCF_037356315.1. Lineage (NCBI taxonomy): Eukaryota > Metazoa > Chordata > Amphibia > Anura > Ranidae > Lithobates > Lithobates pipiens. The sequence goes on along the minus strand of NW_027507790.1, from coordinate 85,657,605 downwards.
AGCATTTTGTAGATGCATGAACATTTATTCTATTTTCAAATCCTGGGCTCAACTGTTTAATCCATCTTTAGATCCATTGTTCAGTTTAAGTTTAGATCCTGGGTGCAACAGTTCAATCCATTTTTATATGTTGGGCTCAAATGTTTAAATGGGGCACTACCCTAAAAATTGAACAACTACTGTTCCCCCTCATCGCTGAGCTTTTGTAGATGCATAAACATTTAATCTAATCTAATTTTAGGGTTGAAAATGTTTTTTTTTTTAACCACTTGCCGCCCGCCCTATAGCAAAGGGACGGCAGCAAAGTGGTTTCATAATCCTGACCGGACGTCATATGACGTGATCAGGATTATGAGCCGCTGCGCGCCCCCGGGGGCGCGCATCGCGGCGATCGTTGTTGCGGGGTGTCAGTCTGACACCCGGCAACTACGATCTCGGTAAAGAGTCTCCGACGGAGACTCTTTACCACGTGATCAGCCGTGTCCAATCACGGCTGATCACAGTGTAAATAGGAAAAGCCGGTGATCGGCTTTCCCTCACTCGCGTCTGTCAGACGCGAGTAGAGGAGAGCCGATCGGCTGCTCCTCTGACAGGGGGGGTCTGTGCTGATCGATTATCAGCACAGCCCCCCCGAGGATGCCCACACTGGACCACCAGGGATGCCACCAGACCACCAGGGATGCCAAGGACAAGGTATGCCACCCTAGACCACCAGGGATTCTAGTCAGTGCCACAATGGATGCCAATCAGTGCCCATAATGGATGCCAATCAGTGCCCACAATGGGCATCACTGATTGGCATGCATTATTGATTGGCACTGATTGGCATCCATTAGTGCAATATATTATAATACAATGCCGCCTATCAGTTCCCATCTGTGCCGTCTATCAGTGCCTACCCATGCCCACCTGTGCCACCTACCCATGCCCACCTGTGCCGCCTACCCATGCCCACCTGTGCCGCCTAACCCATGCCCACCTGTGCCACTTATCCATGCCCATCCATGCCAATCCATGCCAATTTGTGCCACCTATCAGTGCCCATCCGTGTCGCCCATCAGTGCCACCCATCAGTGCCGCCTATCAGTGCCACATATCGGTGTCCATCAATGCCACCTCATCAGTGCCACTTCATTGGTGCCACCTCATCGGTGCCCATCAGTGCCGCCTTATCATTGCCCATCAGTGTAACCCCATCAGTGCCCATCAGTGAAGGAGAAAACTTACTTATTTGCAAAGTTTTGAAACTGAAACAAAAAAAAACATTTTTTTTTCAAAATTTTCGGTATTTTTTTATTTGTTTAGCAAAAAATAAAAACTGTAGAGGTGATCAAATACCACCAAAAGAAAGCTCTATTTGTGGGAAAAAAATGATACAAATTTCATTTGGGTACAGTGTAGCATGACCGCGCAATTGTCATTCAAAGTGCGACAGCGCTGAAAGCTCAAAATTGGTCAGGGCAGGAAGGTGTTTAAGTGCCCGGTATTGAAGTGGTTAAAGTAACAAGAGGAAAAGGCACGGTTGACAGATTGTTTACAAGGCAGAGACAACCAGCGCGACCAACGGCAATGCTGATGTCTGACAATACACACATTGTCACATAATTATTTCATGTGAAATGATAAGAAGGTATGAGAGGAGAGGAAAGAAAGAGGGAAGAGGGATAGAGCTCGAGGGAGCAGGAAGCAATGCAGCCAGAGAGTCTGAGGAGGAGAAGCGCCGCTAGACCAACCACAGTACTGTGTATTTATCATAGGTGTTATAGTCTAGCGCCAGCATCTCCTCCATCCACATGATATCATTCATGGTCAAAGAGATAATGGGGGATAGTAGTTGTTTTCCAGAAAAGGGGTGTGAGTTGGCGGGCTGGGGATAGAAAAAAGCGTAGCAAGCAGCGTTTTTGAGAGCTTATTGAGCCTGGTAGGATGGAGAGGAGAGCTATTTCAGTAGTCAATTGCAGAGATTCCTCATATACCTTTTCATATACCTGGGATATCTGTCTCCAAAAGGGTCGAATCCGATCACACTCCCACCAGACATGTAGATATGTGCCTGTGGTTGCATTCCATCGCCAGCAGGTAGATGGGAATATTCTTTGTAGTGTGGCGTGGTCTCTGTACCACCTCGACATGACCTTGAAGTTCTTCTCTTGCGAGTAGATGGAGGACTTATGTGCGAAATGGAATGCTTTCTGCCTTTCCGCTCTAGAGATGGTCTTTCCCAGGTCTGCCGACCATATCCTGGTGTAAGTGGGTAGGTCAGTTTGTGTAAGAGCCTGAATCAGGCTGTAAGTATGTGAAAGTAAGTGTTTAGGCAGTTCTTGGAGAGAGCTTAGGTGTTCGAATTCAGTGAGTGGGCGATGGATCTGGGACGAGCTAAATAAGTGCTTGGTGAAAGTTGTTAGGTGTAGGAAAGTGATCCAGTCGGGACGATCGGGGTTCCGTTCCCCCAAATGGATGAAGGTGCGTGCCTGAGGCCAGGTGGTGCGGTGGAATGAGCTGGGCCGTCTTTAAAGCAGGGCAAAAGGGGCAGCTGCCCTGGGCCCTGTCATTGTTGTGGGGCCCCAAAGCAGCTGCCTCATACTTGCCAACTATCCCAGTTTAAATTCCCTCGTCCCTTGAAGTTTTAGTCCTGCGCTGTGTCCCGATATCTCAGTGTGAATTGCTGACACTAATGCTGCCCAGCTCTGCCCTATTGTTGTGTACGGATGACTCACCTGCAGACCCTGTGTTAACCCAGAATTCATATGTAAATAACGGGATCATTCGTATGTAAATAGCGGCAGCATTCATAAGTAAACAGCTGCGGCCGGTGACGTTCCCCCTGCAGCGAGGAGATGATGTGCTGTAACCTCTAGCAACCAATCAGTGAGCAGTATTACTGTACAGTAATCTCTAGCAACCAGTTAACAAGCAGAAATCATTTGCTGTAACCTCAGGCAACTAATCAGTGAGCCGTAATGTGTGCTGTAACCTCTAGCAACCAGTCAGTAAGCAGTAATGATATGCCAATCACAATCGCTGCCTGATCTGATACAGTAAACTGATTTTAAGTCTAGCTGCTATTTATTGTATGTCTCAGAGCAGGTGGAGGGGGGAATTGCATGGGGGGGGGGGGGGGCCAAGAAAATTTTTGCCCAGGGTCCAATCCATATTAAAGACGGCCCTGGGAATTAGCCTAGGGCTTTGGTCCCCATGCCTCGTGGGAAGGCTGGGTTATCAAATAGGGGTGATAAGGGAGATGGGTAGGAGGATAGGATCTTGCACAACCCCCTCCTATACCAGAGTGTAAGGGCAGCTGTGCTTAGAGGTGAAGAGCTCTGTGGAGGTTACCCCTGTAACCCCAGAGGAGGGCCCTCAGATCCACTGGAGATAAGTCCTGCTCGACCATAGCCGAGGCTTTTTGGAGTGGTCGTGGGAACCACTCTAGTATGCGGACCATGAGTGTGGCTTTGGGGTACAATTCATAGTCCGGTAGACCTATGCCCCCCTGTAATTTCAGTCTGGTGAGTAATTTGTATCTAATTCTAGACAATCCTTTATTCCATATAAAGAGAATGGAAAGGGAGCGCAGGGCAGAAAATAAGGATCTGGGGATAATGATTGGTATGGTTTGGTACAGGTATAATAGTTTGGGCAAGGTATCCATCTTGAGGGTATTGATGCGACCAAACCAGGGTAGGGTCTTATTTCAACCAGATCCTTTCTAAGACGTGAAAGGAGGGGGATGTAGTTTAGCGTGAATAGGTTGGGAAGAGTGATGGGGATTGTCACACCCAGGTAAGAGATGCTCTTGATCTGCCATTGAAAGGAGTAGTTGGAGCGGAGTGAGGACATGGTAGATGCAGATAGAGAAATGTTTAGGGCCTCTGTTTTGGAAATGTTGAGCTTAAAATTACGCAGCATTCCGAACCGTTTGAATTCTGAGTACAAGGAGGGGAGGGTTACGTGAGGCTGACGTGCATAGATTAGTAAATCATCCACGTACATCGATAGTTTGTGGTGTTCGAATGGTGTTTGGATACCATGTATGAAAGCATTTTGGCGGATGGGACATGCCAGGTGTTCCATTACGATGACAAAAAGAAGGGGGGAGAGAGGGCATCCCTGGCGGGTCCCATTGGATATGTCAAATGCTTCTGAGGGGGTACCATTCACTAAGAATGAGACAGAGGGGTGTGAGTAGAGGGACATAATTTTGGAGATGAAGGTTGGGCCTTCATCTTCAACCTATTTGCTCAAGAGAAAGTGTTAAGAAGCCCCAGTTGACCCGGTCGAATGCCTTCTCGGCATCAAAGGATAAAAGGCAAGCCTGTTGACAATGACGTTGGATATATGAGATGAGGTGTATGGTCTAAGTGGTGTTGTCTCGGGCTTCCCTGCCTGGGACAAAACCAACCTGGTCTCTATGTATAATCCCTGGGAGTAGGGGGGAAAGGCGGTTGGCGAGGACCTTCGTGAACAGTTTGAGGTCTATGTTCAATAGGGATATGGGATGATAACTGTTGCATTGGGAGGGATCTTTATCGGGTTTCAGGAGAATGGATACATTGGCTGATAGGAGTTCCTTGGAGGGGAGGGTAGTGTCATCGATGGCGTTAAGGGTCATGGTTAGGAGATGTATGAGCAGGGGCGCAAAGGTTTTGTAAAACCTTGGGGTGTAGCCATCAGGGCTCGGGCATTTACCTAGTTGTAGTCCCTTGATGGCACCCAGAAATTCCAGCTCCGTCAAGGGCCTATCCAGCTCAGAGGATTCCTGTGAGTCAATTGTCGGTAATGCCGTTTCGGCGATATAGGCCTGCATTGGATCTTGGGGGGAAGATGGGAGAGCTGTGTGGGGATGCATGTGGGAGATTGTACAATTGGGAATTAGTCTTTGAAAGAGGCAGAGATGCCTTTGGTGTTAAAGACCTTGGACTGATCTGGTTTGGTGATGAAGCGGATGGGGTGACGGGGGGGTCTAGCGTGAATGGCCTGAGCTAGGCGTTGACCATATTTATTGGCTATAGAGTAGTAGTAGTTGCGTGCACGATCCCTGGCTATCAGGGAGTGGGAGTCTAACAATTAGAGAAGGTCACGACGGGCATTTGAGAGGGTGATAAAGGTAGACTGGTCTAAGGTTCGCTTATGGAGAGATTCTAGATCTGAAATGGTGGCAAGGAGGAGTCATATTTCATCTGATCTAATTTTTTTTAAGCGTGAGCCATTTTGTATGAGGACACCTCTAACCGCACACTTCAGGGCCACCCATTGGTTAAGAGGAGTGGTAGTGTCTGAGGAGTGATCTGAATAAAAGTTTTGGATCGCTTTAGTAACTTCAGCAATACACACTGTGTCTCGCAATAAGTTGTCGTTGAAGCGCCAGGATGTTCCCCGATGTGACTGTGGGGGTCGGGCAAAGAATAGGTATACCAGGGAGTGGTCGACCAAAGGGCATGTCCCAGGGAGGTCTGTAATGGAGTATCCAGGAGGGATTTTGAGATAAGGAAATAGTCCAATCTGCTGTAGGAGTTGTGGGCTGTGGAGAAGTAAGTGTAATCTCTGTCAGTGGGATGGTGTATGCGCCATACATCTACTAGGTGATGGGAGTGTAAGAGGGACTTGATATGTGAGAGTGTAGTCGTAGCTATGGATGACTTACCCGAACGCGACGGGGACAACGCAACATTGAAGTCACCTCCAATAATGATGCAGGGGCACCCGAAGGAGGACAGTCTGGTGAGAGTGGTGGAAAGGAATCGTGCCTGGTCCACGTTGGGAGCATATATGTTGGCCACTGCGAAGAGAAAATTATGAAGTTTTAATTTGAGAAACAAAAAACGACCATTGTCATCAATGTATGAGTCAAGTACCTCAGGGTGAAAAGATCTATGGAATGCAATGCAGACCCCTTTAGATTTGGCTAGAGGCTTAGTACTATTGAACCAGGTAGGGTAATGGTGATTACGTAACGTGGGAAGTGACCCAGTACGAAAATGCGTCTCCTGCAATAGCAGGATGCTGGCTCTTTGTTTGTGGAAGTAGCAGAGGATCTGGCAGCACTTCTCCGGGGCGTTAAAGCCCCTACAGTTTTAGGATGCTAGGTTAAGAGGTGGTGTGACTGCCATAGTGAAAAGGGGGGGTTAAGAGTGGTAAAGATAAAGCGATAATAGTCCATCGGGGACCGGTCCTTGTCAGCAGAGGGGGGGGGAGGGGGGGACAGTTAGTTAGAAGCATGTAAGAAAGAAAAGTAGTAGCATAAGAGCACAAGTGGACAGTAATGGTAGAATCAATGTACTTAAATGTACCACTAAGTGGCGCCAGTTATTCATAATCATATAAAAACAATACATATCAGAATATATTGTAGGTAACAGCTTTAAACTAATGTACGGTGCAGAACATTTGCACCGAGTGGTCCTGGGGGGAGGGGGTAGTGGTAGACATGGAGGAGCTTCCAGGGGCCCCGGATTCCACAGGACAGGAGGTAGGTACAAACAGAATAACCTGTAATGGGGAGAAGAAAAAATGGTTACAGGAAACAGGGCATAATATGCAAACACCACATAGGGTAACTAGGTATGGTAGAAAGGGTCTTACGCCAAAGAGCAATTGTGAAGTTCAGATAGGGGTATGAGGTCCCCGTAAAACAGACTGTGGGGTGCGATGGTTGACTCAGCAAGCTTCAAGGAAAAGTAAGCGTTTTGAGCCAGGCATCAGAGCATGGCAGGAAGGGAAACTTTGTGGGACCCGGGACTGATTGAACAGACTGAGTTCATTCCTGGGTTCCATGTGTCAGGTATGCTGGCTGCGGACTGGAGAATCCGGGTTCTGCTATCAGCTTGCCTGTGGAAGAGAGAGCAGTAGAGAGTTTCCCATCCAGGCACAACTGTTGCAGTTTGTTGGAAAGTGTTTGGTTAACATGAGATCAACAAGTAATTTTCGTATTGAGTGTTCTCAGAAATCCTGAGTCGACACAGGAGATGTTCCTGCTATGAAGAAAAGAGAAGGGACGACCAACTGGTCTGCAGGACATCAATCGTTAGGATCTGCATGGGGTAAGGATCCAAGGCGTCGTTTGCAGCTCTGTTTTTGCCTTTGAGTCAAGTATGGCAGGCCTGTTGTGGTGGGAGTGAAGGGCCAGTCCAGGTTAGAGACATGAGGTCACCCAATGTGCGGAAGGTGGCAGTTTTACAGTCATGGTGCACCCTCAGCTGGAAGGGGAAGAGCCATTGATATTTCATCTGACGTGATAGAAGTAACTGCATGAGAGGTTGAAGGCCTTTCCGCATGGTTAAAGTTAGGCGTGAGAGATCAGACAGCAGCATGACGGGGGTAGTGTTGAAGAGTATAGAGTCCTGGGTGCTGGCGGCACGCATGATGCCTTCCATTATGTTGTAAAAATTCACTCTGCATAGAGTGTCGTGGACAAATGAGGGGTCAGGCTTTCTGGGGCCTGAGGTCCTGTGGACTCTGTCCAGCTCAATTGGGTTATCTTTAGGAAGTTGCAGAATCTGGCTGAAGATGGCTGTCACCGACATTTTTAGGTCTTTGGGTTCCACAGCTTCAGGAATTCGGCGTATGCGGATGTTGTTACGCCCGTTTCTATTTTCAATGTCGTCTTGCTGGTATGCTAGGTGCTGCAGCATGACCGTGTGGGAATTGAGTATTTCCTCATGTGTCTGGACTGTGGACTGGAGGCCTTCTGTGGTGGTTTCTATGTCCTCAAAACTAACCCCAATGTCCCTTTTAAGTTCAGAGATCTCTTGCTTGTAAGTTTTCTCTATGCGTTTAACACACTGCTCAAAGTGAGCCTTTGTGGGGAGGGAGAGCATGTAGCTGTGCAGGGATCTCATCTGAGATTTTAAGTCCCATCCCTCCTCTGAGCCCAGGGATGCGGTGGAGTGGCTTCTGGAGCGTCTTGGGGGGGCAGTCCTGTGTCCCTGTAGCGGAGTGGGATGCCTGGGAACCGGCTAGTAAATCTAGGGCAGGTTCAGAGCGGGCTGGGGTTGGAAGCGCCGGCGCCATCTTGGAAGTTGGCTGGCGCTGGGCCAAGGCTGATGATTGGGTACAAAAGTTCCTTAAATCCCCTCCGAGACAGGATCCCCCTGCTCCCTACTGGTCTTTGTACTTATCCTTTCCCATTCGGTCAGTTTCAGCTGTGATTTATGGTGTGGAGAAGCCCTGTAGAGCCACGGGATCCGGGAGCTGAAGCACTACATGTCTTCCTGCTCCATGCGTCAGGCCACGCCCCCCTCTGATCTATTTTTAGCTCCTGGGGGCAAGGGTTCAATCTATTTTTAGCTCCTGGGGACAAGGGATCAATCTATTTTTAGCTCCTGGGGTCAAGGGATCAATACATTTTTAGCTCCTGGGGCAAGGGTTCAATTTTAAGATCCTGGGGTCAAGAGTTCCATCTATTTTTAGATCTTGGGGTCAAGAGTTCCATCTATCTTTAGATCCTGGGTGTAACAGTTCAACCTATTTTTATATGTTGAGTTCAAGTTGTTGTGCTTTTTTAAGGACAGTTTCCCGCACATTATTTATTAAGTAATTTTTAACGAAGATATTTATTTTTTTTTCAAATTTTTTATTTAATACAAGAAGACCAGGATACATGGATCAGTACAATCAGAAGTATAGATAACAGTACAACTGCAGGAAAACAAACGGCAACATATCTATACCAATGCAGACAAAACACTTGTCATTAAGGTTTCACCACTAGATAAGGCTAGAGTGTAGGGTCATTTAGACACACACAATTCCCATGTAACGAAGATATTTTTAAGATACAAAATCAATCTATATGACACAGTCTATACATGTGAAACGTATTCACAAAGACAAGTGATCATAAAAAAATAGTTACATTTATTGGTTGACAAAAGACAAATATTCACATGAAATTAAAATACAGATTGCATTACTTGATCATTTTGACAATTAATGGAAACACCCTCAAACTGGGCGTAGTAGTACCTTGGACACAATTATCACCATTATCACTTCTCGGTAGAATCAATAGCCTATTGATAATTGACAATTAAACAAAATGTCTGTATTTCACACGTCCAACCGTTACTATACTGCAGGTAAGTAAGTGGTTAACAATGTGGAATAAATTAGACATTTGTTTGTCAATAAAATTGGCCTCTATGCAAAAAGAGAAATTTATAATGAAAAATAGAATTTAAAGAAAAATCTAAAAGGCGGTTATTGATTCGGGAGAAAGATTTTTAATAATAGAATATTCAAAAAATCAATATTTAAGAGAACATAGAAGAGATGATAAAAATATATTTACCCATTTCCAATATGGCTATTATTTTGGATTGTTGGTTACCAGGATTTCTAAGATGGCTGCCAGGGCATTCAACATGGATTCTCTTACAGAGGAATTACTTTGTGTGACCTCCGAGTTCCAAGGAGCAGGGATCTTCATGAATGTAAAAATGTGTATTCATGCATGGTGCATGAGTATCAGTTTGTCTGGGAGTCTTCCAGTGTCCCTTCTCATGGGGGGTCCCTAAGCTTCCCCCTGAGCTCTCTCTCTCTTATGACCTCTTTCTAGTTTCTTAAATATCCTCTTAAACAAAAAGATCATAAAATTATACTAAGTTCTGACCAGAGGGTATGGGTTCCCTCCTCATTGGCAGGCAACATGTAATGGTTAGCTTTCCCAGGAGCCTCGTGATTTTAAGGTAATAGCACCTTCAACCACCAGGTGTCTCACATGTGTTTGGTGTTTTATCTCTTTAAGTTAATATTTTTATTTCTATAATATGCGTTCGTTTTTTATATATGTTCTAACGAATATATCTCGAGTGTTCAGGAATGATAGTATAATATAAAATACGCTTAACATAATTTTGAATAATCCCCATTGTATAAAATGGTTATATATGTATATCAATGTATATCTATTAAATCTTTAGTCCATTTAGAAAGGACACGGGTTAGATATATATCAAACAATATCACATACAATTATTATCTATATGGATACATGTATAATTAGAGTATCCAATCAATATTTGTTTATCTAAACATAGGTTAAATTCTTATACAGTTATAATCACGATTATATGTTTTTCATAATGCTAATTCGTTGCTAAAACACTTCTATTTATAATTAAACTTTCATATATAATTTCTTTATGACAAAGTTCTTTAGATCATTAGATACTAAAATTATAATATCTCTTTGGTGACCTACACATATCACATATAGTTTGAATTACTTGAAGTACTTTTGAAATATGTCTGACTTGTATATCCCTCTCACACCATGTTTTGAGATGAACTTTGAGCTTCCAATAAATGTTTAGATGGCTGTGTCCTTCAAGTTTCTACAATTCACACAATCGATTTTGTTGATCTCTCACTTTCTGAGACAATGGGATATTTGTTATGGTCATTCAGGTTTAATGACTGTTAGTCACAGGTACGTCCTAAGTATGGCCCAAACCTTGCCATATACAGTGGTGTGAAAAAGTGTTTGCCCCCTTCCTCATTTCCTGTTCCTTTGCATGTTTGTCACACTTAAGTGTTTCGGAACATCAAACCAATTTAAACAATAGTCAAGGACAACACAAGTAAACACAAAATGCAATTTGTAAATGAAGGTGTTTATTATTAAAGGTGAAAAAAAATCCAAACCATCATGGCCCTGTGTGAAAAAGTGATTGCCCCCCTTGTTAAAACATACTATAACTGTGGTTGTCCACACCTGAGTTCAATTTCTCTAGCCACACCCAGGCCTGATTATTGCCACACCTGTTCACAATCAAGGCATCACTTAAATAGGAGCTGCTTGACACAGTAAGGTCCACCAGAAGATCCTTAAAAGCTACACATCATGCCGAGACCCAAAGAAATTCAGGAACAATTGAGAAAGAAAGTAATTGAGATCTATCAGTCTGGAAAGGGTTATAAAGCCATTTCCAAAGCTTTGGGAATCCAGCGAACCACAGTGAGAGCCATTATCCACAAATGGCGAAGACATGGAACAGTGGTGAACCTTCCCAGGAGTGGCCGGCCGCCCAAAATTACCCCAAGAGCGCAGCGACGACTCATCCAAGAGGTCACAAAAGACCCCACAACAACGTCCAAGGAACTGCAGGCCTCACTTGCCTCAGTTAAGGTCAGCGTTCATGCCTCCACCATCAGGAAAAGACTGGGCAAAAATGGCCTGCATGGCAGAGTTCCAAGGAGAAAACCACTGCTGAGCAAAAAGAACATCAAAGCTCGTCTCAATTTCTCCACAACACATCTTGATGATCCCCAAGACTTTTGGGACAACATTCTGTGGACCGATGAGACAAAAGTGGAACTCTTTGGAAGGTGTGTGTCCAAGTATATCTGGCGTAGAAGGAACACTGCATTTCATAAAAAGAACATTATACCAACAGTAAAATATGGTGGTGGTAGTGTGATGGTCTGGGGCTGTTTTGCTGCTTCAGGACCTGGAAGACTTGCCGTGATAAAAGGAACTATGAATTCTGCTGTCTACCAAGAGATCCTGAAGGAGAATGTCCGACCATCTGTTCGTGTACTCAAGCTGAAACGAACTTGGGTTCTGCAGCAGGACAATGATCCTAAACACACCAGCAAGTCCACCACCGAATGGCTGAGGAAAAACAAAATGAAGACTTTGGAGTGGCCTAGCCAAAGTCCTGACCTGAATCCTATTGAGATGTTGTGGTATGACCTTAAAAAGGCCGTTCATGCTCGAAAACCCTCTAATGTAACTGAATTAGGACAATTCTGCAAAGATGAGTGGGCCAAAATTCCTCCAGGACGCTGTAAAAGCCTCATTGCATGTTATCGCAAACGCTTGGTTGCAGTTGATGCTGCTAAGGGTGGCCCAACCAGTTATTAGGTTTAGGGGGCAATCACTTTTTCACACAGGGCCATGATGGTTTGGATTTTTTTTCACCTTTAATAATAAACACCTTCATTTACAAATTGCATTTTGTGTTTACTTGTGTTGTCCTTGACTATTGTTTAAATTGGTTTGATGTTCCGAAACACTTAAGTGTGACAAACATGCAAAGGAACAGGAAATGAGGAAGGGGGCAAACACTTTTTCACACCACTGTATATTTGCACAGCCTTCCTTGTCCATTCAAGGAGATAGATAAGAGTTTTTCTGGTGTTTGTGACAAAACATCCCTTTTGTTCAGGCAACATCTTGCCTCAATACAGGCTTGTAGAACTTACAAGAATAACTGATCCCCTGAACCTTTGGAAAAACATGTGAGATCCTGTATTTTGCTTTGAAGTTCTCCAAGGGGGTCACAGTTCAATAATATCAACATTATAGTTCATCCACTTTTTTTTAGGCCTACTGAAATCTCTCATCTCTGCCAGTGAATATTAAATGTATTTCTTCATGAATTCACAACAAAGTGTTTAAAGGCCCACTACCCTAAAGGGGAACTACTGCCCCCCCCCCCCCCCCCATCTCTGAGCTTTTGTAGAAGCATAAACATTTAATCTAATCTAATTTTAGCTCTTGGGGTGAAGAGTTCAATCAAGTCAAGTTTTCTGTAGATAAAAACAAACTGTGGAGCTTTAATAAAAGTTAAAGAATATCCATGCTATAGTTGTATAGTTGTACAGCACGTCTCATTTGCAATGAATGGAGGCGCCTAACAATTGTTGATGCCTCATGAAAGCAACATGTTCCTTAACCAGTTCCAGACCAGCTCTCGCTGATATATGGTAGCACAATGGCACCGCTGCGCGAATTGCCATACCTGTGACAATCTGATTCCTTACAGAATTGATCACTCTTCATGTCCAGGCCAATGATTTCTGGCCTGGACCTGCTGATCGTTTCTGACAAATGCTTCCCCTGCCTGTAAGTGTAAGCACAGGCAGGGGAAGCGATGTCATCTCCCCTTGTGGAAATATCTTTGGTTCCAGAGAGGACATCTAACTGAGTTGCACCAACACTACACTAACACACGTGGGTACACTTGTCACCCTCTGATTGCCCTCCCCAGTTAAACCTTTCACTCCCTGTCACAGCGTTACCAAGTGTAATTTTATGATTTTTTCACTCACTGTACCGGTGTCATTTGTGACACTATTCAGTGATAGGGTACTTAGTAGTCGGCCCAGGTAGATTTAGGCTACCTCCTAATAGAGGTTTAACCCCTTGATCATCCCCTGTCACCAGTGTTTTATATAGCGTCAGGGTACCCGCCGTACATTACCTAATAAAGGCTTAGCCTCCTGATCACCCGGCGGGTGACATCACTTATTACAGCTTACATGAAAAATCTTTTTCTTGGAGTACATCACTGGACACAGAGCCTTAAGTAATTACTTAATGGGTTATGGGCCACTTTCAGGTGTTGACACTGGAATACCCAATCAAGGAAGTTTACTCCCTATATAATCCCTCCTCCTTCCAGGAGCACATCAGTTTTTGTAGCAAAGCAATATACTTCAATCCCAAAAAAGGGGAGGGACCTCTGTGTCCCATGATGTACTCCAAGAAAAGGCTTTTACAGGTAAGCTGTAATAAAAATCCTATTTTCTTTATCGTACATTATGGGACTGTCAGGGCTGGCTTAGCCCTTCCTCCTCTGGGCTGGCCGCTCAGCTGTCGGCTAATTGCCAGCTCTCTTCTCTTTCCACAGTTACCAGCTGTTCCCGATGATGCTCGTCTGAACTGCCTATTTAAAGCCTTCCAGCTCACTCTTTCCTTTGCCTTCGTGTTGGTCACATCACTAGGAACCATCTCCTGCTGTTTGTTTCAAAACTGGCTTGCTGACATCCCTCCTGGCTTCTATCCTGCTTGCAATTGCTCTCCTTGGATCCCTGACGTCTGGACTGGCTGATTACCCGATCTGGTTTATGAACTTTGGACTGGCTGACTACCCGATCTGGCTACTGGACTCTGGCTATGCTTGACCACGCTTTTTTATATTTACCTTTTTATTTTTATTAATAAACAAGTGTGTTTTGATTGTACTTCTGTCTCTGTTTGTTTCATGGTTCCTGACAGGGACACAGAGCCTTAAGTAATTACTTAATGGGACGTCCCATAGCAATGCTGCTTGAGGGGAGGGAGAGACAGCCTGCAGGGTACCCCCAGACTTGAGGACTTATACTGCTACCTGCAGCATACTGCGCCTGAAGGCGATATCCTTTTACCTCCTTACATCCACCTGATAAAATCTTTGTGAATGTATGCACTGAAGACCAAGTTGTGGCCTTACAGATCTGAGCCATGAAGGCCTGGTGATGCACTGCCCAAGAAGCACTAACCTCCCCGGTAGAGTGTGCTTTGACTTGAAAAGGGGGATCTTACCCCTTAATTATACGTTTGAATCATAACTATTCAATGGACTCCTGCGCTTAAATGGGATTTGTGAGGAATGCTCTTATTTAGTGGATGCCGCAAGCACTTTCATGAGACACCAGCTCATGTATATAGACTAAAAGAAAAAATGGTGGTGCTGCGCTTCCAAAAAAAATGGGACCTTACACGAAAATGTTATAGAGCTAATTATTCAGATGGAGATATGTCAGATGGTATATATTCAAACTAGTATGGTAAAGTAGTAAGGGAGAACTCTTATCCTAATGTAGAAATTCTTCTATCAATAGTGCCTGCAACAGTGTGTACACAATAATAACTGTCACAATCCCAAGTGCAATTTATATCTCTATGATAAAAAATAGTGCTAAGTGCAAAACCACATACAGTGGTCTAACTATAAATCAGACTTCTATGACAGAAAGTGCTGAGGGCATCATAGCAAAACCAAAGTGACTGAAATATAAACAGTTACTGGCTACGTAAGCGCAAACTAGTGACAAAACTACAGTGCAAAAAATGCAAGCAAGCAAAAAATAAAGTGGAAAAAAATGCAAACAAAGTGCTTAGTGTAACACAAAATATTAATAAAAAACATAATAATCGAACTATAGAACAAAACTCCATAAACAGAAAGCGCTGAGTGAAAAAAATTGGACTATATCCAGCTGTTAATGACGTGAACACAGTCCCATGATGATGTCACATAAACATCTAAAGTGATTCTGTGCTGGGAAATATCTCAGAGGTTCTTCCTCCACATAAGTGATTCCACGCATAAGTGTGCACACTGGGTAATTACCTTCCCGCTATATAAAATATAGCGTATAAGCAGCCTCCTCTTGGATATACCAGGAGTCCCAGGAAAGGGGGTGGAAGGGAGGGCCTCAGGGGGTCACTCTCAGATCTCCGTCACCGTATACTCCAGCAAGATGTTCCAATATAGCTCAGAGAATAAGTATAAGAGCAACCATAGTGTAGTATGTTTTAAAAATCACTACTTTATTAAAAGGTTAAAATTACTCACAAACGAAATGGGCTAAATAGGCAGCATTAGCAGCAAAACAGTTCAGATCGACCGCTCTGGTACGAGCGTCACTTCCGGTCTCCGTATCCTACGCGTTACATCACTTCCAGTGACTTCAACTGGGATAGGTATAGGTATCCCAGTTGAAGTCACTGGAAGTGATGTAACGCGTAGAATCACTTATGTGGAGGAAGAACCTCTGAGATATTTCCCAGCACAGAATCACTTTAGATGTTTATGTGACATCATCACGGGACTGTGTTCACGTCAATAACAGCTGGATATAGTCCAATTTTTTGCACTCAGCACTTTCTGTTTATGGTTTTGTTCTATAGTTCGATTATTATATGTTTTTTATTAATATTTTGTGTTACACTAAGCACTTTGTTTGCATTTTTTGCACTTTATTTTTTGCTTGCTTGCATTTTTTGCACTGTAGTTTTGCATTTTTTGCACTTTATTATTGTTACTAGTTTGCGCTTACGTAGCCAGTAACTGTTTATATTTCATTCACTTTGGTTTTTGCTATGATGCACTCAGCACTTTCTGTCATAGAAGTCTGATTTATAGTTAGACCACTGTATGTGGTTTTGCACTTAGCACTATTTTTATATCATAGAGATATAAGTTGCACTTGGGATTGTGACAGTTATTATTGTGTACACACTGTTGCAGGCACTATTGATAGAAGAATTTCTGCATTAGGATAAGAGTTCTCCCTTACTACTTTACCATACTAGTTTGAATATATACCATCTGACATACAGTGGTGTGAAAAAGTGTTTGCCCCCTTCCTCATTTCCTGTTCCTTTGCATGTTTGTCACACTTAAGTGTTTCGGAACATCAAACCAATTTAAACAATAGTCAAGGACAACACAAGTAAACACAAAATGCAATTTGTAAATGAAGGTGTTTATTATTAAAGGTGAAAAAAAATCCAAACCATCATGGCCCTGTGTGAAAAAGTGATTGCCCCCCCTTGTTAAAACATACTATAACTGTGGTTGTCCACACCTGAGTTCAATTTCTCTAGCCACACCCAGGCCTGATTATTGCCACACCTGTTCACAATCAAGGCATCACTTAAATAGGAGCTGCTTGACACAGTAAGGTCCACCAGAAGATCCTTAAAAGCTACACATCATGCCGAGACCCAAAGAAATTCAGGAACAATTGAGAAAGAAAGTAATTGAGATCTATCAGTCTGGAAAGGGTTATAAAGCCATTTCCAAAGCTTTGGGAATCCAGCGAACCACAGTGAGAGCCATTATCCACAAATGGCGAAGACATGGAACAGTGGTGAACCTTCCCAGGAGTGGCCGGCCGCCCAAAATTACCCCAAGAGCGCAGCGACGACTCATCCAAGAGGTCACAAAAGACCCCACAACAACGTCCAAGGAACTGCAGGCCTCACTTGCCTCAGTTAAGGTCAGCGTTCATGCCTCCACCATCAGGAAAAGACTGGGCAAAAATGGCCTGCATGGCAGAGTTCCAAGGAGAAAACCACTGCTGAGCAAAAAGAACATCAAAGCTCATCTCAACTTCTCCACAACACATCTTGATGATCCCCAAGACTTTTGGGACAACATTCTGTGGACCGATGAGACAAAAGTGGAACTCTTTGGAAGGTGTGTGTCCAAGTATATCTGGCGTAGAAGGAACACTGCATTTCATAAAAAGAACATTATACCAACAGTAAAATATGGTGGTGGTAGTGTGATGGTCTGGGGCTGTTTTGCTGCTTCAGGACCTGGAAGACTTGCCGTGATAAAAGGAACTATGAATTCTGCTGTCTACCAAGAGATCCTGAAGGAGAATGTCCGACCATCTGTTCGTGTACTCAAGCTGAAACGAACTTGGGTTCTGCAGCAGGACAATGATCCTAAACACACCAGCAAGTCCACCACCGAATGGCTGAAGAAAAACAAAATGAAGACTTTGGAGTGGCCTAGCCAAAGTCCTGACCTGAATCCTATTGAGATGTTGTGGTATGACCTTAAAAAGGCCGTTCATGCTCGAAAACCCTCTAATGTAACTGAATTAGGACAATTCTGCAAAGATGAGTGGGCCAAAATTCCTCCAGGACGCTGTAAAAGCCTCATTGCATGTTATCGCAAACGCTTGGTTGCAGTTGATGCTGCTAAGAGTGGCCCAACCAGTTATTAGGTTTAGGGGGCAATCACTTTTTCACACAGGGCCATGATGGTTTGGATTTTTTTTCACCTTTAATAATAAACACCTTCATTTACAAATTGCATTTTGTGTTTACTTGTGTTGTCCTTGACTATTGTTTAAATTGGTTTGATGTTCCGAAACACTTAAGTGTGACAAACATGCAAAGGAACAGGAAATGAGGAAGGGGGCAAACACTTTTTCACACCACTGTATCTCCATCTGAATAATTAGCTCTATAACATTTTCGTGTAAGGTCCCATTTTTTTGGAAGCGCAGCACCACCATTTTTTCTTTAAGTTTGAATCATAACTTGCCAAATCCTCTTAGCGACGCTGGATTTCAACGTTGCCTGTCCCTTCTTAGGACGCTGTGGCAGAATACGTAAGACATCAGTCTTAAGAATCTGAGCAGTTGCCTTTAAACAGATTCTCACTGCTTTCACCACATCAAGACAATGTAGTGACTTTTCTTCCCTGGAACATGGTTTTGGAAAAAACAATGTTAAGACAATATCTCAGTTCAGGTGAAAACCCGAAACTACTTTTGGCAAAAACCCAGACGAGGGCGTAACACCACTAATAATAATCAAATATGGCTCTTTACAAGAAAGAGCAGCCAATTCTGAAAACCTCCTTGCTGAGGATATAGCAACCAAAAATACCAGCTTCCTTGTCAGAAGGACTAAGGGAATATGCTGTATCGGTTCAAATGGCTGTTTTTGTAACACTGACAAAACTAAATTCAAGTCCCAAGGGCTTAAAGGTGATATAACTGGCGGAGAAATCCACATCACACCTTGTATAAAACCCTGGACTAAGAATGCGTTTTTTGAAATAAAATCGATAAGGCCGAGACTTGGCCCTTAATAGTACTCAAGGCCAAAGTCATCTCTACGCCTAATTGTAGAAAGACAAGAATTCTGCCTATGATATATCTCCGAGGGTGTCAACCCTTGGATTCACACCAGGAAACATAAGCTTTCCAGACTCTATAATGTATAGTTCTGGAAGTTGGTTTCCTTGTATTAATCAAAATAGAGATAACTGACCCGGAAAGCCCACATTTCCCCAGAATGTGGGTTTCAATAGCCAGGCCATTAAATTAAGCATTCGTAAAGTAGGATGGA
Organism: Lithobates pipiens; assembly: GCF_037356315.1. Classification (NCBI taxonomy): domain Eukaryota; kingdom Metazoa; phylum Chordata; class Amphibia; order Anura; family Ranidae; genus Lithobates; species Lithobates pipiens. Next base: position 85,638,959 of record NW_027507790.1, on the reverse strand, counting down.
ATATCGGCCCCTTTGAGAGCAGGTATGGTCTTAGTGAAAGGGACCATGGATCCTTCACTGCCATGTTTACGATTTTTGCATACCATGACCTTCTGGGCCATGCTGGTGCTGCCAGAATTACTCTTTTTCTTTCCAGCTTGATCCCGCAAAGAATTTGAGGCAGCAATTGAATAGGGGAAATGCATAGATCAGTGAAAGCTGATCCCAGGATATCACCAATGCATCTGTTCTGCATGCAAATTGATCCTTTGTTGTGGACACAGTTGAGTAACTTTATGTTGAACTGGATGCTAGAAGATCTACGTCCGGTGTCCCCATCTTTGACAAACAGCCGAGCATAGTAGTTCACCTGCCAATTCTCTATTCCCAGAATGAAGACTGAATATTTCTTTCTGCCCAAGTTAGAATATGGTTCACCACTCTCTGCACTGAAAGACTCTTGGTGCCCCCTTGGCGATTGATACAGGTTACAACCGTGGCATTAAAGTCCAGGTCTTTAGAGCCAGACGCATTGCCAGAATCTCTAGAATGTTGAAGGGCAAGGCTCTTCCAGTTCCTGACCACTGTCCTTGTACAGTTGTTTTCCTTAGGACTGCTCCCCAGCCTGAAAGGCTGGCATCTGTTGTTATCACTTTCCAGATAACAGGTCTGAAGGATTTTCCTTTCAGCAGATTCTTGTTAGTAACCACCAATTGAGGCTTTGGGACATCCTTGGGGACAGCCACATTGGCAAGTTCAAAGCTTGGATCGTCTTGTTAGCAGAATACTGTTTTGCAACAGTCTTGAATTGAACTGGGCATAGGGAAATGAAGCCAACATCCTTTCTAAACAACCTCATGCAAAGGTGAATATAACCTGACTATCCGCACCAACTCTCTTAAGAAGTTGTTTTTTTGCCTGGGCAAGAACACCCTTTTTCTGGGCTGTATCTATGATCAGACCAAACTACTCCAGCTTTTTTAGCGGTTTTAAGGGAGACTTCACTAGGTTGAGAACGCAACCCAGACTTTTTCAGGTAACTGGTTGTAATGTGTACACCTTACTCCGAACACCGATTGGTCTATTAGCAATAGATCGTCTAGGTATGCCAAGACTGTTTAAGCCCTGTGCTCTTGACCTGGCTAGAGGTGGGGCTAACACTTTTGTGAACACTCGGGGTGCTGGAGCTGGCCCGAAGGGCAAGGCTATAAACTGAAATGCTGCTGTTCTACTTCAAACCACAGAAACCTTTGGTGAGCAGGAAATATATGGACATGCAGATATACATCCCTGATGCCGATAGGTGCCAGAAGTTTTCCTCCTTGTAGGATAGAAACTACTGACTTGATCGACTCCATAGAATGGAGCAGATCTTCAGGAACCGATTTAGATTCTTTTAGATCTAGAATGGATCTGTTGAATTTCTGCATGGATCTGTACATGTACAGGAAACAAATGAAAAAGGCAGTGAAGGTTTTAAGGAACCTAAGAAAAAACAGAACTATCAGCTGACTCTACTAGAGGTAGCTTGAAAGATGCACGAATCATCTCTGTAAGAGATTTGTAACATCAATTTCTTAGATTGCGAGGCTGAAAATAGGTTCAACTCCAAGGAAACCAAGGAAGGGACCAAGGAAGGGACCGAACCTTCAGCTCACTCTGTTAGGAGTAGCATATAAAGTGGAATGAACCATCTCTGTAAGAGTTTGTACAATCAATCTGTCAGATTGCAAGGTTGCATAAGGTTCATCAACTGTTGTTTCCTCCACAGAGGAAAATTTGGCTTGTTTTTCCCCATGATCACCTGAGGGTAATACCTCATCCTGTGCTCATTGTTCCCTTGTAAAAAAGGATATGAGGTGAGGGAGGGGACCTAGCATGCTTCCTATCCTCTTGGATGGAGGATGCGATTAAAGCCGCTAATCTTCCTTTTAAGCCCTGCAGGGCAGAGGAAAATGCATCTTCATTCACATATACAGGGGCTGAAGTGCGAGAAGCAGTTGCACCACCAATTGCTTCCAATGACTCACCCTGGCTTGTCATGTCAGGTATCTCTGGAGAGGATGACAGTGTGGAGGCATGACTGAAGTTCCCAGTGCCTAGGGGTGGAATCCTTGGTACCTTTGTGGTAGCTCTGGAAGTCATAATGACCAGACCATATAAGCGCAAAGGCAGAGGCACTTTAAGAAAAAAATGATGGTATTTGCTGAACAATAGTTTTAGCAAAAAACAATGACACCATAAGGATCAGCCTTTGATGCTAAGTAACCATAATATTTCCTGTGCTGGAAATGCCTGCTTACACACCTTTACATGCCCAGCACTCCTGTGTCCCTTAGTCTGACAGACTTCTCTGTCTTCAGCATATGAACTGAGCATGTGTGTTAAGCCTCAGGTGAGAACCTGATTAGGCGTCTTCTGTCCTAGTGTGTGAGCCATGCCCCTCTGCAATACCCGCCCCCTCTTTTTTTTTTTCAATAACACTAGTCCGCGCATGAGGACGGCATTTGGGTCTGCAGATGAAGGGGAGGAGGTGGCATCGGCTGTGATGGAGGCCAGAATTTTAGAGTCCGCAATGCTATACAGGGGCTGAATGACTGTTCAGGCTCAACAAGGGCAAGTCTAATAATACAAATAGTGGAAGCTGTTACCACACCTCTGGAGGGGGGGGGGGATTTATGTCAGCAGTGTTTGTTAGGCTGGCAGTTTTAAAGGAAGACTCTTTATACAAAAAAAAAAAGCAAATGGCTGTTTTTGTATGTTCATAAACTACCGCTGTACCGCCCCCCCCCCCTTAGATCCCTCAGAAGAAGAACACCATCTGTTCAATTAAGAACTCCCTCTGGCTGCTGGGACTACACCCGTTGCTATAGCCGAACACATAGCTACTGAAAAAGGCATCATACAAGGTAAGTGTAATATACTCCCTCTAGGGGAGACATTTTTAAAAGGCAGAGTATTATATTATATATTATTTTTATTATATATATATATATATATATATATATATATATATATATATATACACACATATAGATATACACATATAGGAGAAAAAGCATAGGTGGACTTTTTACAGTCCCTAGGCTTCTCCCCTTACCTTGTCCTCGTTGCAGGATGCTGCTGAAAAACAGACAGATCCAAACTTCACCCATCACGGTGGGCAGTCTAGTTAAACATTCAAAGACAGGGTGCCTTTTAATATGGGTTCCACTCCTTTGGACCTGTAAAGCACCCCTCAGGACAACTTTAGGCAATGTAGCAAGACCAAAAAGAGTCTTGGTTCCTAGGGTCCAGCCCTCAAAGAAGCATTACAGGCAAAACCTTGTTCTTCTATGGGAGGCCCGGGTACCATCCTGTGGCCGCAGTGGCATGGATGGATCCAGTTGTGGAGGTTTTATTAAATCCAGCATGGATCCCTCCTGGAGCTCCTTAAAGCATATCTTCACGCGTGACCAACTTAGACACTGGCGAAAAAACTGATGTGCTCCTGGAAGGAGGAGGGGTTATATAGGGAGTGAACTTCCTTGATTGGGTATACCAGTGTCAACACCTGAAGGTGGCCCATAACCCATTAGTAATTACTTAAGGCTCGGTGTCCCATGATGTACGATAAAGAAAATGCAGCGGTAGTGGGATCAGCCCAACTATCTCCTAGCACCTGCATTTAGCCCCTCTGCCCAGCCAAGTGCAGTATCAAATCGATCACTGTCACTTCTAAAACACAAAAACATAGCTGCAGCGTTCGCAGAGTAAGGCCTGATCCCTGCGAATGCTAACAGTGGGGTTTTTTTTGGTAGCAACTGAAGCAGGCTCTGAAAATCAGGTGCTCTTTTTGCCTGTGAGTTGCACTAGTTGTACCAGTAAAATTAGAGGCTACAATGTCCAATTGAAGGTACACTAGTGAAGAGGCCTTCAGGTTTCTGCGCATGACAGATAAGAGTGAAGAGGAAGTCAACCAGCTGTCAGATTCAGGCTCAGAATACCATATGCGTCATTGGATGTGATTGACAGCAGCGCAAGCCAATGGCACGTTCGAAGCCAGGACTTTCGAGGGCTCAGGTAAGTAAACGGGGGAGGGGGGGGCTGGGGAGCCATTAAGCATCGCATGTTCTTTCACCTTACTGCATAGGATGCATTAAAGTGAAAAAACGGGAACCTTTACAATCCCTTTAATTACCTGTGAGGCCAGACGCTGGTACAAGAAAATGTCTGTATACTTATTCCAATTGGCTCTGCTGAATGCTTATGTGCTAGACATCGACTGGATCCTTCCTTAAATTCCATGAAGAGATCACAGCCCTTCTGTTACCAGACGGTGCTATGGTCCACAAATGCAGTGTGCCAGCTGCATGAGAGGCATTTTCCGTATGTCCTCCCTTGTACCCCTGTCCAACGATAATCCCAAAGAAAATGTAGTTTTTGTAGAAAACGTGGCCATAGTGGTGACACCCGCTATTATTGTCCCTCCTGTCCTAACCAACCTGGTCTTTGCATCGGTGAATGTGTCAAACGCTACCACACACTAGTGGAGCATTAGTGTAAAGTACAGCACTGCACAGTCATAGGACACACTTTCACAGGCTCACCAAAGATGCAGTTGCATTTGAGACCCCAATCTGGATCCATTACAGTTACAAATAAACGTTTAAGTAAAAAAATATAAAATAAAAAAGCCAAAAATAGTCATCATTTTATTGTTCTTCTTTCTCTAGTGTTCTGCTCGGTTTTACTGTATCTTATAACTGCAGTTTTCTTGTTACGTGAAAAGCAAACATTATAAAAAACAGTATGTAATTCTTTTATTGTTTACTGTGTTGTATTGTTAACCATTATTTTCTTTTCAGGTACGCCATTCAGCTGCACCACTGATTTATTTATCTTGATAGCAACAGCGTTTGCTCTCATGAAACTGAAATTGGCGACTCCAGCGCTGAAGAAGGTGATGTCACTACCAGTTTAATAAAAACTAAAATAAAAAAAAAACAGTGCATGTATGCCCATCATTAGAAGTGGGTGGCTGCAGGGCAGTATCCTAATGGTGGGCATACCCACCGACCAATCTCTTTTTTTGTTAAGCCCACAGGCTGCATGAAAAAAAAAATTACAATATATGCGCAACAAAAACTAGCAACGTATTGGTATGTTGCTGGAATTTGAGTGGTTATACCAGAGTGATGCCTGCAGGTTTAGGCATTGTTCTTTTCAGCCAGTGGTCGTGTTTCATGTAAAAGCAATCCTAGTGGCTAATTAGCCGCTAGACTGCTTTTACAAGCAGTCGGAGGGAACATCCCCTCCCGCCGTCTGCCATGATTGTGCTCTCCTGTCCCACTGGGTAAACTGAGAATGCAGGCGTTGATTACCGCCAGCTAACCATAGAGCTGATCAAAGACCAGAACAGCTCCAATCATCTCTATGGCCTAAGAAGCCTGCTGTTTCTCCTGAATAAAGGGGATAACACATGTAAGACTTAGAGCCCAGCCATGTACAGGTCCCCAAAAACTAACCCCTTCCCTTCAGGATTTCTAAGGGCGTAAAAATGGTTATTTCACTCCTCACTACCCATCACAGGTTCGGGGGCCCTGAAGTGTCAGGATAGCACAACCCCCTCCCCATGACCCCAAAGTAGACACCCCAAGCTATTTACAAAGAGGCATGGTGAGTATTTTGCAGCTTTCATTTGTTTTGGAATGTGAAGAAAAATAAGGGGGGGGGGGGGGGGGGGGTTATGCTATCTGGGAATTTCATGGCCTCCGAAACTGTGACAGGTAGTGGAGTGAACTCACCATTTTTATGCCCTTAGAGAGTCTGAAGGCGGTGCTTGGTTTTCAGGGTCCTGTACATGGCTGTGCTCCCAAAAAGCTGTACACATGTGTTATCCCCGTACTCAGGAGAAGTAGCAGAATGTATTTTGGGGTGTAATTTCACATATGTCCAGTGCATCTTTAAAGCGGGAGTCCACCGGGACTCCGCGTTTTTTTTTTTTTTTTTTAAAAGCCAGCAGCTACAAATACTGCAGCTGCTGACTTTTAAAATAGTGACACTTACCTGTCCAGCGTGCCCGCGATGTCGGCACCCGAAGCCGATCTCTAGGTCGCCTGTCGGGTCCTGCCGCCGCCATCTTGGGTATGGGAATCAAGAAATGGAGCCTTTCGGCTTCATTTCCCGGTTCCCTACTGCGCATGCGCGAATCGCGCTGCGCAATAAGGACGCTCCCCGCTGCCTCTGGGATCTGTGTGTTTCCCAGCAGGCAGCGGGGCACTTGCGGGAAGGGGCGGGCACTTGCGGAAAGGGGCGTACGTTACGCCCCTTTCCGCAGAGAGCTATCCCGGAAGTGGGTGCAGTTACCTGGATTATCCAGGTAACTGCACCCCCCTCCCCCCTGAAAGGTGCCGATTGTGGCACCGGAGGGGGGGAGGGTTCCGATGAGCGGAAGGTCCACTTTAGGGTGGACCTCCGCTTTAAGCAATATACAATTTCAGTGACAACTTTGTGTAAAAAATAGTAATTTTTCAATCACGTGTGACAAAAAAAAAAAAATACAGTGTGCTCAACAAGCCTCTCAGCAAACTCCTAGTGGTGTCTACTTTCCAAAATTTTCTAGCAAACAAATTATGATTTTTACGTGTAGGAGAGGAGTGCCAGAATAGGCCCGGTATTGAAGTGGTTAATGATGAAAGACCATTCTAACCAAAACAATTTCTGCCATAATTTTACCATGACATAAGGTTTAACCACTTCAGCCCCGGACCATTTTGCTGGTCAAAGACCAGACCACTTTTTGCGATTCGGCACTGCGTCGATTTAACTGACAATTGGGCGATCATGCGACGTGGCTCCCAAACTAAATTGACATCCTTTTTTCCCACAAATAGAGCTTTCTTTTGGTGGCATTTGATCACCCCTGCAGTTTTAATTTTTTGCGCTATAAACAAAAATAGAGCGACAATTTTGAAAAAAACGCATTATTTTTTACTTTTTGTTATAATAAATATCCCCAAAAATATAAAAAAAAATAAAAAAATTTTCCCTCAGTTTAGGCCGATACGTATTCTTCTACATATTTTTGGTAAAAAAAAAATCGCAATAAGCGATTAAGTGGTTTGCGCAAAAGTTATAGCGTTTACAAAATAGGGGATCATTTTATGGCATTTTTATTAATAATTTTTTTTTTTTTACTAGTTATGGTGGCGATCAGCGATTTTTATTGTGACTGCGACATTATGGCGGACACATCGGACATTTTTGACACATTTTTGGGACCATTGTAATTTATACAGCAATCACTGCTATATAAATGCAGGGTTTCCTGTGTAAATGACACCGGCAGTAAAGGGGTTAACCAGTGTGTGGCAGTGTAGGGGTTAAGTGTTCCTAGGGGTGTGTTACTAACTGTTGGGGGCTGGGCTTTAATTTAGTGAACACTGATCTCTGCTCCAATCACATGGAGCAGGGATCAGCGTCACTAGTTGCTAGGCAGAATGGGGAAATGCTGTTTACAACGGCATTTCCTCGTTCAGCCGCCCCGTGATACAATCGCAGGTATGCCCGCGGCGATCTAGTCCGCGGGACCCGTGACCGGACTCCCGGCGGCAAATTTAAAGGGACGTACAGGTACGCCCATTTACCTGTCTGTGCCATTCTGCCGACGTACATCGCTGTGCGTTGGTCGGGAACCGGTTAAAAAGCCAAAACACTAACTGGGAAACTGCCATTTATGAAACCAGAAATGTATTTTCCAAAAGTGGAAGTTGCCTTTGAACCCCTTTTCCATGACTCTTATTGCATCCCTACTGGGGAGTAATGAGCCCCCATTTTTTTTCCATCTGAGCATTTTGTAGATGCATGAAAATGTCTTCTGTTTTCATATTCTGGGTGCAAAAGTTCAATCTATTTTTATATGTTGGGCACAAGTGTTTAAGGGGCACTAACCTAATAGGGAACAACTTTGGTTTCTCTTTCCTCCTCTCCTTTCACCCCCCCCGATCACCGCCATTACTAGTAAAAAATAAAAAAAATGCCATAAGACTATTCCCCATTTTGTAGACGCTATAACTTTTGCAATTGACACCAACTAATACGTGAATCAAAGAAGGGCAATCAGGGCAATAGGGTAGGTCGGTGCCGGGGTGGTCCTTATCATAACCCCCATTATAACCAGGGACGTGTTTCTCAAATGCAACCACAAGGATATCCCAATTTTGGGGGTATGGGGGGTCCCTCTCCACCCCCTCGTGATTTTGGTCCTAGTAACTATAATAACTCTGGGTATGGTTATACCTACCCAGCTGGCCCCTATCTTTTTGATCCATCTGGTGTATCAGGGACTGCTGTGGAGTATGGTTATAGAGGGACCATGCAAAATAGTTTTTTTCCCCCACGAGACTTAGAAGGTCCGTCAAGTGATTTTAATGAGAGGGATACTATCACTTTCCCAATTAAGGATACTAGGACTCCGATTATGCCATATCATCCTGTGAATGGTGGTGGTGCCACTCAGGGAAGTCCTGGCTCATTTGGCCAAAACCCACATCAGTGGGGTTTTCACAGGCAGGGTCAAGGCATCAAGTGAGCCGTAGACCAAAGAGAGGTACTAGAGGGAGGCAGGTACGAATTAAAAAGAAAAGGGGGTATAATTGGTACTGGCATTTTCTAATCTCAGCACAGTTCCTTTGAGTAAGTCTGAGAAATTAGTGCTGGACAAAGGGTTGAAATTTACACCCCCCCCCGTAGGTTCAATAAATTTGAAACCTATATGGATATTCACAAATTTGTTTGCAAATTAAACATTAAACAATATATGCTTTCAAATCCCATTTCAGCTAACAACAAAGTGTCCTTGGATTAAACATTCGGGACTTGCTAATGCCTCTTTGTTTAATCCCCCTGGAACATTGGTCCCTTCTCTAAAGGTCTTCAGAGATGTTTTATTGAGGGATCTAGAGAAAATACCTGTCAAAAAGGTGAGAATTAATAAGGATTTCAAAACAGGCCTTAATTCTGTTTGTGATAACAAGGAGATCGTTATTAGACCTGCTGATAAGGGGGATGGGATTGTGGTTCTCGATAGATGTGATTATCTGGCCGAGATGCATAGGATTTTGGGAGACCATGATACCTATACCCAGGGCCGCTGATAGAAATCATGGGGCCCCGTACAGCCTACCTGACGGGGCCCCATTCAGTTCCACGCTTGGCCCTGCCCCTGGTCCCTCCTTAAGGCTGGGTTCACACCATAGCGATGCGGGAACGCCGCAAATCCGCGGCGTTTTCCCGCATCGCATGCCTCCCGCCGGCAGTTCACACTGCCCTATGCGGACTGCTGGGAGTGTCAATGAAATGTTAATGACACCCCCAGATCCGTCCGCATATCGCAGTGCGATCTGCACACTCGCACAGGAATCGGATCGCATGGTGTGAACACCCATGCGATCCGATTCTGCTGCGGACCAAAAAAAGGGTCCCGTGCGAGTTTGCGGCGGGAGCGATGCGAATTCAGCCATACTATCTGTATGGCTGAACTCGCATCGCTACAGAGATCGGATGTGATTTGCACTGCAGTGCGGTGCGAATCACATCCGGATCTCCCACCCGCAGCAGTGTGAACCTAGCCTTAGCCCCACTCCTGGCCCCTCCCCAGACCTTGCCTTGAAAAAAAGTGCAGACTTGTCTACAAGTGATATTTATTTTCTTGTGGTGGTATTTGGTCACCTCTGCGGTTTTTACTTTTAAAAAAAACAAAAAAATAAAAACTATTTTGAAAAAAAAACAAAAACACACACATATATATATATATATACACACATACATATATATATATATATATATATATATACACATATATATATATATATATGTATATGTGGATATATATATATATACACACATATGTATATATATATATATATATATATATATATATATATATATCCGCATATACATATATATATATATATATATATATATATGTATATATATATATATATATATATATATATATATGCTGCTGCAGTAGTATTAGTAGATTTAGAATCAACACACCTGGCCCCAGGAGTCCCTCCCCCTGTCGCCACCTGCAGATACTGAGCTTAAAATAAAAAAAAATAAAAAACTCAAAAAGTAACAGGGGGGGAAGGGGAGGATGAAGCAGACAGATGTTTGGTCATGGTGGCTGGAGGATTTTTTTATTTTTTTTCATATTAATTAGTTCTGTGGACAGGTTTCCCGGGCCCCCCCTGCTGGCCAGGCCTGGTACAACAGGGCCAGTTGTACTGGCCTATCAGCGGCCCTGCCTATACCCCTCTGGGTTCTTATCCCAAGAACTCCTATCGGAAAACCTTAGAGGGTAGAGTGGAGAAAGGGTTCACTAAAGGAATAATAAGTAAAAAACAGAAACTCTACCTTATTCCTAAGGCACCTCGGACTTCAGTCATCTACTATTTACTCAAAATTTATAAAAATCTTACCTGCCCCCCGGGACGCCCTATTGTGAGTGGTATGGATTCCATCACATCCTGGGTGGGCAGATACATTGATTTTTTTTTACTTCAAACTTTGTTGGCCATGATGCCTTCTCATATCAAGGATTCCCAATATGTTTTTAATCTTTTGTCTGATTATACTCCTACCACTGATATGTGGATGGTCACGGCTGATGTGACTTTGCTCTACGCGATAATACCCCACGATTGGGGATTATTTGCTGTGGCATATTACCTTAGACAGGATTCTGGTTTGTTTGATGAACAAATCTGTTTAATTTTGGAACATCTAGAGTATGCAGTGTCCCATAATTACTTTTGGTTTAGTAATCAGTTTTACCTCCAAGACCATGGCGTTGCCATGGGGGCCAAGTATGCCCCCAGTTTGGCTAACTTATTTATGGCCCTATGGGAGGAGGACGTTATCCACATTTGCCAGAGACCCCAGTTAAAGCTGTGTGCTAGGTACATTGACCACGTCCTCCTCCTGTGGGATGGTACTCGGGAAGACCTTGACAGTTTCACTGAACACCTTAATGATAATTCTAGGGGTATTCATTTTAGCTTTGAGGTGAGCCAGTCTAGTATAATTTTTTTGGATCTTAATATTACTATCCGCCAGGGCCAGTTTGTGACCTCAACCATTTTTAAGGGTAAAGATCATAATTCATATATACCAGTGGACAGTTGCCATCATGAGCCTTGGCTCCGATCCATCCCTAAGAGCCAGTTATTTTGCGTATTAAACGCAATTGAACTGATGCAGATCAATTTGTGGAACAGGCTAATGTCCTCATGGGGAGATTTGTGGATAAGGGCTATCCAGTTACTACACAATACCTTGGATCAAATCCCTGGATAGGAAGGATCTCCTTGTAGTGAGGGCTCCTCGTGATAACAATATCTCTTTGGTTTCGTTTATCACCACGTATTCTGTACAGCATAGAAATTTTAAAAGTTTAATCAATAAACATTGGCATCTGTTAGATAATGACCCAGTATTGGGTTCGGTTTTACCTGAGAGACCACAGGTGGTCTACAGGGGTGCTCCATCGCTAAAGGATAGGCTAGCTCCGACTGTCCTTGCTCCCCCAACCATTAAAAAATATTTCTTTGAAAACCTTACTGGTTTCTACCAATGCAGACAGTGCCAGGTGTGCTCCATCAATGGGTGCACACACAGACGTACTAATAGGTCCACTTCCTTCATTACCCAACAAGAGCAGGAAATTTAACCTTTTATTATGTTATTATGTTCGACGGAGGGGGTCGTTTACCTGCTCCAGTGCCCATGTGGGCTACAGTATGTGGGCAGGACTAAGCGACCCCTCTCTGTCAGACTGAATTAACTTATCACCAATATTAAAAGTGGCTTTCCGAAGCATTTCGTTTCAAACATTACCTTCTAGTACATAACAAGGACCCTTCCAGAACGGTGTTTTTTGGTATTGATAAATACCGTCCACATTGGAAGGTGAGTGCTATGGTTAGAAGAATTTCTAAGTTGGAAATTACCTAGATCAGGGATATGCAATTAGCGGACCTCCAGCTGTTGCAGAACTACAATTCCCATGAGGCATAACAAGACTCTGACAGCCACAAGCATGACACCCAGATGCAGAGGCATGATGGGACTTGTAGTTTTGCAACAGCTGGAGGTCCGCTAATTACATATCCCTGACCTAGATCCATAAAATAAAATGTTATGCTCCCTATGGCTTGAACATAGATACCGACATTAATGCTTTCATAGATAACTCTTGAATTATTGTGTTTGTTCTATTTCATTTTTTCTATATGGTTCATGTGAACTTGATGCGAGTTGGGATTTGAAATATTAGTGCAACCTGCTAGACATTATCGAGAAAATATATATTTTTAGTTTCTATTAATGGGGTTCCATTTTGCACCCTCTGATGCCCCTTTGTTTACATTTGGCATACTCACGTTTACATAATCTACTACTTTTTTACAAAATTGTATGCATTTTCAATTTTGGGGTTCATGCTAATTTTTGGTGCATTTGGGCATGCCGATATTCTGATGCACTGCCTACATATGGGAACACTTTAAATGTCCTTATCTGTTCCCATCCTCCTTCTTAGTAATTCTTTAGTACGAGTTTTAAAATATTTTTATTATATTAAAATACAGTTTAATTTTTTGCCACTATTTTGTATGGTGGACTTGGCTTCACACCCATCCTCCATAGGTATGCCTGAGGTTGCGGTTTCTAACTCACATTGAGGCTTAGTTTGCTCTGGCTCTATGTATACGCAACATGTCATTATGTTGACGAAACGTGCGTCAGGAGGAGTTGACGTGCCGACATCACCACATACCAGGGTCTAAGTGATCGGGCGTCCAAGTACAGCCGGACAGCTATTTGCTGTTATAAATTTTTATATTGTAAGTGCATTTTAATCTGATTAAAATATGGTTTCGATGGCATTATGCTAATGGCGACTCCCCTTGTTTTTCTGGGTTTCGTATCACCGCCTTCTAAAGCCTCCCGGCCCTGCCGAGTCCGCTAAGCTGCCATTAACATCTGGTGGAGTGTGGATCCACTGGAGATATTTGCCTTGTTTCCAGGATATGAGGCCGGGACTGGAGACTTTCAGTTCTCCTCTGGATAGAGGCCCTGGCCAGGTTGCAGGTCACAAGCTTATTTAGCTTGCATTTTAGCTGGTGTCACATCCTGGATACAGTGGTGGATGTCACAGAATACTACTTGAATTTATATATATATATATATATATATATATATATATATTTTTTTTTAACACCTTTTCCACTTCCTTTTGATTAATGTCTTAGTTGGTGTCAAGGAGGATGAAATTTATACCCTTGCAGCCAAAGAATATTTATTGCATGAATTATATGGACTTTAAAATTAATTTAGTAATGGATTGATTGATATATTCACTAGTTGATTTAACACAAGAAAAATGTGCTAATACACCTTTGGAATAGGGTATTCACTTATTCAGCGCTGCTACTTTTTTTTTTTTTTTTCTCTTGTTCATTATCTGTGTGTATATCTCTCCTTTAGTAGCTGTTTTCAATTTAATTTAGGAATTTTTGGTATAGCATGGTATTTCACACAAGCCAGTCAATATACACTTATACCCTTTTTTTTTTTTTTTTACCAAAAAGAAGAATACATATTGGCCTAACCTGAGGGGGGGGGGGGGGTTGGAAAGATACTTTTTATATATACACATTTGGGGGATATTATGGTAACTATCAAGTTTTTTCTAAATTGTTGCCATTTTGTTTGTAGTGTGGAAAATAAAACCAGGGAGGTGACCAAATACCACCAAAAAGAAAGCTCGCTTTATTTATTTATGGGGGGGGGGGGGGGGCAGGGAACAAAATAAACTCACCACATGTCAATTTTGTTTGGGTGCAAATTCAGACAACTGTCCAGTTAAAGCGACACAGTGCCAAATAACAAAAAGTGCTCTGGTCAGGGAGGGGGTAAAATCTTTTGGGGCTGAAGCAGTTAAATAACCTTAATGTATATGTGCAGTAATTATAGCTGCTGGCACTAATCACACCCATGTTTGTGCTAGATAATAAAATCGAAAAATGCCACACTAAACAAAGTCTTACTGTGCAAAAATATATCCAGTGAATAACACATTCTAATAAAGGGCTGACATGGTATTGATACAGTTATATAGTGTTCAAAATATATTGGAAAAGTATCATGGCTTTTTTTTATATTTTAATCCTTGTGACAGTGCTCTAAAGTGACAGCAAACACATTCAGGAGAGATGGTGCTTTATCGTTTAAAAAAAAAGTTTTATTAAAAATAAAAGCATCCAGGGTTCTGACACTTTGTTGGTGCTTCTAGCGCACCACTATCAGACAAAATTTATAAAAATCCAATGCGGTAATTTGTCCAGTCCATATTTACAGTGCTCATGTTTAGAGTTATAGCCACTTCCTAAACCTTCCTGTTCCCATCAACACAGGGAGGACATATCTCAGGGGAATTGTGACTGGGCAGTTAAGACTAGACTAGTGTGGCGGCGGGCATTTTCTTGTAGTTAAGACCTGAGCCATTGAGTGGAAGTCACATACAGCACTTACTGTGCTAGTGCATAACACATCAGCTTAGCTATGCAGAACTGACCATTATTAAGCCAAATTTAAATTGATTGCAGGATGGTCACACACTCATACAAAACTAGCACTATACATTAACCCCCAATTACATCACAGACCTTCCAATATATTTAAACAAATAGCTATAATAAATTTTATTAACAGCAATGTGTATAATGGACCAATAAATTATTAACATTAAAACATTTTGCCATATTAAACATTAAAATTCTTACATTTTAGTACCACAAATTATATAATGTATTATCTTTAAAATTGAAGGATTACATATAAATGTAATATTTTTTGCAGTACTAAAAGAAAAATGTAATATTCAGTACAATAAAAAAAACTTTAACAACATTATAGTTTATTGGCCCCTTCTACACGTTAGAACTATAATAAATGTTTAGATATATTGGAAGGTCTATGATAATGTAATTAGGGGTTAATACCATATGTATATTGCTAGTTTTGAAGTATGAGGTTGCATGTCTGTCATCCACTGTCCTGCAATCAATTTAAAGTAAAGGCTCCCACTCTGATGCTTCATTTAGTCCATTATAATAATTATCAAACTACAGCCACTGTAATACAGCCCAAGTTACTTACCGTTTAAAGAAAATTTAAAAACTGGTTTCCAGGGGGGTAAGGCAACGCCATCTTAAGTATTGTTTGAGTCCACAGTAGAGTGCATTTCCGCCCTTACACTGAGCACTTTCTATACCAACATTTCAATGGCAAACCTGCTTCCCTGCTCATAGCCAACTCATTTCATAGTATTTACTTGTGCCAATTAGCTAGAGTTTGCCTAGGTCAGTCTTATCAGCTTCAGCTAAGACTGCAGTAATGCTGTCCGATGCCTTTCTACTCCATGTGATGTCACATGAGGTGTAGGAGAAAGCCGAGTGACTATGCAGTCTCATGGGATTTAAGTGTTGTGCTGTAGGAAATCCCAATAATAGACAGACAAGCACACAGTATGCTGTAAATCATGGGAGATATGGGCAGTGACATTCTAAAGGGGGGGGGGGGGGGAAAAAATGACCAGTTACACTTACCGGTAACGTCTTTTCTAGGAAATCTTCCAGGACGGCACACCTGAGAGATGACTGGTCCACCTGACAGGAAACACAATCAACAACGAATTTAAAAGTCCCCACCCCTCCCTCAGACCCTCAGTTATGGTAAAGAAAATCCCACACCAGTGTCAGAGGGAACATTCTGTGAAGAATTAATATATCACACCAATAAAACAAGGGTAGGGAGTAGGCCTGCCGTCCTGGAAGATTTCCTAGAAAAGACGTTACCGGTAAGTGTAACTGGTCATTTTCTCCAGTCATCTTCCAGGACGGCACACCTGAGAGGATAAGCAAGAAGTTCAGGCCTACCTTTAGGGCGGGACAACCGCTTGTAGGACCTTCCTGCCAAATGCCAAATCCTGAGGGGACAACAGCTCCACTCTGTAGTGCCTCAGAAATGTTCTATGGCTCGTCCATGTTGCTGCTCTGCAGATCTGGTCAATTGAGGCGCCTGCCCTCTCTGCCCAGGAGGTCGCTAGGGATCTAGCTGAATGCGCCTTAAGGCGGGTTGGTACTGGTTTACCTGCCTGTCTATAAGCTATGGATATGGTTTGTCTAACCCATCTAGCTATCGTAGATTTAGATGCTTGAAGACCCTTTTTCTTCCCTGAAAAAGTGACCAATAAATGACTGGATCTCCTAAAGTCTTTCACCCTTTCTAAATAGACTAGGAGACAACGCCTGACATCTAAGAAATGAAATCTTTCTTCTTCCTTATTCTTAGGATTCTGGCAAAAGGACGGGAGAATAATCTCCTGTGTTCTGTGAAATAATGAAGCTACCTTTGGCAAATAAAGAGGATCCTGAGTGAGGATTACCCTATCCTCTAGGATGCGCAAAAACGGCTCTTTAATCGACAGAGCCTGTATATCACTCACCCTCCTGGCCGTAGTGATAGCCAGGAGGAAGGCCAACTTAAATGATAAAAGCTTAACCGAAATTTGAGCCACCGGCTCAAAAGGCCCCCTTGTTAGGGCATCTAATACCAGGGACAGATCCCATGGAGGGCAACTGACCGACCTAACTGGAACTACCCTTTCCCTGGCCGATAAAAATCTTTTTATTAGCGGCTCCTGTCCTAGCTTCCTATCAAAAAACACGGACAGGGCTGCCTCCTGGACCTTTAGGGTGCTAACTGGCAAACCCTGGTCCACCCCCTCCTGAAGAAAGTCTAGGATGGTGGGTATCATCTGGAGAGCCCCCTCCTTAGACTGTAGCCAGTGGGAGAAGACTTTCCAGACCTTTGCATAAATCTTTCTGGTGACGCCTTTCCTACTGAGGAGAAGAGTATCTATCACTTTTTCCGAACAGCCCCTGTCTCGGAGTATTTCCCTTTCAATAGCCATGCTGTCAGAGAGAGACGACCCGGGTCGGGGTGAAAGACTGGACCCTGACTGAGTAGGTCTCGTTGCACCGGCAGACGCAGCGGGGGAGCTATCGCGAGACTCTGAATGGTGGGAAACCAAACTCTCTTGGGCCACCAGGGTGCTATCAGTATCAGGACTGACCTTGAGTAGGTTAATTTTTGCAGGACTCTGGGAAGGAGCACCAATGGGGGAAAGGCATAAGCCAGTCTGAAATCCCACACTTGTACAAGAGCGTCTATCCCCTCTGCTTCTTGATCCTTGTAAAGGGAGAAAAACCTGAGAACCTTCGCATTCTCCCGGGAAGCGAACAAATCTATTTCTGGCTTGCCAAAATGTTTGCACACCAGGAAGATTTCTTTGCTCAATCCCCATTCCCCCTGAAGGATGGGCTGTCTGCTTAGAAAATCTGCTTGCAGATTGAGCGAGCCCTTTATATGAATTGCTGACAGTGAAAGGACCCTCTTTTCTGCTTTCACAAGGATCTGTTGCGCTAACCGTCTTAGTTTGTCCGCCCTTGTCCCTCCTTGGTGGTTTAGGTATGCCACCGTGACCAGGTTGTCCGAGAGGACCTGAACCTCCCTGTCCTGCAGTTCCTCTCGGAAATAGTCTAGGGCTTTTCCTACTGCCAGAAGCTCCCTGAAATTGGAAGACTCCCTGGCTTGGCTGTGGTTCCAGGACCCCTGGGAATTACGGTTTCCCAGATGAGCCCCCCAACCCCAGGCGCTGGCGTCCGTGGTTAAGACCAAAGGGTTTACCTGAAACCAGGGACGACCATTCAACAAATTCTGTGGGTCGAGCCACCACCGCAGAGAACGAGATACCTCCTCTGTGATGGGCACTCTGTTCTCTAATGTTTCTCTTTTTCCTCCCCATGAGGCAAGTAGAAAAGACTGAAGCTCCCGAGAATGGAGTTGTGCCCAGGTTACTGCCGGAATGCAGGCCGTCATGAGGCCCAGCAATCTCATTATATATCTCAGAGAGGCTTCTCCTCTTTCGAGAAGGGTGAGAACCGCATTCTGGACCTTCGTTACCTTTTCTGTTGGTAAGAATACCTTCTGTGCCTGCGAGTCTAACAGGTAGCCTAGGTATAACTTGGACTGAGATGGAGTCAGTGAGGACTTTTCCTGACTGACCATCCAGCCCAAGGTCTCCAGAGTTTCCAACACGATGTCTCTGTCTATTACTGCTTGCCTCTGATCGACACTGTAGATCAGCAAGTCGTCCAGGTAGGGTATTAACCCTATCCCCTGCAGGTGTAGGTATGCCACTACTTCGGCTAACACCTTTGTGAATATCCTTGGACTTGCCGCCAGCCCAAAGGGGAGAGCCCTGAACTGCCAGTGTTGTATCCTCTGCTGTATGCAAACTGCGAAGCGTAGGTACTTCTGGTGTTCGGGAGCAATGGGTACGTGTAGATAAGCGTCTTTTAGGTCCAGGGTGACCATAAAGACTTCTCTCTGCAGATGCTTTCTTACTGAGTAGATACTCTCCATCCTGAACTTCTTGTGAAGCAGGTAACGGTTGAGTCTTCTCAAGTTTATTATCAACCGAAATTTTCCTGAGGGTTTTGGAACCACAAATACGTGTGAGTAAAAACCCTGGGTAAGCTGATTGGTTGGTACTGGAGTAATAACCCTTTGCTCTGCTAGCTCCTTTAGATTTTTCAGTAACCCTTCTGCCTTGGTTGGGTCCCTGGGAGGAAAAGTAACCAGAAATTCCTGTGGGGGATGGGTCTGAAATTCTAGTCTGTACCCCACTTCTAAAAGGTTTAGAATGTATGGACTCTGCGTGATCCTTTCCCACTGTGGAAGGAAATCGCGGAGTCTTGCGCCTACCTTTACGGTGGCGTCATTTGCCTTCTTTCTGAGAGGCTCCGGAGCTGGAAAAAAGGATTGTACTTTTTTCCTTTCCTTTCCCCAAGTTCCATTTTCTCCTTGGTTCAGTTTTCCCCTTATGATGAGACTTTGAATAGGGGCCTCGAAAAAATTTCTTACCCCTTTCTTTCTTGGGCCTTACAGGAAATTTCTTGCCCTTCTCCGTAGATCGGGACAAAACCTGATCTAAGCCTGAACCAAACAGCAAGGAACCCTCAAAGGGGATGCCGCATAGGCGAGACTTGGAAGTAAAATCCCCATCCCAAGTCTTGACCCATAGAGCTCTCCTGGAAGAGTTCAAAAGTGCTGCTGCTTTAGCTGTGGTCCTAACAGTTTCTACAGCTGCATCTGCCACATATGCTACTGCTCGACTGATTACTTCCAGCGAGTCTACAATCTCTTTAGCCTCCTTACTGCGGGAAACATGATCCATTAATTTGCCCAGCCAGGTGTCAGCATTTCTGGCTACACAGGCGGAAGCTAGGGCAGGCGCCATTGCTGCCGCATTCGCCTCCCAGGCTCTTTTGAGTAAAGTTTCCGACTTTCTATCCATCTGATCCTGGATATTTCCGGAATCCTCAAAGGATAAGTCGGACCTCTTAGATACTTGTGCTAAGGCTGCATCCAAGCGAGGAGCTTTAAAAAAAATTTTCCTCATCTTTAAAGGGACACCTCCTTTTCCAAGCTTTCAGTTTGAGAAGCTTGCGTTCAGGTTCCTTCCATTCCCTAAGGATTATCTCCTTCAGAGACTGGTGGATGGGAAAGGTTCTGGTCTGTAACCTTCCTAGACCTCTATATACTCTATCTTGAGCTGAGACTTGAGCAGAGGGAACCTGAATATCTTCTGAGGCGTAAATGGCTTTTAATAAACCCTCCATGTCCTCACTCGGGAACAAAAATCCCCCAAGCTTAGCCTCCCCCTGGCTATCTTGGTCTGAATCTTCCTCTCCAGAACTACAATCTGGTACTTGGCCTTCCTCTACTTCAGATAATAGGGAGACTTGGCCCTGGGAACTTTCCGCATAAGATGTGGAAAGATTTTCCTGTAACTGAGGAGTCTCACTCTCTGACGGTACTTCCTGCAAACCCTTCACAAGGGTGGACTGAAAAGTTTGAAGGGTAGCCAACATTTCTGCTTGTAAGGCCCTACATTCCTTCACGACCTGAGCGGTCTCCCTGCCTGCGAGCTTGATGATACATCCATCGCAGAAAGGCTTGGAGTGGTCTTGTGCTAACTTAGCGTTACAGTAACCACAACGCCTGGACTTTGAAGTAACCTTCCCCTTAGACCTAGCAGCTGACCCTGGGCAGAGCTTTCGGTCCCTGGGAATAGTCAAAAAATAGACAATTTAGCTACACAAGTCCTAAAAAGGGGCACAGGAGCTCTACCCCGAGAACCCTGCCCCTAAATAAAGTTGGATCACTCACCCCCAGTGGCGACCTCAACGACTGTCTGCTCAGACGGACCTTCCTCTTCCATGGCGATTTGCTGCCCTGCAGGATCGCTGGATCAGGTCTCGAGCATCCCCTTGTTGTCTTTTCCAAGTGCCAGGAAAGCGTCTTGCAGGACGAGGAGACTGGGTGTATTACAGCACACCCGTTCTGTTTGAAAAAACCGCGCCGCTCGGCGCCATCTTTAAGGAGGTCCGTCGCCCGGAAATGACGCACGGCCTCTTCCGGTCCTGCGCACTGAGGCTGGAACGCACATCGGTGCGTCCAGCCATCTCAACTTCCGGAGCTCGATACCCGGAAGTGACGCCCTTGGACTTCCGGACATGCGCTGTGGCGTTGGAACGCACGCCATCCGCGTCCGCATAAGGAAAGGCATCACCTCACCACTCCACCAACGAATGTGCAGGTAGGCCAATACAACAGGGGAATAGCCTACTGGGACAACTCCCCTGTCCCACGAGGCTACATACAAGGCTCCCTAAGGAGACCTTGAGTGAGGCATACCCCCCCAAGATTTCTCTTGGGGGTATACAAGGGAGCACCACAGACCCTGTCTGTTTAAGTCCCTAAAAGGAAAAAAAGAACCTCACGAGAAAAACACAGGGTCCCAGACCCCAAGGAAAAAACTTTTAGAAAGAAACTTGGTTTCGCTGTCATCCTGTGGGAAACACAATCAAGAACTGAGGGAGGGTGGGGACTTTTAAATTCGTTGTTGATTGTGTTTCCTGTCAGGTGGACCAGTCATCTCTCAGGTGTGCCGTCCTGGAAGATGACTGGAGAAAAAAGTATAACAATACAAAGCAAGTAAGGAGATATCTACAAGCAGTGTTCATTATGTTTTTTTTTTTATGCCGATTCACATGGGACAAAGTTGTTAGGAGAGTTCACAACCACTTTAAAAGTGGCTTATTAATGGTCAGTTCTGCATAGCTAACCTCATGTATTATGCAGTAAGCACCATATATGACCATCACTCAATGGCGTGGGTCTGAACTACAAGAAAAAGGCTAACCACGACATTTTAGTCTTACTAACCTTCACAATCCAAGGAAGACGCATCATCCTTGTGTTGACATGCATTGGGGAGGGACAGGCCGTTGTAAAAAGCAGCTACAACCTAAACATGAGTGGCTGTGGAGGAGTGTATGGACACAACCCCATTGATTTTTAATCAAATTTTGTCTGATAGAGTGGTGTGCTGGAAGTGGCTACAAAGCGATGAGACCCTGGATTAGATTTTTAATAAAACTAGTTTTAAACGATAGAGCACCATTTAGCCTCATCTTTTATATATGCACCAAGGATAACTTCACTGAACAGCTTCAGGATCCTGCAGAGGCCATACATCATAGAACCCAGGGGTGGTTCAACTGCACCGTTAAACCAAACTTAAGGGGTTGCAAACGCTCGTGTTTTTCACTTTAATGTATCCTATGCATTAAGGTGAAACACCTGGCAGTCACCACCCCTCCAATTTTACTTACCTGAGCCCCTTCATATCTTTGGCAGGGACGCGCTGTTCCGGCTCTTGATAGAGCAGCCATGGTCTCCTGCTGCTGTCAATCAAATCCAATGATGCAGGCGCCGACCCGAATCCAGCATTCATGGCTGGATGCAAATGCTGGACTTGGGAGCGCACCTGCAAGGTAACCCCTCAGGAGAGAGCTTGGGGGGGGGGGGGGGGGGGGGGTTATCTGATGCAGGCAGGAGCTGTGAGAGACACCGCTCCTGCTCCTCCCTCCCCCCCCCCCCCCCCCCCCCCAAGGAGGATGTTTGGGGAAAAACAAGCTGCACAGAGGAAGTATGACAGGTTTGTAATTTAAATACAAATTATCCTTTACAATCACCTTAGGTGTGCAGTCACAAGTAGTGAGGATAAATCTTTTTTTTGGGGGGGGGGGGGGGGGGGCGCATGGGTTTGCTCTCACTTTGTAGCACCATCACAAGGATTCAAATATACTGGAAAATCATAGGGACTTTTGATGAATTTTATATTTTCAACACCATAGAATTGTATTGTCATCAAAAGCTCATCAGCTCTTTATAGAAAGCATTATTCACATTATGCACTGGATAGTTTTAACCTGCCTTGCACCTTACAAAACCCCAAAATTAAAACCTTCAAATTACTCAAACAATCACATTAATCAAAACATCTCAAAAATAGTTTAATTTTTTAACCAAATAAATGGTTCACAAGAACAAAACAAAAACACGACATTCTACGGCATAAACATGGTTAAAAAAAATAAAGCATTGACTACCAACATATCCAAGTACAGCACATAGCTCATCCTGGCTGAATTCAAGCTCTGCAATGCCCAACTCATGTGTGGCAGCAAATGCATAAATATTCTAGCATTCCAATTTCTGGCCAATTTAAACCTTGCCAAGCAGTGCAGTGTGATGTTATTTGTTACATAATGAAACACTGGATGAAATGAGCCCTATTTTCCATATTGTGACCAGATATGGTACTGCTAGAGGACAAATGGAGGATGGATATTTACCTAATATATAAGGGTTAGTGCAGTAAAGAAAGCAATTTCACCTTTATAAAAAGACATATGCAAAAATATATATCTGAATAAATAAGGATCCCGATAAAGATTGAAGATCAATCCGCAGTTTTGCAGTTAAAACAGAAGTCTATCCTATAATTTATTAAACAGTAAACTGTCCACTTGAGGCTAGAACAGAGGTCAGTGAGATGTCACATGCTGTGAGCAGGATTCTGTTTCTGCCTGTGAATGCTATTGCTCATTCGATGTAGACAGGCTTCTTTTAATGCACTGAAAGAAAAAGAAGTTAGCAGTCTGACAAAATAGAAGCTTAACCACTTCAGTAAAGGGCACCTTCACCCCCTTCCTACCCAGGACAGTTTTTAGGTTTCAGAACAGTCACACTTTGAATCAGTTGCAGTCATGCAACAGTGTACCCATATGAAGTGATAACCCCCCCCCCCCCCCCAAATATAGCTCTTTTGGGTGTAAACACTGCTGGGTTATTTGCGCTAAACAAAACAGACTATATGGTGTTTGGACTAAATTTTTATTTGCAAAAATTTGTAACTGTATTCTGCTACATTTCTTTGGTAAAAACCCAAATCTGTGTATATTTAGTCTGTAGGAATGTTAGAGTTCAGATCTATCAATTGATAGATCGATCTATATAGAATTCTTATGTACGGATGGCCCATTTCTTGAGGCCCAAAAAGCACAGTAAAAATACCCCCAAATGACCCATTTTTAAAGCATAGTTCGCCCAAAAGGTATTTAGTAAAAAGCCATGGTAAGTTTGCAGTTGAAGATTTAATTTTGGAAATTTAAGAATAAAAATTCCTGGTGTGGCAGTGAAAACACACACACACACACACACACACACACACACACACCTTTAACAGCTGTTACTGGCTGGTGACAGACCACGCAATTGCCAGTTAAAGTAATCGCAATGTTGAAAATCTAAAAACGCCCTAGTCGTGAAGGGGGTAAAGCCTTCCTGAGCTGGTTAAATAGGTTTAGGTACTTTCAGTTTAAAAATAGTTTACAGTTTTATTAAGTCAGAAAAAAAACACACACAGGTCACAATTTTAAGCAATGTGTCCTAACAGTAAGCTAAATAGTTCATAATAGTCTTTTCAATAATAACATTTCAAAAATGGCTTAAAGCAGAATTCAAGATAGGCAGACTTACTAGTTCAGTCAAATGCCATTTCTTGACTTTTTCTAACACAGCGAGCAACTTTCCTCCTGAATTCACCATTTGGGTCTTCCCGCCACTCTTTCTGAAAAGCAAGGGTAGATATGAGCTTAACTGACAGCCTATTCATCTGTATGAAAAGTGATCTAAGCTGAACTCGCACAATTTCAAACCAGCATTTCAGTCAGTCTTCGGGGGGGGGGGGGGGGGGGGGTTTGACAGAGGAAGAAGAAGATATTTTTGCTATAATATCCCCCAAAAAATATATAAATATATTTTTATATATAAATCTATAAAACAATTTTCTTCCTCAGGTTTAGGCCAATATGTATTCTACATATTTAAAAAAAAAAAAAAAAAAAAAAAAACAATAAGCTTATATTGGTTTGTGAAAAAGTTATAGCGTCTACAAAATAGGGGATTGTTTGTGGCAGCTTTTTAAAATTAGTAATGATGGCGATCTGCAATTTTTTATCAGGACTGTAGCATTATGGCAGACAATCGGACACCATTTTGGGACCATTGTCATTTATACAGCGATCAGTGCTATAAAATGCACTGATCACTGTAAATGACACTGGCAGGGAAGGGGTTAACCACTAGGGGGCAATGAAGGGTTAAGTGTGTCCTAGGGAGTGGATTTTTAACTGTCGGGGGAACATACTACTATACACATGACAGCAATCACCGCTTCCGATGACAGGGAGCAGTGATCTGTCATATCACTAGGCAGAATGGGGAAATGCCTTGTTTACAAAGCCATCTCCTTATTCTTCCACTCCGTGACATGATCACAGGCACCAAGTGGACACAGTCGACAGGACCTAGGGTCACTGAGAACATGCTCACAATGCTGCATCTTAAAGGGGATGTACCTGTACACCCTTTTGCCCACCTGTGCCATTCTGCCAACGTACAACATCAGGAAGGGGTTTAAAGGCTAAATATCAAACCTATGTGGCTCACATCCAAAATTAGAGAAGCTATAAAGAGCACTCATTTAAAATTTACAAAATATGTAAAAGGACATAGGCTGCAAAAGATTAGGACAAACTCCATAAATTCTTCAAATATGTCCACAGTAAAAACGGAGCATGTAGGCCACTTATAAGATAAGAGCTGGAGACTTGGGACAAACAGAAGGCCAATGTAGTAAAAAACCTTCAGGTCTGTGTATAACTTCTTCAGCTTTGTTTATACAAGATCAAGTTAATGGTGATAGTATTGACAGTCTAAAAATTGTTAAAATAAAGGCAAAGTCCCTGAACCAGATAGATTACACTCAAGTTCTCAGCTAAGCTCTGTTATGCCAAAGCCATTGTTAAAAAAAATAAATAAAGAAATTATAGACTGGCATGGTACCATTGGTTTGATGTGCCTATATTTAAAAATGAATGAAAAGACCTTGCGCTTTCTGCACAACAACAAAAAAAAAAAATATATATGAGTTGTACGCTAAAACCTGGACCCTATGGGCCAAGTTTGTTTTTGGAGGGAAAGACACCCAGCCACATGGGATCTGCTGGTTTGCCCACCACCATCACCCCCTCTTCTCAGCAAGCAGCTTGCCATGGTGGGCACCTGAACTGAATCACAGCTTGTGTCCATTCACACAGACCCATGGCCGCCCCCCTCTTATTGGCTGACTGACAGCAGCTGGAGCAGAGGGCACAACCCTTTCCTCCAAAAGGAAAATGGTTTCCAAATTGAGTGCTTGTAACACTCACCGTTCTAGCAGAAGTGACTGCTATCAAAAATACTGTCTTTAAGGCTGACAACTTCACCTCTAATATGTCCAGGGGTTCAATGGGACTCCCCATAAGGGGGCCCAAGTACTAAGGACAGATCCCAGGCAGGACAGGCCCAAACCTTCAGTGGCCTGGAAAATTCACAAAATTGATCTGTCTGTAGAGATTTGAAGGAATACACTCAAGGTGGTCCGCACCTAATAGAGGGCCCAATTCCACTCCTGCCTGGAAAAAAGTCCAGGACTGCTGGAATGTCTGGTTGTTCCTGTCCTTGTTCACCAGGAATTGAACGTCCAAATCTTGGTATAGATGGCCCTGGTCAATGGCTTGCAGCAGTTTAGAAAGGTCTTTATTACTCCAAGAACCAGAGACCTTAAAAGCTGTTCCCCAGATACCATGCTGTCAGAGGGTTTTTACTCAAGGATGCCAGGTTGGCCCCTGTGGGACAAGAACCTCCCTCCCCAGAAGAGGAATGGGGGGGAATGTATGAAGAGTCGCCTTGGGCCAAAACAGAGCGATCAAAATAAGGTCCATCCCTTTGCTCAGGAACATCTGTAGAACTGCAGCTACCAGTCTTATTGAGCGAAATGCATAGCAACAGGTTAAACTCCCAAACATGGGCAAAAGCATCCATCTCCCTGGCTCGATCCTGTGGGTGCAGGGAGAAGAACTGGGCGACCTTGTTGCTCTGAGGCAAATTCATCCACCGCCGACTGGCCTCCACATATTAAACACCTCTGGATTGACTGACCATTCATCCTGCCTCACCTGCTGGTGGTGAAGAAAGTCTGCGAGAGAATTTTGGGTCCCTTTTAAAATGGATGGCAGCCAACGAAGCAGGGTCGAGTTTGGCCCAGCCAAACATTTCACCTGCTATCAATTGCAAGGAAGGGTTACTGGTCCATGCCGTTTGTTTATATACGAGACTAAACAGTAAATAGTGCTGCACTGTTCGTGTCAGTTCACACTGAGGCAGCAAGACTTGCAGCGAGACTGCCTCAGGCGACCTGGACACGACCGCTGTGGCAACTTGCAAAATGACGTCTCTATAGAAGTCAATGCAAGTCGCCTCAAGTCGTACAGGAACCTTTTTTAAGTCGGAGCGACTTGTGTCACACCGATTAGAACAGTTCTATTGTACAGAATGGGATGTGATTTGTGAGGAGGCAAAGTCACCTGACAAGTTGTCACAGTGTGAACTGGCACTTATGTACAATTGCTAGCTAATAAATCAAATTACATTAGTGTAACTACAACTATACATTATTGGCTATAGAAGTGACTAATGTGCTACATAATACATACTAGTGGAAAATTCAATAAAGTGCTATATGCAAAGAAATGGTATCACTGTTGGTATGTATACAAGGTATATGGGGAAGAAGTGGTATTCCAGGTGGTGTAGTGCGTTTAAAACCCCATTTAAAAGCTTCACGTACTCACATTTCACAATAGCAGTACAAGGCAAAGCACCACGAGCAGTGATCTTGCAGATATCACTTCCAGTGCCTGTGTGCCCCTAAGCGTATAATCACAGTCATGAGCAGCGAGCGGGCCCTGGTGAAGTCTCATGGTGACTAGTACCGCTATTGTGAAATGTGAGTACCTGAAGCTTTTAAATAGGTTTTAAACGCACTACACCATCTGAAATGATGCCTGACCCATCTTTTCCTGAGGGAGAAAGATATTTGAGAAAATCCGGAATCCCAAATATTGGACGTCCTGAGTTGAAACAAGCTGAGAGACTTGTCCCGCTAACTTGACCAGCTAACGAAACAGACTGCAGGAAATCTTGTGCCTCCTGCAGGTATCGCTCCAGCTGATGAAAGGATTGGGTGCTGACCGTCCAAGTAGGGCATCACCACAATGGCCTTCACACGTAGCATGTCCAAGGCTTTTACCGAGACTTTTGTAATAATCCGTAAAAATCCTCGGATAGGACGCTAGTCCGAATGGCAGAGCACAAAACTGGATATGAAGGACCTCTGAATTCACACCAACTGCCAGCGAGATTTCTGGAAATCCTGGTGTATGGAGGTATGCATCTCTGAGATACTGTTGCCAAATTGCTTTCTAGAAACAGATTTGTTACTGTGAAGATGGACTCTATCCTGAAGCACTTGTACCTTAGAGCCCTGATTAATGGACGAAGATTGAGGATTAGCCTGAACTTGCCTGAGGGCTTTTTGACCACGGCGGGAATAAACTCCGCTAAATTGTTCCTTCTGGGGTACCTTTGTAAAGAGTGATCCACCAGCTCCCCCAACAGCAGACTCAGAGCCCCTGCTTTTTCCCCCCCGATCAGGAAAACAAGGCGACAAGAAAACTGGAAGGGGGATTTGACTTGAATGCCAACTTACCTTACAGCTACTATAGGGACTATAAAAAAATAGAGTTACTTACCAATAACCGTTTTTCTAGGATATCTTCCAGGACGGCATAACCCGAGAGACGACTGGTCCACCTGACAGGAAACACAATCAACACAAGGTTAAAAGGCCCCTCCCTTCCCCCTGCACCTCAGTTCTCCCAAAGTAATAGGTTATCTGGGTGACACTTAGTACTGACATTAAAACCTGGGTGGGAAGTAGGCCTGCCGTCCTGGAAGATATCCTAGAAAAACAGTTATCGGTAAGTAACTATCAATTTTCTCTAGTCATCTTCCAGGACGGCATAACCTGAGGATAGACAAGAAGTTCAAGGCCTACCTCAGGGCGGGACCACCGCTTGCAGCACCTTCCTTCCAAATGTCAGATCCTGAGGCGACAGCAGTTCCACACTATAGTGCTTCAAAAAGTTATCCTGCTTCGCCCAAGTGGCTGTACGACAGACCTGTTCCATCGAGGCCCCAGCTCTCTGCCCAAGAGTCCGCTTAGGATCTCTGAGTGAGCTTTAAGATCCACTGGTACTGGGGAACCGGTCTGCTCATAGGCCAATGCCATTGTCTGCCTAATCCATCTAGCCACCGTAGATTTAGATGCCTGCCCTCCCTTTCTGGGGCCGCTAAATAAAATGAAGATGTGATTAGATTTCCTGTAATCCTTCACCCTATCCAGATATGTCAGACATTTCCCAACATCCAATTAAATTTTCTCTCCTCATTTTTTGGATCACAGATGGAAGGCAAAATTATCTCCTGCGATCTATTAAACTTAGATGCGACCTTGGGAAGATTGTGGATCCTGTCTCAGAACCACCATCTTCTAAGATCAACAAAAAAGGCTCCTTAACTGACAGGGCCTGTAGGTCACTCACCCTTCTGGCCATGGTTATGGCCAGTAAGAAGGCCAACTTCAGAGTCAAAAACTTAACTGAAATTTCCTGCGCTGGTTCGAAGGGAGTTTCGTTAGTGCCTCAAAAACCAGTGTTAGGGTGAATGTTTTCCTGCCATGGAACCTAACAGGGGGTTACCCTTTCCCTTGCCAGAATAAATATCTTAATCATGGGCTCTAAGGCGAGCCTCTGATCCAAAAATATAGGTAATGCTGCTATCTGTACTCTCAGGGTGTTCGTGGAAATCCCCTGATGCACCGTTGTTTGCCTGTCCTTTCAGTACCAGTGGTACTGGAATTCCTGCACCACTGAGAAACAATGCCAAACTTTAGAATAGATTCTCTTGGTAACCAGCTTCCTGCTGCCCAAGAGGGTCTCAATTACCCCATTAGAGCAACCTTTAAAACCAGTTCCCCCACAAACGGGGTTTTTAGGCAGCAAGAGACAGTAATAGAAGCCAATAGAAGTAGTATAAAAGGTATTTTAATATTATTTGGTAAAAACAAACATGAGCTTCACCTGAACATTTGTATAACAGACAAAATCATGTGTATAAGGTACATATAATGTCACATGGAAGTATATTAACAGACACAGCTATATGTTACACTGTATGGGTTAGTAGCAGTGAAAACATGAATCTAGCTATATGTTACACTGTATAGGTTAATAACAGTGAAAGCATGAATCTGACGCGTTTCAACCCCAAAAGGGGTCTTCTTCAGAGATGATAGTCTATATCCACGTAGGTGCACCCTACATGGATATTTGGATAATTGGGGGTGCACATATATACATATATATAATTCTTGGTATACATAATGAGGTTATGATAGTATTAACCTCATACCACGTATGCACCCCATGTTTCCAATATTAAATAACCCTTGTTTTTAATTTTTTGCCTGTTGTTGGGATTTTGCTGCAGGTGTTACCCACCGTATCATCGCGGTACCCTTACTCGCACCTACCCCCCGGATTCTTCTTTTTTCTGGGGGGCAAGGCATTTGTGTGACCTCCCGCGAGTCACGTCAGTGGGCTTGTGACGCTGTCTCCTCTTCCTCCTGACGGTCCGGCGACACATATGGACCAGGTACCACTCCAGTTGCGTAAAGGAAATTGGGACATTGCCCTCTGGGGGAATTCTATCCGAAGTACTATAATCCACCCTACCTACCTGGAAGTACATCATCGGGTAAACCATATTAAATCAATATTGGGTATCCCCAACATGCATAACACCGGATTTATTTATTCAGTGTAACCTTGTCTTTCTTTTAACAGACTATCATCTCTGAAGAAGACCCCTTTTGGGGTTGAAACGCGTCAGATTCATGCTTTCACTGTTATTAACCTATACAGTGTAACATATAGCTAGATTCATGTTTTCACTGCTACTAACCCATACAGTGTAACATATAGCTGTGTCTGTTAATATACTTCCATGTGACATTATATGTACCTTATACACATGATTTTGTCTGTTATACAAATGTTCAGGTGAAGCTCATGTTTGTTTTTACCAAATAATATTAAAATACCTTTTATACTACTTCTATTGGCTTCTATTACTGTCTCTTGCTGCCTAAAAACCCCGTTTGTGGGGGAACTGGTTTTATCTGTATCTACTTGGGGTGAGCAGCACCCTCCTAGCTCTTTGTAGCACTGTGTTTTTCTTTGATTTTCATTAGAGCAACCTTTACCTCTGAGGATCTCCTCCTCAAGAACCATGCCATCAGACAGAAGAACCCCAGGTCGGGGTGGAGGACTGGCCCTTGTAGGAGATCTCTCGTCTGGCTGGAAGACGGAGCGGAGGAGATATTGACCACTCAGTGGCAAACCACATCCTCTTTGGCCACCATGGGGCTATAAGGATCAGTCCGCAGTCTGAGCGGGCCAGGTTTTGTAGAACCCATGGCATCGACACTAGTGTGGGAAAAGCGTATGCAAGACAGAAGTTCCAGTCCTGAGAGAGCGTCCACTCCCTGAGATCCCCCTTCTGTTGAGGGAGAAGAAAATCCACTTTTTTGTTTCCTCTGTGGGCAAAAAGATCTATGTCTGGGAACCCAAATTTCTGACTTATCTGCAGAAAGACATCCTGGTTTAACTCCTATTTCCCCTGGAGTTTTGGTTTCTGACTTAGGAACTGGCAATGTGGTGGCAGATTTTCTATTATGTGACCCACTGATATGGATTGAAGGTTTTCTTTGGCCCAATTTAAAATGTCCAAGGCTAGATTCAGTAGCTGCCTGGACCTGGTGCCCCCATGACGGTTTAGGCAAGATACTGTCATATTGTCCGACAGAACCTGAACCTCTAACCCCTGAATCCTGTCTCCGAAGGCTCTTAACACCTGGCCCACCGCCAGAAGTTGCCTGTGGTTGGAGGAGGGCCCTGCCTGGGAAGAAGTCCAGGCCCCCTGTGCCTGAACGTCCCCCCAACCGCTTGCATCGGTAGTGATTCTTGTGGGATTCCACTGGTCCCAGGGCAAGTCCAACATAAGCCTGTCCTGATCCAACCACCAATCTAGGGGGGCCTCTACTCTTGCTGGTATAGACACCTTCCCATCCAGTGACTCCCTCCTTTTGTTCCAGGAGGACAGTAGGAAGAACTGCAGCTCCCTTAAATGGAGCCGAGCCCAGGGAACCGCTGGAATACATGAGGTCATCAGACCCAACACCCTCATGCCCTGCTTGCGAGAGCACTCCCTGGCTTCCTTTAAAGAGGAGACCACTGTAACCACTTTTAACCGTTTCTCCTCTGGAAGAACCAGTTTGAGCCTCTATCCACCAGGTATCTCAGAAACATTTTTTTTGGGCTGGTGTTAGAGAAGATTTTTCTCTGTTCACTATCCAGCCAGGTTTCCAGGGTAGAGATCACTGTCTACTTCACCTGTTCTTGAGACTGTCCGTATACCAGTAGATAGTCTAGATAAGGTATAAGGGACAACCCCCCGAAGATGTAAATAAGCTATGACCTCCACCAGGACCTTTGTGAAGATCCTTGGGCTTGCTGTCAATCCAAAGGGGAGAGCTCGGAATTGCCAATGACGAATTCCTCTGCTCGTTAAGACTGCGAACCTCAGCAGGGACTGTTCCTTGGCAGTCGGAATGTGGAAATAAGCATCCCTCAGATCTAGAAACGCATCTTTTAATAGATGACTGCACACCATATAAATACTCTCCATCCAGAAGGTCTTGTCTCAAAACCCTGTTCAGTTTCTTGAGATTTAATATCAGGCAAAACTTCCCTGACAGTTTTTGGATGACAAAAACATGGGAGCAAAACCTCTGGTAAATCTCTTCCGGTGGAAGAGGAACAATCACCTCCTGGAACTCCTATCCTTGCACGCTGTCCGACAGATTCCTTGGGAAGACTGGTCAGAAAGAAGTTTTGAGGGGGAGGGTAGAGAAGTTCCAGACGATATCCCTCTGTCAAGATTTGTAATATGTAGGGGGCTTCCAGAGATTTTGTTCCACTGGAGGGACAAAGTAAGCCAGTCACCTTTAGGACTGGAAAAGAACAGGCCACCTTTTTGCATGCTCTTCCTTCCCCCACCTTCTATTCACATCTCCCCCCCCCCCCTTTAAATTGGCCCTGGTTAGAGGGGGGACGAAAAACTTCCTGCCCCTCTCAGCTTTAACTGGGAACTTCCCCCCCCTTTTCTGCTGACCTTGACAAAACCTGATCCAGGCCTGGTCCAAAAAGTTGGGAGCCCTCAAAAGGCAACCTGCATAGTCGTGATCTAGACATATGGTCTCCTGCCCATGACTTGAGCCAGACAGCCCTTCTTGCCGAGTTAAAGAGGGCCACAGACCTGGCCATGTTCCTGATGGATTCTACTGCCGCATCTGCAAGCTATGCCACAGCCTTACCCATTAACTCTAGAGAATCTGACTTTAGAATTACTCTCTAGAAACATGGGTGGAGAGTCTACCCAACCATGCATCCACATTCCTTGCCACGCAAGCTGATGCCAAGGCAAGAGCCATGGCTGCTGCATTTGCATCCCACGCTCTTAAAAGCATCTCAGCCCTTCAGTCCATTTGGTCTTTCAAGTTACCCGAGTCCTCAAAAGACCAGATTTCTTCGAGACCTGTGACAGGGCTGCGTGTAATTTGGGGGTCTTGAAAAACTTCTGTTCCTCCCCAAAAAGAAACCTCTTCCAAGTCTTAAGTTTCAAAACCTCTTTCTTTCTGGGTCTTTCCACTCTCAGCATCACCTCCTTTAGGGCCTGATGAACTGGGAATACCCTGGATTGAGGTTTTCCCAATCCCTGTACATCTTATCCCTGGCAGAAGCCTGAACCAGAGTAACTGCCCCATAACCTCCAAAATTTAATACAAGGATGAAGCCTGTAGGTGCAGGCATCATCCTCAGTATAACTACGGCAACAAAAGGATGTCCACAGATATATAGGTGGCAAGTAGTTAAGGATCCTTGGATGACCTGTGAAGTGTCAAAATGTAGCTAGCTAGAAGTCTTCAATACTAAACCATTCCCTAGATAAGTCTGTTCTCACAGGCATCTCTAAAGTTCATCCTCCTAACACTGCCATTCTTAAAACACAGTAAACAGGTTGCAGTAGGATTTTCACGATACTTACTGCAGCATCTACATTGGCTGGAGAATCACTGTTTGGGTCAGCAAGCATAGAAATAACACTGATCATAATGGTCTCCACTGTGTGTATAGGCAGCCATCGCTCCTCTGGCTTTTCATAGCCAAATTTATCTTCACCTGGCTCATGGAGGATGGATATACAGACATCACCATTCTTAGCAACTGGCAAAACAAAAACCAGAAGAATGCAGATTAGTGAATGCATCATCTTCCCCCCCATTCTGATAGAAACCCAAACAATTGGGCATTTGTTTTAGGAATAAAGATTATTCAGCAAGGCCCCATTCATTTATACAGATCTACCAATCTGTACATTCATACAAAAGAGCTTCTTCAAAAGCATGGGATTCACAGGTGTTGTGTAGTATTTAAAACAATGACATGCAGCAAGGCTGCACAGAACACCTGTGAATCCCACGTAGGTCTGCCTGAAATTGTGACAGTGGACCTGATAAGACCCCGTGTGTGAAAGGGGCCTTAAATGTATGAACAAACATGAAATTAGTGAAGTTCTTATACTTCAGTACTATGGGGCGGGTGCACCATTATGGCCCTGTGGAAGCAATTGAGCTGCTGTACAGTCGCTCTGGATCGCTTCAACCCAACCTGTCCAAATTACACAAGCCTGCTGCAGACGTTAAAGTGTGGGTAAAACCACTGCAGATGTATGCCATATGCTGGTGGCAGTGAAAGGGTTAAGGAATTCTGTAATGACACTGATTTATATTTATAATTGAAGGTGTAGATGTATTACCATAAAAGTATTAAGTGGATATTATGATTGCTACAGACCAGAATACCTGCCTGGAACCAATAAGTAACTTACCATTTGGATGCCAGAGTTCTGTGATAAATTTCATTTTAGGAGGCCGTAAAGGATAGTCTCTTGGAAATGTAAGATATGCTTTAAAGAAACCACCCTCACTGAAAAAATATAAGCATTAACAGGTAATTAAACAGCATTCAAACAAAAATGTATTTGAGGACATTGCGATATGTGTGACATAATTAGCCCAATAAAAAACTATTTGAAAGTGTCTTGAGAGATGCATCTACTAAAAAAAACAGACTGAATTATATATCACCTCTGCCCCAGGTACAGCTTACAGTTACGCATTACCCCTCAAGGAGCTTGCAGTACTCCACCCCAACAAAGCTCAACTATTCTTTTCCCCAAAAGACAAACTGGATCTGAGATATTCTAACCATAAACTAGATTCCCATGCACCAATCTTTGCATTTGGCTATGTGTACATATTTCACACAGTTCAGTCTACTTCTGCTCCCTCAAACGGATACAATGTCTCTTTTTGGCTAGCAGATTTAGATGCACTAAGGCCTGATTTCCACCTATGCATTTAGTGCTTTTTGCATATTTTTGCTAGTCGGTTTTAAATGGTTGCCTATGGAACACGTACTGTAGTGCAAATCTGTAAATGTGCAAAAAATGCATAGGTGTGAATCATGCCTTAAAGCTGAACTACAGCTAACACTTTATAAGTAGTTACAGCTAACAGTTTTCTTTTTGGGGATAAAGGTTTTACATAAATGAATACAAGATGACCATTGTAAGCATCCCCATCAGCATTTCTTATTTCCAGGCCTCAAGGTGCACCAACAGGTCATGTTTTCAGGCTTCCCATTTTGCACAGGTGATTTGATCAGTTTCACTGCCTTAGTAATTACCAAAGCCATTTAATCTGAGGGAAATCCTGAAACCATGACCTGTTGGGGCACCTTGAAGAGTTGAGAAACTTTTCTAGTTTGCCCCAACCCTCCATTTGCCACTTTGCCTGAACAGCTTGGTCTGTTAAAATGAAACAGACTTGCTGGCCAAATTACCAGGAAAAAAAATAAAAATAAAAAGTAGACCTAGAAGCCTAAATGGTTTATGGGTTTAATAGTGCTTTAATCAAGAACATGAACAGCACTGAAATTAAATGCAGAGAGACTTACAATAATGTGTCTTGTGGTCCAATAACAAGCACTTCCCATTTAAAGATATCATCATCATCAATGAGTCCAGCAGAAAAGCCTTCAACTGGGTTTTTATTCAGTTCTGAAAGAGGAAAGAAAGAAAAGAGGGGTAGAAAGCCCACATTTTAGAAGAGCTAAATTATATCTCTACATAGATGACCTTTTATTATATTGGCTTTACACTATACTGTGTAATATCTAGTACCCTGCAAAAACACCATAAAACCCAAGACCATGTAAATCTCAGTTAAAAAAGACCTGGAGCACCTAAAGTTAAAGTATAAGCTATAAAAAAGGAACAGCGCCAAATATATTCATTGATGGTGGAGGAATTATAACTAGAATTGCTGCCACTTTGTACTAGTGAAACACTAGTTGATACTAAGGGAAATGAGCAGCACAAATCTAAAAATCCTGCAACCTAGTAATAAATGGCTTTTAATTAAGAGGAGTTGTAAAGGCAGAAGGTTTTTCCTCTTAATGCATTAAGAGAAAAAACCGGAGTTAGACTTACCGGTAACTCTTTTTCTAGGAGTCTTCCAGGACAGCCTTTGAGATATAGGGCTCCTCCCTCCGGGACAGGAAACACGTCAAGCCAATTAAATAAAAGGTGTGGTCCTCCAGGCCCTCCTCAGTTTTACTCCAAGAACCGCCGGGAGGCTCTGAAAGACATAACACACTAACAATCATGTTAATACACATCCTCACCACTTAGTCCAATTTAAACAACTTTGGGTGGGAAGCCAGGCTGTCCTGGAAGACTCCTAGAAAAAGAGTTACCGGTAAGTCTAACTCCGGTTTTCTCATATCGTCTTCCAGGACAGCCTTTGAGATGATAAGCAAGGAGCTCACCTTGTCAGGGCGGGACCACTGCCTGGAGGACCTTACGTCCAAAAGTCTGCTCTTTATCAGACCATAAATCCAGACGGTAATGTCTTGCGAACGTTGAGTAGCTGGACCACGTTGCTGCTTTGCAGATCTCCTCCGGAGAGGCTCCAGCCCTCTCTGTCCATGATGCGGAAACCGCCCTTGTAGAGTGTGCCTTAACTAAGGGTGCCTGCTTCCCCTCTAACTCATAGGTTTTAACTATCGCCATTCGTATCCACCTGGCGATAGACGCTTTGGACGCCTTGCAGCCCTTGCGGGCGCCCGAAAAATTAACAAAAAGTGAGTCTGACTTCCTGAAGACCTTAGTGGCTTCTAAAAAAAAAAAACCAATAGACTTCTTCTGACGTCTAACAAACTTAAAGATCTCGCCTCATCCTTGTCTGAGGTTGAGAAAAAAGTTGGCAAAATAATATCCTGTGTCCTATGAAAAGTGGACACCACTTTAGGAAGAAAACTAGGATCAGTCTTAAGTACTACCCTGTCCTCTAAGATTAACAGAAATGGCTCTCTGACCGAGAGCGCTTGTAGATCACTGACCCTTCTAGCTGACGTGATCGCTATCAAAAATACAGTCTTTAGTACAATCCACTTAAGTGAAGCCCCCTCTAATGGTTCAAATGGATCTTGGGTCAGAGCTCTAAGAACCAAGGCCAAATCCCAAGTAGGACAGGACTTCATTCTCACAGGCCTGGATCTAGATAGAGCCTTGAAGAAGTTCCTGACAAATGGATTCTGCTGAAGGGAGGACTGAAGGAAAACACTTAAGGCCGCCACCTGTACCTTTAGAGTGCTGATAGATAGGCCCAGTTCTACCCCTGCCTGTAGAAAATCTAGGACTGCCGGGACAAGCAATCCCCTGTTCTCGCAACCAGGAATTAAACCTCTTTCCTACCTTGGCGTAAATTGCCCTAGTAACAGGTTTACGGCATTCTAACAAGGTCTTAATCACTCTCTCTGAGAAACCCTGTGACCTTAAGATTTGTTCCTCAGATACCAGGCCGCAAGCTTGAGCCTCTCTATCTGAGGGCACAGGATCGGCCCCTGGGAAAGTAAGTCCTCCCTGACTGGTAGAAACAGCGGAGGATGTACGGCCAATCTCTTTATGCTGGCAAACCAGGGTCTCCTTGGCCAAAAAGGAGCTACTAAAATGAGGTCCGTAGTTTCCGAACGGAACTTCTGCAGAACCTCCGCCACCATCCTTACGGGAGGAAAGGCGTAACACAGGCCAAACAGCCATGGATTGGCAAGGGCGTCTATCCCCCTGGCCCGATCCTGTGGGTGAACCGAAAAAAATTGTGTCACCTTCCTGTTGCCTTCTGTTGCAAATAGGTCTATTTCTGGCCTTCCCCAGCATGACACGATCTCCTCGAACACTTCCTTGTTGAGGGCCCACTCGTCCTGACCTATCTTCTGGCGACTGAGAAAGTCGGCCAGGAAATTCTGGGTTCCCTTTAGGTGAATGGCTGATATTGAGGACAAATTCTTCTCTGCCCAGCAGAAGATTTTGTCCGCAATTACCTGCAGTGCAGGGCTTCTGGTTCCCCCCTTGCTTGTTCAGGTAGGCTACTGCTGTCACATTGTCTGAGCGAACTTGCAGATCCCTGCCATGTAACCGGGACTGGAATGTTTCTATAGCTTTCCAGACTGCCAGAAGTTCCTTCTGGTTTGAGGAACGACCTGTCTCTAGGTTCGACCAGGAACCCTGGGCTAAGGTTCCCTCTAGGTGGGCACCCCAACCCAGCGCACTGGCATCGGTCGTGACCACCACCGTAGCTTGTGGGGACCAGGGAAGACCCCTGTCTAGGTTGACCTGGGCCCGCCACCACCAAAGAGACCTCCTGACTGCCGAGGATAGGGGCATAACCTGATCCAGGCTCTCCTGCCTGCCATCCCAATAACGGAGCATGAGTCTTTGTAAAGGACGCTGATGATGTCTTGCCCAGGCCACCGCTGGAAAGCATGATGTCATCAACCCTAGGACTCTCATCACCTCCCTGATCTGGGCTTCCCGACCAGATTGAAGCTGGGCTACCGCCTGCTCTAGCTTGCCGATCTTCTCCTCTGGAAGAAATACTCTCATTTCCACTGAAGAAATCCTGTATCCTAAATACAGGACCTCCTGTGAGGGGGTCAGCTGGGATTTTTCCTGGTTTATCAGCCACCCCAGTGAGCGCAGGAAAACCAAGGCCTCCTGTATGTCCCTCTGCAGCTGTTGGGCCGACTGGGCTATGAACAGTAGATCGTCCAGATATGGGATCACTGTTATAGCCTTGAGCCTTAATGGGGCCAGTGCCTCTGCCAGAACTTTTGTAAAGACTCTTGGTGAGGCTGAAAGCCCGAAGGGGAGAGCTCGAAACTGGAGGTGTAACACCCCCGTGTTCAACCTCACCGCCAACCTGAGAAATCTCTGAGATTCCGGATGAATCAGGATATGCAAATATGCATCCCTGAGATCCACTGTGGCCATGTGACAGCCCTGAAACAGGAATTTGGTTACCGAGAAGATTGACTCCATCCGGAACCGCTTGTATTTTATAAATCTGTTCAGGGGACGGAGATTCAGTATTAACCTGAACTTCCCCGAAGGTTTCTTTACCACGAATACGTGGGAGTAAACCCCCAAGCCTCGCTCCTCCTGAGGTACCTGCACCATTACTTCTTGGTCCACCAGATCCCCCAGAAGAAGAGCCAAAGCCTCTGCTTTCTCTTGGTCCCTTGGTAACCTTGTTACTTGAAAGTTCGGGAGGGGAACTGAACCAAACTCCAACCTGTAGCCGTTCCTTACAAGATCTCGAATGAATGGACTTTCGGTTGAAGCTTCCCACTGTGGGAGGAACTTCCCCAGTCTTCCTCCCACCGGGACGCAGGAGTCACTGGGTTTTAGGGGAGGGTTGAGGAGGATTGAATAAGATACCTCCTCTGCCTCTTCCCTTGTGACCCGTCCAATGCTTTTTGGGGCGAACCTCCCTTTCCTGCAGGTTTTGCTGCCTGGGGCTTCGAAAAAGGCGTTTCCCTTCAGGTCTCTTTTTCCTTTCTGGGAAAGCTTTCTTCCTATCCTGCGTGCGCTCTAACGCCTCTTGCAGGCCGGGCCCAAACAAATGGTCCCCTGAAAAGGGTAATCCACACAACTTTAGTTTTGAAGCTGTGTCTCCTGACCAGGTTTTAAGCCAAACGGCCCTTCTGGCAGCGTTCACTAGTGCTGCTGATCTA
This sequence comes from Lithobates pipiens, assembly GCF_037356315.1. Classification (NCBI taxonomy): domain Eukaryota; kingdom Metazoa; phylum Chordata; class Amphibia; order Anura; family Ranidae; genus Lithobates; species Lithobates pipiens. The sequence goes on along the minus strand of NW_027507790.1, from coordinate 85,599,189 downwards.
GCAGCCAGTTTGACTGATTCTGCAGAGGCATCCGCTAAAAAGCCCACCGCTTTAAACAGTAGCGGAAAGGACTTCAACAGCTGTTGCCTAGAAGTACCTGCAGAAATATGTGATTGTAACTGTGTAAGCCAACACTCCAAGTTTCTGGCCACACAGGTAGCTGCTAGGGCCGGTTTAAGCCCAATGGAAGAGGCATCCCAGGCTCTCTTGAGCAGCAGATCTCCCCTCTTATCCATAGGGTCCCTGAGTGAACCCATATCATCAAAGGCCAAATCTGTCTTCTTAGAGACCTTAGCCAAGGGAGCGTCTAACTTGGGAACCTTGTTCCAGGGATGCACCGCATCCGATTCAAAAGGGAACCTCCTTCTAAGGCTACCTGAAAAAAATGGCCTTTTTTCCGGTTGTTCCCACTCCAGCAGAATCGCCTCCACTAGCGACTTATGGACGGGGAATACCCTGTCTTTCATTACACTCGACCCTTGATACATCATGTCGTGTTTTGAAAGCTGGACCTGTTCTTCTCTGATCTCTAAGGTGTCATATATAGCCTTGAGGAGGTCACCCACATCATCCAAAGACAGCTTGTATCTGGCTGATCTAATGGCCTCTTCCTCCCCCTCAGATTCTGAAGTAGACTCTGTCCTAGAGGAGGCTAATGACCTGGATAACCTCTCCCTATCCACCTCCTCCTCCTGACTTGGTTCGGATAAGGAAGGCATACTCACGGCTCTGGGTAAAGAGACAGAAGGACCCTGCATCCTATCCATCATGTTTTTAAAAGATTGGAAGGTGGATGCAATCTCATCCTTTACGGATGTTAAAACATTGTGACAAGCTGCCACCGAGTCCTCTTTTACCAGGCTACTGACACAATCTGGGCAAAGCGGCTTCTCCCAACCGGTGCCTAACTTAGCCCCACACACGGCACATTTCCTTCTGGGTAAAGGTATCTGGGCTCTGTCCTGTTTAACCTAAAAACAAAGAAAAACAGGGTCCCATTAAAATACCACCCCTAACCACACCACTGTGCTTCTAGGGTCTGTTTAGGAAGTGCCCCCCTTCACCAGCAGGTTCTCCACCCCGGGAAGGTGCTACGGGTCAGAGTGACCCCCCACCCCCCAGTGTAAGTCCTGGTCTGCCCTCACCAAGCTTACCTGAGAGGTACTGGAGCCTGTTGAACCGGAGTCCACCTGCACAACCGCACTCTCCATGGTTCCTGTGTATCACTCAGTCTCTCTGAGCCTTCACACTGCTCCAGGCAACCCTGTAGTCACACCGCCGCGCCCAAAGGACTGGAACGGGTCCTGCGGCGCCCCCTGATGACGCGAATCCGGCGGAAGTGCGTCTCTCCCACTTCCGTACGCCAGAGCGCAAAAACTCCGCCCCGACGCCGTGCGTTCTTACGAACGTACCGCTCACAGTACCCGAACGCCGGTCGGTAGAGCGAACGTCTCCCGCCGCCTCCGACCGACAGGTACGAGCGGTTAGCGCTCCGAGGGGGAGATTGCCGCGTATCGGGGTCCCGTTCTCTCCGAACGTTTAAATGGCAGCGGGGACTGAAAGCTACCCTCTCCTCCCTTCGTTCGGACCGAGGGGTGCTAAGGGCCAGGTCCATCAAGGCGCTCTCCCCAGGTAAAACCCCTGAGAAGGAGCTCCCCTTACCAGTTCCAAGACGTGCTCCTTCCCGTCCGGCAGGAAACACAAAAACTGAGGAGGGCCTGGAGGACCACACCTTTTATTTAATTGGCTTGACGTGTTTCCTGTCCCGGAGGGAGGAGCCCTATATCTCAAAGGCTGTCCTGGAAGACGATATGAGAAAAAAATAATAAAATAAAACTTGTGTAGCAGCCTCTCCAGCACCCCCTTAATTACCTATCTGAGCCCCATCTCTCTCCAGCGATGCCCAAGATCCCTTAAGCCAGGCATGTCCAAAGTCCGGCCCGCGGGCCAATCGTGGCCTGAGGTCCGGTTTTGAACAGCCCGCCTGGTAATCTAAACATATCTTTTGTGGCCCCCGATGATCTCCCAGCGCCGGGGCCACAAAAGATATATAGTCCGGCTACATTGGAGATAGGAGGCTGTACGAGCGCCGCGCACACAGGAATATTTCCTGTTTACACGGCAGCCTCTAATAGGAAGTCCCATCTCCGCCATTGGACGACTGTTCTGTCCATCAAAGGAGGCGGGACTCTCTCTTAAAGAGGCCGCTGTGTAAACAGGAGATTCTCCTGTTCTTTGGCGCTCGTCCAGCCTTCTCCATGTGCCCTCCAAGACTGCACTAACGGCAATGGTGAGGGCTGCATTCCCAGCAAATGGTGGGGGCGCAGATGGGCACCAACTCTTATTTTGCTTCACAGTTTTTTATTTAAACTTTTAAAGGTTTTTTCCTGAAACTTCCCTCTTATTTGCCAATAAATACAGTATATCCAAATAACACGCCCGAGCTCATCTCTTCAACACACAGCCACAAAGGCTAGAGAATTATTGCTAGGCCCTGTATTAGTGTTCGAACGAACACACTTAAACTGAATTTTAATGGTTTAAAGAATGTCAGGCAAAATGGTCGGCCCTTGTGCATGTTCACTTCATCAAATCTGGCCCTCTTTGAAAAAAGTTTGGACACCCCTGCCCTAAGCTATGCAGGACACTCCTCATGAATGGCTGAGACAGCAGCGCCATTGGCTCCCACGGCTGTCAGTCAATCAGGGGACAGAGGGCAAGACCAGGTCTGGGCTCCATGTCTGAATGGATACACCGAGCTCTGACCCCGCTTGGGTGCCTCCTGTAGCAAGCTGCTGACTGAGGGGCACTAAATAGAGGGAGGCACAGTGAAGAGGGACCCAAGAAGAGAAGGATCAGGGCAGGGCTAGGAGGCAGACAACAGGTGTTTGATCTTGCTTGCGGCTTTTGAGACTGCAGTCGGAGCAGATTATACACATTATCATGCTTTTGTTCCCTAGTGTTGGACAGACACTTGTGAAATGCAAGCGCTTTTAAAAAAGTTAAGCATATTTTAAGAGTATTATGCTACAGAGATTTTCTCCTAAAAAATCCTGCCATCAAGTCAGGAGAGAAACTGACAAGACAAAGACAGCACATGAGAGGGGAGGGGATTTGTCTGATAAAAATAAAAACAACATCACACTGTTGCTGGTTTATAATCTGACCAGCTACAATTTCTGGTGAGTTACGTTAGGAATGTGGTGAAGGAGCACATCGGGTGTACAATTGCATGAAGTGTTGGATTTCGATTTTTCCTTTAATTCATTGTGGGATTAGAAATCCGTACTTTGAATAGATGCACTTTTGGATCATATAGTTTTGGTTGAAATTGGGAATAATGAACTTTATGAGATTGAGAAACCCTGTATATGCACTTTAAATTTTTTAGGCATAAGATGTGAGTGCCAGAGTCCCGTTTAAGAAATTTGTTTGCACACATTGTGTTGACACTTCACTTGTTTATACAAGAGATATACACATTGTTGCACGTTAGGAGAATATTGCTAGCAATAGCATAACATTCACAAGGTTTAGTGATTTGTTTCAAATGCGTCAATTGAAAGCCATTTATATATGAACTTTTCTGGGCAGCCCCCGCGCTAGAAGATACACTTCTCCAAGCACAGGGTGTCCCCCATTCTCTAGAATATGAGGTTTCGTTCCAGTGTCTAGGTATCAACTTGCATGCCTGAAAGAGTGCTCTGGATTGTTTAGGGATTGCCTCAATTGAGAGGTCATCTAGAATACCCAATATACAGGGATCAGAAGCCATCAGGATATGGACCTGAAACCCTATTAATGGTAGCGACAACTCCTGACCAATATAGATGTAGCTTGGGGCAGCGCCACAGTAGATTTATAAAGCTCACCATGGTCTCCGAAACACCTAGTGGACTCAGTTCTCTCAGACCCACCCTACACAGCCTTACGGGGGTAAAAAGTAGCCGCAATCCTATGTACAGCTGGGACAGACGTTGTGCCACATTGAGAGAACACAGATGAACCGTCTCCTCCCATTGATCTTCCTCAAACGTGGCACCCCTATGGGAGAGTGAAGTGTGCACGTTGGTCAGGAAGCCCTTCAAGTGTGTGGATGCAAGTATGACAACACCAGGAACTAAATCCCTTAAAGTGAGAAACCTGTCATAATGAAAGATGGGGGCCAGGGATAGTACCCACAGGGACCCCTCTGATTGATTTTTCCCCCAGACATCATGATGCAATTGTGGGTATGGGAAATACATCGATTGGGGGGGGGCTGAATTTGATCTGCACAGATGGAAAGGAGTGCACTTCTTGCCACTGGAGATGTGTACAAGGTGTGTAACCCCATATCACTTACATCTTGCACCACACCACCCAATTTTAACTGTGCTCTAAAGTTGAGCTTCAAATTTGAAGATCCAGATGAAGATGCCATACAAGGGGAACAAAAAAAAATTCAGATAGTATTGCCACCCTCTGTGTATAGCAAAGCTCATGTAGGGCGCTGTGGTCTACTTGGGATTCTAGACTCAAGTCCTGTTGTAAGAGGTGTTGTCGATCAACACTGAATTTAAAGTGGCACTTTAAGCTACAATTAAAAATGGGTAACCAGACGGGAATTTTAATGCAGAAGACACATGCTTTGTCTCTCCTGCATTAAAGTTACTTACCTGCCTGTCCACCCCTGTACAGCAAGTGTCTGAAAGGTGAGGCATACGAGACAGAAATTGAGTATTTGCCACGTTCACAGATGCAAAAGTTTCCTGTTTGAGGTTTTTGCATCACATAGTAACTGCATTTGGGACTTTAGCTCATGTTATTTATCCAATTGCTCACCTTTGTCAGCCAATGAGTCAAAGCAGAATCGCAGTCACTAAAATGAACACTTGTAGAAGTGGGTCTGGTGCCCTTGAGCTCAGAGGTCCATTAAGAAAATGTAATATGGTCAAAGCTTTCATCTATACTTCTCTTGTGGGTCACAGGAGTGCACTTTGCCTTGACCCATAATAAGCTGACACCAGGCTATAGCCTGCTGCCGTGGGAGATCCACTTCAGGCTCTGGAAAGAGCCTGACAGTTCTGCCAGGATTCACCCAGCTGTGACATGCAGCTGAGAGCTGGATCTAGCTGTGCTCACCCCCTCTTGCTTGGCGCTCCAGTGAGGTGTGGGGGGGTAGATTTAAAGCAGTTTTAGTCCCTTCCATATACCCAGTGAAACGACTGACCTCAGGTGATACAAATTCTCCTAAACAAGTTGTACCCATTTGTAGTCTTCTCTAGATCTGTTCAAAGTCCAGAATTTAAAAAGCCTAACTGAGCGGTCAAAAAAAATAAATAAAAGGGGGCAGAGCGCTTAAGTTACTCTGCAGAGTAACTGAGCAGACATAACTGAGCAGTCAGCAGTCATGTGATTGCTTAGATACAATATGGGTAAGCTGTAGCACAAAGGTGAGTTTATTTTTTGCAAAGATACAAATGGCAAAAAACTCACAAGGGTTATAACTTCTAAACCCTCCTTTTTTCGATTCAAAGTGGAATAAGAAATTAATAAATTAAGTGTTGCCTTTAGTGCTACTAAAATGGAATTTTACAAGTGACATGCCATTATGAACAGCAGCTGCTGAGCACAGAATTGGTTTCACACAGACTGCTGCAGAAAAATGCAGACAGGATGCATCTTACTGCACCCCTCTGCAACGCAGTGTGGAAGTGCAAACAGGGCCCAAAGAAAACGAATGCTGTCTATGTACCCTTGTCGATTGCTGCAGGTTTGTTCTACAAAGGAAAAAAAACTCCCTGCACTAGAAATCTCAGCTCTTGCATGAGGCATTTACAGCATTCTTAAAAATCACACTGAGGGGGACACTGCATAAGGAGACAGCGTGGATGGTGCATACAAATTAGTCATTTCAGCAGCAGGAGCCGAGGGGGTGGCACTGTCTTGAGCTGATTGGCAGGGAGGGGAGGATTATACAGGAGCACAGAGGATACACAGGACAGCAGGCTGCAGATGGAGGCACAAACTCAACACGGTGTCAGGGCTCAGCAGCCACAATACACCATGGTAAGTTCACATATTGGAGGGAGAAAATGGCAGGATCAGCCAGGTTTTTCTTTGCCGTTACAGGCAGCCAAGTGACAGGACAAGCACTGTCATAACATGCTTTAGAGGCGCAGGATCAATTTCTCTTTTAGGGTTAACAAATGCTTTAACCAGTTCGGCTCTTTGGAGTGAACCTTTAATCACAAGCTGATAGCTGCCGTAGCATCCATCAGCTTGTGCGTGTTTTGTTTAGCCAGCAAATGGCTTCAAAGCCTAAGTGATGCGGCAGCTCCATAGCTGCTGATCACTTTCCTCACTCAGTGGTTCCCAGGCTGTCATGCACATACCAGCACCCAGGAACTTAAAGGGTCGTTTCCTGCAAAGAATTTTTATTTTTTTAAAGTCTGTAGCTGCTGACTTTTAATAAGGACACTTACCTGTCCAGCGATCCTGCAATGTTGGCCACCCCATCCATCGGATCAGCTGAAGGCACCTCCATCTTAACGAAGGGAAACAGGCAATTGAGCCTTGTGGCTTCACTGCCCGTTTTACTGCGCATGCTCAAGTCGCCCAGCACTATGTGAAGGGGCCTCATTGTTTTCTGGGACACGTCCCAGAAGGCACCGAGGACGCTCACCGAAGAGGAGGAAGCGCAGCGAAATAGGAAGAGGCAGATTAGGAAGACTACCTAGCAACAGCGGTTTCAGGCAAGTTTTTAAAAAAACTTTTAATCATATTAATGCATTTTTTTGGGTGGCCCTCCACTTTAACCACAGTCATAGGGAAAGGGATTGCTGTGAGACCAATGCAAAGCCATGTCTCGATCTCACATGCCTACAATGAAACCAGAAGTGATGTCACTTCCGGATTCATAGGCACCCTTTCCTGCCTGTACAGCCAGGAGACACCCAACCAAGCCGATCTGTGCATGATAAGATGGTGTGAAGGACAGGGGAGACATTGGGGTCTATTAGAACCCTAATGTCTCAATAAAGAGTGCAGGCACCCTGCCCAATGCTTTCACACAGGGGTTTATTAACCCTTGGTAACAGCAATCAAGGAACAGAATTTATACATCTCACAAGCGATATGTAAACTGCAGTTGGACCATATGTGTGAGATATTGGCACGGAGAGCTGAGAACAACAATTCTCACATAAGAGCTCCTAGTTAAAGAGGAAGTGAACCCTGATGGGTTTACTTCCCCTTTCATTCCCTGCAAGGGTAAAGCATAATGGACTACTATGCATCGCATAGTAGTCTATTATGTGTCACTTACCTGACACAGAAGCCAGCGAAGTCACCGCTGTCCCCTGTAGTCCAGCGCATCCATCTTTTCGGTGGGTCTCGCTGCTCCGCCGCTGTCATTCAGAGAAGCCACGATGACGTCACTCCCGTGCATGGGAGCCACCACTTGTGGCATATCGCCGTTGACCGCGGCACGCTCAGTGCGCCTGCGCGCCGCTGTGCCTGTCTTTCGGCAAATATCTCCTAAACCGCGTAGGTTTAGGAGATATTTCTTGGACCTACAGGTAAGCCTTAATCTAGGCTTACCTGTAGGTCAAAGTGTGTTGTAAGGGTTTACAACCACTTTAACTAAATTGATGAACTGTACAGGCTTTTAAACCCCTTTCACACTGAGGCAGTTTTCAGGTGTTTTAGTGCTAGAAATTGCGCCTGAAAACCACTGGGGCGGTGCACTTGCAGGACGTTAGAAAAACAAAAAAAAAAAAAAAAAAAAAAAAAAAAAGCAGCCTCTTTGTGGGGTTGGGTGCCCCTGCCCATTGAAATGAATGGGCAGCACTTCCAACGCAAAAAAGTTGTTTTTTATAACGTAAAAAAACCCACTAGCACCCAAAAAGCGCAGAAAAAAAACATCATTGCTTTAGCGCTGTTTTAACGGTGCTTCAGTGTGGAAGGGAAATCTGAAAGCATCACCTATAGAGATTTTTGGACACCATGGCTTTTGGTGATATCACACATGTATCACAATTTAAGACATGGAATGTTTGTTATTCATTTAGTCAATACAACCTCATCTTATATTTTAACCAAAGGGGAATAACATATGGTGTGGTTGTGCACTAAAAATTCACATTATATATTTTTTACCAGAAAAGTTGCATTTAATAGTTGTGCAAATATCACAGGAGACAAAATTTTGCAATATCACCTATTTTTTTTTTTTTTTTACAGAGCCCCTATTTTCAGAAACTATATTACATTCTGGGGATTGAAGTATTTTTAATGAAGAAATTAAGATTTTTTTACACAGATGCAAAAAAGAAAACAACAATTTGCACTCGGGAGCAAACTGGTTAAAGAATTACCACATTTTTATTTATTTATAAGAGAGGGAGGGATTAGAACTCATCGGGTTTTGATTCCCTGCAAGGAGACTTTGTCCTGGTGACTGATAACAGTGAAAAGAAAATCCCCAAATTTGTGAGCCATCACCAGAACAGAAAAAGGGGAAATCTTCCAACAGTGCCTACCAGGAACGTCCTCAGCTCAGAGGGATTTCCTCTCACTTCCTGTTTTGGCTATAGGACAGGAAGTGAAGGGGAATCACCCCAACGGGGCACAGATGGCAAACACAGGGCTTATTATAAGCCTCCATTACTCTAGCCTTCAGTCCTACTTCTGAGCACTCAGGTCATGTAGAGACAGCTGTCCTACACAGAGCTCCCTGGGAGGCCAGAGAGGCAGACATAACAGGGCCATATAAGTACGGAGCTCTTATGAAAGCGGCGTGGCACTGAGATTGCGAAACTCCTCCAGCAGATAGACGAGTCATACAGAGCTCCCCCCAGACAATAACACATGTACTGAGAACAAAGCGACCCCCGCGCTATTACCTCCTAGCTGCTTCCTCAGCAGAAGACCGGCTTGTTCAGACATTACGGCCAACACCAGACTCCTCGCCACACTGCTTCCCTTCTCACCCCTCCGCTTCGTAACACTTCCGCCCTTATAGGCTTCGCTGCCCAGTGAAACGCACAAGCCCCGCCCTTCCTTTGGAACGCACAGCTGAGCCGCAGGACACCGTTTCAGATGACGCCATGAGCGCAAGTGCCCAGGAAGCGCCGGTTGCGAAGTCGGGCGGTCAGTCACAAAAGCCGTTCTGGCTATTAGTGTGAGGCTACAGTCGGCTACGGAAGAGCATGTGACTGACTGTATCTGACAGTCAATGTGTGTAAGGTGGGATCAGGCGCGCCGCGGGCAGCTCAGTGCTGGGTTTGGTGAAGTCACCAGCGAGCGCCATGATTTAATGCGAGTATTGCTGGAGAAGTGTTTGTGTGTGTTCTGCTGCCGGAGACCCGCTGTGTACAACATGAGTGTGATCGATCATGTACGGGACATGGCCGCCGCTGGCCTGCACTCCAATGTGCGCCTACTGAGCAGTCTGCTGCTGACCATGAGCAACAACAACCCGTGAGTCATACATCCAATACTGCCTGTCATTGGGGGGATCCATCCACAGGAGTGCCCATCCCTGCCATGGCACCTCTATAGGAGGAGATCCCACATCTGTCATCATGTAAACTAAATGACAGCAAGTCTCCAATAATCATGGGGTATGATAGAGCTCCATACAGACCACTACAAGGGGGGGTCACCATTCTAGGGACAATTCTGTCACTAATTTAAATATTGTGTTCCATTATTCTCTATGGGCATTCCATTGTGTTCCATTATTCTCTATGGGCATTCAATTTCCCTGTTAAAGTCTATGGGCATTCCATTCGTATGTCCCCTATTCTACCTTACACCAATCAGCCATACTTCTATGACCACTGACAGCTAAAGTGAATAACATGGCATCGTCTTACCATGGCATCTGAAAGTGGGTGGGATATGTTAGGCAGGAAGTGAACATGTTGTCTCTGAAGTCGGTGTGTTGAAAGAAATGGGCATCTCAGTTTGCAATGTATGGGGTTGCTTAGCTGCGGACTGGTCAGGGTGCCCATGCTGACCTGTGTCCACGCTGACCTGTGTCCACAGCCAAAAGTGTCTACAATGGGAATGTAAGCATCAGAACTGGACTACGGAGCAATGGAAGAAGGTTTCCTGATCTGATGAATCACGTTTTCTTTTACATCATGTGGATAGCCCTGTGTGTGTGTGTGTGTGCTTATCTGGGGAAGAGATAGCACCAGGGTGCAGTATAAGAAGAAAGCAATCCGGTGGATGCAGTGTGATTCTTTGGGCAAGGTTCTGCTGGGAAACCTTAGTCCTGCCATTCATGTGGATGTTACTTGTAGAGTTGCCACCTCATCCCCTTTAAAACATTATAATTACACAGGTTATGTGGCTGATTAAGGTGGTAATTAAACTAATTTGGTCCCTTATCTGAATTAAATTAACCTCAACCTGTGTAATTCATATGTGTTTGGGGTTTAAAGGGATGAGGTGGCAACCTTTGTTACTTGACCGGTATCACCTACCCAAACATTGTTGCTGACCAAGTGCACTCCATCAGGCCAGGTTCACCTATGTGCAGCTGCTGTTCCCAGCATGGGGTCCGGGGCATCCCTATTCACCAGTTCAGGTGCAAATCGGGTCTGAATTTGAACCTGAACCGGACCCAAACATGCACAGGACCATTTTGGCATGTGGACCGGCTCCATTGAGAGCTGGTCACACTGGCGTGTCATGGGAATTGGATGCAGGGAAACCTGCATCCAAGTCGCACATTAGTGAACCCAGCCTAATGGAAATAGTATTCTCTGCAAGCAGTGGCCTCTTTCAGCTGGATAATGCAACCTGCCCCACTGCAGAAATTGTTCAAGAGTGGTTTGAGGTGCTGACTTGGCTTCCAAATTCTCCAGATCCTAAGTCCAATCAAGAATCTGTGGGATGTGCTGGACGAACAAGTTCAATCCATGGAGGACCCACCTTGCAACTTAAAGGGTCTGCTACTGATGGCTTGGTGCCAGAAAACACAGCATACCTTCAGAGGTCTAGTGGAGTCCATGCCTCAGTGGGTCAGGCCTGCTCAATAGGGGAAGCTACTCAATATTCGGTCATAACGTTTTGGCTGATTGGTGTATAGTATTAATGAGTTACATTCACCTGGACTTGTTCTGTGATGATGATGGTTGGCCGCTCATTGAAGTAGCTTCTGCAGTTCCAATGAGTGTCAATAAGCTACCCAGCATATATGTCCAACACTGGCAACTCATTTAAAAATAAGTACGCTTTCAGGCAGAGTGCACTTTTCCCTTTTTGCCCTTGTACCCTGAACTAAACCATCCCGCCATGCCCTTCCACAGATTTATACCTGCCAAGATCCAATGACTGTGACCTTCAGGGGTTGTTTACATCCCACAACGCAAGTCCTCCTGGCTGTGCTCGACCAAGTTCATCTCCCACTTAGGTGGACGGCCTCATAGAAGTCTATGTGAGTGTAATGCTCCGGTGCAGCCAGCAGAGAGAGTCTTATGGCACGAGATGTAAACTGTTCCCAAAGGCTGCGGGTCCGATCCTGCTTTTTTTTTTTTTTTTTTTTTTTTTTTTTTTTTTAAAAGGGGGGGAAGGGTGGAACAGTTTAACCACCTTCAGACCGGACCATTTTGCTGGTAAATGACCAGAGGTCTTTTTACAATTTGGCACTGCGCTGCTTTAACTGGTAATTGCGCAGTCATGCAATGTTGTACCCAAACAAAATTTGCGTCCTTTTCTTCCCACAAATAGAGCTTTCTTTTGATGGTATTTGATTGCCTCTGCGATTTTTATTTTTTGCGATATAAACGTAAAAAGACCGCAAATTTTGAAAAAAAAATGATATTTTCTACTTTTTGTTATTAGAAAAATCCAATAAACTCAATTTTAGTCATACATTTAGGCCAAAATGTATTCAGCCACATGTCTTTGGTAAAAAAAAAGTCAATAATTGTATATTTATTGGTTTGCGCAAAAGTTGTCACATCTACAAACTAAGGTAAGTTTTCTGGAATTTACGCAGCTTTTAGTTTACGACTGCCTATCTCATTTCTTGAGGTGCTAAAATGGCAGGGCAGTACAAACCCCCCCAAATGACCCCATTTTGGAAAGTAGACACCCTAAGGAAATTGATAAGTGGCATGTTGAGCCCATTGAATATTCTATTTTTTTGCCTCAAGCGATTGAATAATGACAAAAAATAATTATTTTTTTTTTTTTTTTTTTTTACACAAAGTTGTCACTAAATGATATATTGCTCACACATGCTATGGGCATATGTGAAATGACACCCCAAAATAAATTCTGCTGCTTCTCCTGAGTACGGGGATACCACATATGTGGGACTTTTTGGGAGCCTAGCCACGTACGGGGCCCCGAAAACCAAGAACCGCCTTCAGGTTTTCTAAGGGCGTAAATATTTGACTTTACTCCTCACTACCTATTACAGTTTTGAAGGCCATAAAATGCCAAGATGGCACAAAACCCCCACAAATGACCCCATTTTAGAAAGTAGACACCCCAAGCTATTTGCTGAGAGGCATGTTGAGTCCATGGAATATTTTATATTTTGCCACAAGTTGCGGGAAAATTACAAACTTTTTTTTTTCGGGGCCCCGAAAACCAAGCACCGCCTTCAGGCGTTACAGTTTTGAAGGCCATAAAATGCCAAGATGGCACAAACCCCCCCCAAATGACCCCATTTTGGAAAGTAGACACCCCTAAATTTAGGGGTACACTAGTGAGACTAGGTAATAAATGGCGGGTGCCCTGAAACTATAAAAAAAATAACTAACCAACCAACGTCACCTGTAACAGTTATATGGTGATCACTGGTGAAAGGGTTAACTAGGGGGCAATCAGGGGGCTTTATGCGGTAGTATATGGGGGTCCCTGGCGCTATAAAATGCTGCGGCGAACCTAAATACCTACCTGCCTAACTAGCGTCACCTGTGACACTAATACAGTGATCAGAAAAACGATCGCTTATTAGGCTGGGTTCACACTGGAGCGATGCGGGAACGCCACGAATCCGCGGCGGGTTCCCGCATCGCATGCCTCCCGGCGGCAGTTCACACTGCCCTATGCGAACTGCTGGGAGTGTCAGTGAAATGTTAATGACACCCCCAGATCAGTTCGCATATCGCAGTGCGATCTGCAAACTCGGATCGCATGGTGTGAACACCCATGCGATCCGATTCTGCTGCGGACCAAAAAAAGGGTCCCGTGCGAGTTTGCGGCGGGTGCGACACGAATTCAGCCATACTATCTGTATGGCTGAACTCGAATCGCACAGAGATCGGATGTGATTTGCACTGCAGTGCGGTGCGAATCACATCCGTTCTCATAAACCGCTGCAATGTGAACCCAGCCTTAGTGACACTGGCGACGGGGGGTGATCACGGGGTTAAACCTTTATTGGGGGGGTTAGGGGGATACCTTAGAACTAAAGGGGGCTAACCCTAACTGCCCTAACAGTATTACAGTCACAAATGACACCAATGCAAAAAAAAAAAAAAAAAAATAGCAATTGGTGTCACTGTGACTGGGGGGGCAGGGGTAATTGGGGGGTGATCGGGGGGTAAAGGGGGGGTGTGAGTGTGCCTGGCATGTTCTACTGTGTAGTGTAGTGCTTGTGCAACTCACCGATGCTCTCTCCTCGGTGCCGGAACGAAAAATACCGACACGGAGGAGAGAATACATCACTTCCTCTCCTGTGTTTACATTACAGGAGAGGAAGTGATGTCACAGGACATTTTCATTCGTCGGGAGCGATCGCGAGGGGGTGGCCATGAATGAATGGCCGTCCCCTCGTCCGGGATCGCTCCCGAACGAATACCGACCGCCGCAGGCACCGGGCGGGGGCCCGATCGGGCCCCCGACCGTCGGGCAGGCAAGGACGTACATGTAAGCCCTTATGCCTGCCCGTGCCATTCTGTCGACGTACATCGTCGTGCGGCGGTCGGCAACTGGTTAAAGTGGAACTAAACCCGTCAATCCTTTTCAGCCATGGGAGCTGCCATCTTGGCCTCTGTTTCATCTGCAACTGGCATAGTTTTGATCAGTTATCACACAAGCCATTTGATGGTTTGACAGTTTGGTTCACAACATAAACAAATGTGATAGTTGGGAATCCTGGAATGCGGGGAATGTAACTGTTTTTTTTTTTTTAAACTGTTAAATCCATGAGTTTAAGGCTGGCCATACGTTTTCAAATTTCTTGTACAATTTTCCTTTAGATTTACCAAAAACCATAGAATAAGAGGTAAAAACGATACAACTTTCAATTGTATCCAATTAGGCAGGCCCTTGCACTACTACATAGTTTAAAGGGTTACTAAGCCCTTGCTTTTTTTTTTTTTTAAAATAAATAAATAACAAACATGTCATACTTGTCTCCACTGTGCAGTTCGTTTTGCACAGAGTGGCCCCCGACCCTCCTCTTCTGGGGTCTCAGCGGTGCTAGTAGCTCCTCCCTGCATCGCATGCCCACATCAGAAAAGTGCTCTCCTTCAGTGGACACCCGTGCGGGCGTGCTCCGGAGTCCTGCTTTTGCATCCATTGACACAAAAAGCAGGACTCTGCCCCCGTGTCACTAGATTTGATTGACAGCAGCATGAGTCAATGGCTGCGCAGCTATCAATCTATCCAATCAGTATACGAGACACCAGCTACAGATGGTGTGCTCGTCCCCGGGGAGAAGAAAACTGGGTTCAGGTAAGTAAAACGGGGGGAACTGGGGGGCTGCAGCACTACAAAATTAAGGTGAAAAACCATGAGGGTTTACAACCCCTTTAACCACTTGCTTACTGGGCACTTAAACCCCCCTCCTATCCAGACCAATTTTCAGCTTTCAGCTCTATCACACTTTGAATGACAATTGCGTGGTCATACAACACTGTACCCAAATAAAATTTTTATCATTTTTTTTGTCCCAAATAGAGCTTTCTTTTGGTGTTTTTTTTTTTTTTTTTTTTTTTTTTTTGATCACCTGTGCGATATTTATTTTTAGTTTGTTTTAAAATTTTATAGCGGGTAATTTTTGTCCGTCACTGATGTATGCTGATGTGGCGGCACTGATGGGCACCGTTAGGTGGCAGTGATGGGCACTGATTGGGTGGCAGTGATAGGCAGCACTTCTAGGTGGCACTGATTGGCACCACTGGTGGGCATTGATGGGTGTCACATGTGGACACTTACTCTATAAATGAGGCATAATTGCCTTTTCCTTTTTGGGACCTATGTCCCTTTTAAGATAAGCCGGTGATCGTCTTTTTTTTTTTTTTTTTTCTCCTCCACTGTGAGCGTGAGGAGAAAAAAAAACGATCACCGAGCTTTTGTTTACATCATGTGATCAGCTGTCATTGGCTGACAGCTGATCACATGGCAAGGGGCCGGGACCGGCCCCTTACTTCGGATTGGTGATATCCTGAGTCTCAGTGACTCAGTGATCACAGAGCGTTCCGCGCGCGCCCTGTAGGGAATGTGCAGGGAGCGTGCACAGGGGAGTTCCGGAAATTCACATCCGCGCTGTGCCTGTCATTCGGCAATAGCGCGGATGCCAGGAGGTTAAGGTAAATCTAAAGAAAAAATGTACAAGTAGATGGCCAGCCTGAGACCGCATACACACTATTAGATTTACCAAAGCCATATAATATGAGGTTAAAGCGGTAGTAAACCCACTAATGTTTTTTTTTTTTTTTTTTTAACACCTGAAAAGCAAAAGGCATAATGAGCTAGTATGCACCGCATACTAGCTCATTATGAAATACTTACCTTAGAACGAGGCCCCGACATCTGGCCCGATCCACGCCGAGGGAGCTGAGATGCTCCCTCTTTGTTTCTTCCGGGTATCGCGGCTCCGGCCACTCACAGCGCCGCGGGAGATTTCTTTCCGGCCGGTCGGCCACTGCCGGATTTTCAGCCGAGAATCCCCTTGTGCGCATGCGCCGCTGCAGTCAGCGGCGCATACCGAGGGGAATATCTCCTAAACTGTACAGGTTTAGGAGATATTTTTTTACCTACAGGTAAGCCTTACTATAGGCTTTCCTGTAGGTTAAAGTAAAAAAAAAAAAAGAGTATACAACCACTTTAAACCTTTAAGCGTTTTTCAACTTGTATGTAATCAGGCAGGCCCTTGCACTACATGGTTTTAGTAAATCTGAAGACAAAAATCTAATGGTATGGGGTCTATTTCAGTGAACAGGCCAAAAAGCATGTTTGTGTTGGAGTTGGTGACTTCCCATCACTTCCTTATTTGGTAAAATGCCAGCAGTACAGGAAGTGAGGGTAAATCTCTCCAAGACCCCTTTCACACTGGGGTGCTTTTCAGGCTATTTTTGCACTAAAAATAGTACCTATTTATTTTTTCTTAGGGAAATGTTTTCATCATCACAGAAGTACCAGTTATTGGTGTACCATGCGGATTCTCTCTTCCATGACAAGGAGTATCGCAATGCCGTCAGTAAATACACCATGGCTCTACAGCAGAAAAAAGCCTTAACCAAGACCTCCAAAGTCAGGCCATCCACGGGAAATGTTGGTGCCATGCCACAAAATCAGGTACAGATGCTACTTTTGTTTTTTTTTTATTAGACAAACCTACCTATTTATTCATAGTAGAACTTGCATAAGGCGTTTAAATTTTTTAAGCAACTTGAGGACAGCAAGTTCACCTAAAAGACCAATCTGCCAACAGAACATACTTGCATTCACTTTACCCACTGGGAGCAAAGAAAATACTTGTTACTTCCCGGGTACAGAGCAGCATGTGACTTGCTTCATCTGATCTAGAGCTGCACAATTCTGGATAAAATGAGAATCACAATTTTCTTGCTTAGAATAAAGATAACTATTCTTGCAGCGCAACCTTATCTTTCACATTATACAAAAAAAATTGTGCTAACTTTACTGCTTGTTTTTTTTTTTTTTTTTTTTTTTTTTATTCCTTGAAGTGTATTTTTCCCCAAATAATTGCATTTCAAAGGCCGCTGCACAAGTACAGTGTGACATTAATTATTGCAACCACCATTTTATTCTCTAGGGTCTCTGCTAAAAATATATATGTTTTGTGGTTAAACTGCCCTCATTTACAGACTGAAGTTCTTACCTTGGATCTTTAAAAGATACTTTGTAGCTCTTCTCTTCTCTATCTCTCATTCTACTTTCACACTGAGGCACTTTTCAGGTGTTTTAGCGCTAAAAGCTGGAAAAGACATAAAAAAAATGCATCGGACCCCAGTACAGTGGAAAAAAGCATCTATAAACGCGTCCCTCCAGGTCAGCCCTTGAGAGATGGAGCTCCTCCTCACACACAGGAAATACGTTGCCATTTAATTTCTTTAAAAGTTGGTCCCTGGTCAGTCTTAGTGTTTCCTCCGTTCGGAGGGGACATGTTGCCTGAAGGGACCGCTGGAGGCTCCATCTTCCAAGGGCTGAGCTGGGCTATGTGTCTTGTGGCAAGGAGGGAGAGCACAGTGTGAGCTTCTGGGCTGTGGGGGTGAGTGCACCCTTACTGTATGGCGACTGTACGGCCACGGGCAACCCTTCTGCAAGCAGAAGGTGACCCTGATTCTGGCTTCATCTGAGCCCATGTGTGCAGATCCCCTTGGCTGCTTCCGTGGGGGGAATGACATGACATGACATGGCTCTTCATTTCCAGAGTGAGATGATTTCTACAGCGTGACAGCTAGTGCCATTATCATGGACGTGGCTGCAGGGGGCAGCATGGACTCCACAGGAAGGTCCAGTAGGCAGGAGGACAATTTTCTGTCATCTTCCCAGGCTCCCAGGGATGCAGGTACCAGTGGGACTCAGGTAGGCATCAGTAGGCTACCCTGTGTCCAGTTTGGGAACACCTAGATGGTGGTGGTCTCTAGCGGCCTGGGGCATTACGGGGCTTAGTAAGGTGTCACTGGGTGTGCAGGTTGTTTGTTTGGTGGGTTGAGTATACTTTTTTTCTCACAGCCATCGGCCCCTGTGTTTATGTCTTGGCAGGCCAAGAGTGTGTGTGTATGTATATATGTATATGTGTGTGTATATGTGTATGTGTGTGTATGTATGTATATATATATATATATATATATATATATATATATATATATATATATATATATATATATATATATATATATATATATATATATATATATATATATATATAAAATATACCTTCCCCCCCCTTAAAAGACCCCAGTCTGTTTCTCAACTGAGCTGCACAGCCATTTAAAAAAATAATTTTTTTTTTTTTTAAAAAGCGGAAAAAGTTCTGAAATGATTCATCTATGCCTCATCCTTCCACACCATAGAAATCTGACATCCCAACAGGGGCACTTGCACCCCCCACATCCAACACATATGCCTCCACCACCCACTGCAATTTTAGTGATTTCTCCAAAAGTTCCATGAATAGGACAGGTATTGTCACAGCATGTTTTAAAGACTTCAAAAAAGGAACAGTCTTAAAATTAGAAAGTACACAGGTTTAGGGCTTTCCAAATAGGTGGTGTGCAGAAGCAGGAGAATCAAGGCAAGTGATTTTTTTTATTTTATATTTTGCATCTGCTCCTATTAATTCCACTACACTTACAGGTTTGGGTGGAGGCCTTCTTTAACCACTTGCTTACTGGGCACTTAAACCCCCCTCAGTCCCAGACCAATTTTCAGCTTTCAGCGCTGATGCACTTTGAATGACAATTGCGCGGGCATACAACACTGTACCCAAATTAAATTTTTATCATTTTTTTCCCACAAATAGAGCTTTCTTTTGGTGGTATTTAGTTACAGCTGGGAGTTTTATTTTTTGCTAAACAAACAAAAAAAGATGCAAAAAAATAAAAATAAATAAATCATGTTTTAATAGTTTGTTATAAAATTTTGCAAACGGGTAATTTTTCTCCTTCATTGAAGTGCGCTGATTAGGCGGCACTGATGGGCTGCATTGGTGGGCACTGATGGGCTGCATTGGTGGGCACTGATGGGCTGCATTGGTGGGCACTGATGGGCTGCACTGGTTGGCACTAATAGGCACAGATAAGGCGGCACAGATAAGGCGGCACTGATGGGCAAAGATGGGCACAGATAAGATGGCATGGATGGGTGGCACGGATAAGTGGCACGGATGGGCACTGATAGGTACCACTGATAGATGGGACTGATGGGCACTGATAGGTGGCACTGATAGGTGGCACTGCTGGGCACTGATGGGCGGCACTGCTGGGCACTGATGGGCGGCACTGGGTCGCAGCACCTTTGAGGCAGATTGTGGGCACTGTGGGTGGCACTGTTGGTGGCACTGCTGGATGGCACTGTGGGTGGCATTGTGGGTGGCACTGTAGGTGGCACTGTGGGCACTATGGGCACTGATGGGGGGCACTTACTTTTATTCAGGATGGCACGGCGGTGGGCAGGTGGGCACTGGCAGGGGGCAGGTGGTCAGCTGTATTGCTGGCCGTGATCGGCTTTTTTTTTCTCTCCTCGCGCTGTCAGCGCGAGGAGGAATAATAGCCGATTACCGGCTCCGTTCTATCACATGATCAGCTGTCATTGGCTGACAGCTGATCACGTGATAAGGGGTCGGGATCGACCCCTTGCACGGATCGGTGATCAGGCGAGTCTCACGGACTCGCCGATCACAGAGCGCGCCGCGCGCGCCCCTCAGGGGGCGCGCAGGCCGCTCGTATCCGGGACGACGTCAATAGACGTAGTCCCGGAAATGTAGGTCCGCGCTGATGCCGTCATTTGGCAATAGCGCGGATCTGTAGTGGTTAAAAAGGGGAAGAAAAAGTGCCAAGGGGGAATATGGAAGCTCACACTGCCTATGCTTCTTTTTTTTTTTTTTTTTTTCTTTTTGGAAATGTTAGTTGCCGCCTTTCATAATTATCCAAAGCCAGGACTGGATTATTTTCTCTTATATTCACCGACCGACACAGCTCCTCTCTGTAACAAATGGGACTAGCAGACCAACTAGTGCAAGGCCTTAAGTATGTCTGTGACGCGGCCCTGGATACTCTCCCTTTGTTATCCAGGGCCTCAGTGTCAGCTGTGGTGCTGAGGCCCCTAATTTGACTAAAATGCTGGTCTGCTGACCAGGCATCCAAAAAAACCCCGACGAATCTTCCTTTCCTTGGCAACCGGCTCTTTGGAGCCTCGTTGGATGACATTATTAAAAATGCCACTGGTGGTAAGAGTACCCTACTCCCACAGGCCAAAAAGGCTAAAGAGCCACACCGTAGGCAAGGGCCCTCTTTTTTACGCTGACAAATGGCTTTTTCATCCGCCCGGAGCTTCGACAAAACGTCCCCAGCCCAACAGGATGCCCACGGACTTTTAGAAACATCCCTGGAACCACAAGCCTAACAAACCTGCAAATAAAAGTGCTACCGCATAAAGGTTTGCCCCCCACCCATGTCTCGGGTAGGGGGTCGCCTTCGGGAGTTTGCAGCCCGGTGGTCCTCCCGGGTTATACGACCAATGGGTCTGCGATCTAGTTTCCACAGGCTACAAGATAGAGTTTCTCTCTTGGCCGCCAAACAGATTCTTCCCCTCCAGCATACCCATATCCCCGGTTTGCCGGGAGGCCCTGTTGGGGGCGGTAAGGCATTTGCTGAATCGCGGGGTGATTGTACCGGTTCCGGACTTGGAATGCTTCCAGGGATTCTACTCTAATCTGTTTGTGATTCCCAAGAAGGAAGGGGTACGTCCCATCTTGGACCTAAAAGCCCTCAATCACTTTGTGAAAGTGCAGAGGTTCAGAATGGAATCGGTTCGCTCAGTAGTCGCTGCACTTCATCAAGGGGACTCCCTGGTGTCCTTAGACATCCAGGATGCGTACCTGCACATACCCATTTGCCTCCGGCATCAAAAGTTTCTGCGATTTGCAGTCGGGGAAGCCCATTACCAGTTTGTGGCTCTTCCTTTTGGTCTGGCATCAGCCCCCCGAGTCTTTACCAAGGTACTGGCTCCAGCTTTGGCGTTGCGACAACATGGGATCGCGATCATGGGATACCTAGACAATCTCCTCCTGAGAGCATCTTCCGCCTCAGAATTAGAGGAGGATGTGGCGATCACCATGCAGACCCTGCAAGAAGTCTGTGATTGTGCCGACCCAGCGTCTGGAGTACCTAGGCTTGCTCCTGGACTCCAGGGAAGTGAGTGTTTCTCCCTTCACACAAATTGCAGACTCTCAGATCCACGGTAAAACTGCTAAAGAACTGCAAGTGGTCATCGCTTCGCTTTTGCATGTGAGTACTGGGACTCATGGTAGCCTCCTTCGAGGCAGTACCTTATGCCCAGTTCCACACCAGAGTCCTGCATAGGGAAATTTTGACAAAATGGGACAAATCTCAGTTGTCCATGGATCGACAGATCCATGTGAGCCAGTCAGTCAGACTCACTGATCTGGTGGTTGAGGTCCCCGGTGAATCATTCCTACCTCTGAGATGGACAGTGATCACAACGGACGCCAGTCTATCCGGCTGGGGTGGAATGATGGGGTTCAGTCGGCTCAGGGCCTCTGGTCGACGGAAGAATCCAAGTTGCTGATCAATCTGCTGGAATTGAGAGTGATCAGGTTGTGCCTCTCCACATGGTCGATGAGACTGCAAGGGCATCCGATCAGGATCCAGTCAGACAACGCCACGGCTGTGGCATACGTCAATCACCAAGGGGGAACAAGAAGCTCAGCCGCTGCACGGGAGGTCGGCCATTTACATCCCGGGAGTGGAGAACTGGCAAGTGGACTATTTGAGTCGACAGATGCTGGACCCAGGAGAATGGGCATTGCATCCGGAGACATTCAGGTTACTGTGCCTGAGGTAGGGCACACCAGACGTGGATCTGCTGGCCTCCCGTATCAATCGGAAGGTGCCAAGATTCGTGTCCAGGACAAGAGAAAACCCTGGGCTGACGCGCTGGTGGCTCCGTGGGATCAGTACCAGCTGATGTACGCCTTTCCTCCACTGAAACTGTTAGCACGTCTGCTTCGCAGAGTGGAAGCTGAGGGGATCCCAGTGATGCTGGTCCCAGATTGGTCTCAGCGTCCCTGGTATGCAGACCTGGTGCGTCTGGTGGCAGACTCTCCCTGATGACTGCCGTTGCGAGAGGACCTTCTGTCTCAAGGTCCGATTCTCCATCCTGCTTTACCATCGCTGGCTTCAACGGCATGGCTATTGAGAGTCAGGCGTTGAGGAACCGGGGTCTGTCGGACTCGGTGATCCCAACTATGTTGAGAGCACGGAAATCTTCTTCTCGGAAGATATACCATCGTACCTGGAAGGCCTACATCTCCATGTGTAAGGAGAACGGATGGCATCCGCGCTCCTTTTCCATATCCAGGATCCTGCTGTTTCTCCAGCAAGGAGTAGACCAGATATTGGCATTAAGCAGCATTAAAGGGCAAACTTGAGCCTTAGCTGTCTTTTTTTATTTTATTTTTTTATTTTTATTTTTTCAGCGACCCCTGGCATCTCACTCCTTAGTGAGTACCTTCGTTCAGGGGGTACGACATGTAGTCCCTCCGGTGCGTCCACCGTTACCCCCTTGGGTTCTGAACCTGGTGTTGTCAGCGCTTCAAAAGCCGCCATTTGAAAATATCAGGGAGATTCCCCTGTTGACTCTTTCCCAGAAAGTGGTCTTCCTAGTGGCCATCACATCGGCCAGGAGGGTTTCAGAACTGGTGGCCTTGTGTCGCCCTATCTGGTTATCCACAAAGATAAGATGGTGTTGCGTCCACAACCGTCTTTCCTACCGAAAGTGGTCTCGGCTTTTCATATCAATGAGGACATTGTATTGCCATCTCTGTGTCCTAAGCCGAAGCACCCTAAGGAGGTGGCCCTTCACGCTCTGGACGTGTTTCGGGATCTTAAGGTGTATTTGTCTGCCACGGCTCCCTTTTGGAAGTCAGACTCGCTGTTTGTTTCGCTGGCTGGTCCAAAGAAAGGCAGGGCGGTCTCGTCGGCCACCATTTCCAGGTGGATCAGACGGATTGTAGTACAAACCTATGCCTTGAAGGGGCAGGTGCTCCCCTTTCCGGTCACGGCCCACTCCACAAGGGCAATCGGAACGTCTTGGGCCTTCCGACACCACCAAGCGTCTGCCGCTCAGGTGTGTAAAGCGGCGACCTGGTCGTCTGTTCACACGTTTACCAAGTTCTACAAGGTAGATGTCAGTGCATCGGCTGATGCCTGTTTTGACTGCAAAGTTTTGCAGGCGGCCGTGTAGTTGCAATTGAATATGCAATATATATATATATATATTTTCTTTTTTTTTCTTTTTTTTTTTTTTCTTTCCCTGGTTTTTCGATAAAAACACAGTACTGTTATGTTAAAGTGGTTGTAAACCCTTACAACACACTTTGACCTAGAGGTAAGCCTAGATTAAGGCTTACCTGTAGGTCCAAGAAATATCTCCTAAACCTACACGGTTTAGGAGATATTTGCCGAAAGACAGGCACCGCTGTCTACGGTGCACTGAGCGCGCCGCGGTCAACGGCAATATGCCGCGAGTGGCGGCTCCCGTGCGCGGGAGTGACGTCATTGCGGCTTCGCCGAATGACAGCGGCGGAGCAGCGAGACCCACCGAGAAGATGATGCGGTGGACTACAGGGGACAGCGGTGACTTCGCTGGCTCCTGTGTCAGGTAAGTGACACACATAATGGACTACTATGCGATGCATAGTAGGCAATTATGCTTTACCTTTGCAGGGAATGAAAGAGGAAGTAAACTCATCAGGGTTTACTTCCTCTTTAATGCACTGTTGCATTACTTCCGCAGTTTGGTGCGGTTTTGGGTGATCACTCCTGTTGAGGATACCCTGTTTTTTGTAGTGGTTTTTCCACACGCTGTTTTTTGTTGGTAAAGTTTCACTAGTTCCCACTTGCCATGGTGGATGAAGTTTTGTGCTGTTTTCCCACCCCCTCGTTTGGCACTGCTTGGGGACGTCCCATTTGTTACAGAGAGGAGCTGTGTCGGTCGGTGACTATAAGAGAAAATAGGATTTTTTTTTTTTTTTGTACTCCCCGTAAAATCCTTTTCTCTGTAATTCACCGACCGACACAGCACGCACCCCTCCTTTTTTATCTTTATGGTATACTGCTTGTTGACGTACTGAGGTCTGTCTGCAGACGGGAGGGTTGTTACCCTAGGGACCGCCCCCCTGGTTCTGAGTGTTGTATTACAACTATTCCTAGTATTCTCCTAGTGATAAGGCTAACAACCCATTTGTTACAGAGAGGAGCTGTGTCTGTCTGTGAATTACAGAGAAAAGGATTTTACGGTGAGTAAAAAAAAAAAAATCCTATTTTTGTGTTAACATTCGTATTCTCTGAAAAATGGGCAAGAAATCATAAATTCTACCAGGGTATGTAAATTTATGAGCACAAGTGTATATTATATACTAGGACTGTCAGTGTCCAAACTTTGAGGAAGGGTTAGTTGCAATATGCCTATGATTTGGAATGGGATGTCTAAAAAGCTAGGTATTCTGGGTAGGTATCCACAAGCCTTTTAACTACCGTATTTATCGGCGTATAAAACGCACCCCAAGTTTAGGAGGGAATTTTAGGGGAAAAAAAACCTTACATTTAAATGCCCATTAATGCAGCCTTATCAGTGTCCAGTGCAGCCTTGCCCCAGTGTAGCCTTGTGTCCATCGCTTGGATTATTTAAAATTGGCCCCGCCGAGACTTAACGGAGCAAATGCCGTCGAGATTGCAGGGACTGGGCAGAGCTGAGATGCACATAACCGAGTGTACTCTGCTCCGCTCACAGTCACGTTCAGTCCAGCCCAGTCCTGCCCTGTGATGGACATAACACCGGTCCAATGGCGGGACTGGTGATATGTATCTCAGCAGCGATCGCTCCGCTCACAGTCAGCGGAGATTGGCGGGGGATCAGTGGGGATCGGCGTATAACACTCACCCACGATTTCCCCCTGATTTTAAGGGGGGAAAAAGTGCGTGTTATACGACGATAAATACGGTATACAGTATATGAGCTAGAAATATACATTACAACGCTTCTGAAGGCATAACCTGTTATCCAGTGAAATGGGAGACAGAATAGCCTTTTATATAATATATAAATATTGCATTTATTTCTCATATAGGGGGCTATTTACTAAAGGCAAATCTGCTTTGTACCACAAGTGCACTTGGAAGTCTTGTATGTCCCCCTCCGATCTACAGCGACTGCACTGCCAAGTAGACTTGTAGTGCAAAGTGGATTTGCCTTTAGTAAATAAACCCAATATTCTTTTTATCAGTAGTACGCAAATGTTGGAATTAAAAGTCCATCCGTGGCTCTATTCGCTTTAAATCTGGATGGGAAAGGTTTGTTTGTTTGGTTTCCCAGTGCTTCCTGGGGTATCTCATACCTGCAATACTTACTAAACCATAGCAAAGCTGAATAAAAGCCCCTCAAAAGCTGTAGGTGTTCAAGCAAGCTTTTTCATAGACTTCATTGGAGGCTTTGGAGACACTTTGAAGCACCAAGAAAGCGACATGGAGTATAATTTTTAAAGCAAAGCTATGTGAAAACAGGACTGTAAGCTAACCATTTTATTCAGTGATGGAGCTTTGATTGGCATTCAGAGCGCTTTAAAAAAAAACATGTCTGAAGCCACATTTTGAAGCATGTGTAACCTAATAATGTGATAAAGTCAAGCCCCCTGGATTTACCCCTACCTTTTGCCTGCCCCTAAAATCCCTTGGATGCACATCCAGGCTAACTTGTCCTCAAGGTCTGCTGCCACTACACCTGGCGATGCAGTCCAGTCGGCCTCTGCACCAGTTATCCTGGTCCAGCCCATGCCCATTGAGTCTGCTTTTTCTTATTTTGGGACTTTCTGTGACCTGGCCGCACCCTACTACTGCTACATCCATTTAAACCTGTCTAAGCCCTTGTAAACACGGTCGGAGATTCCGACAACCAAATCCATTGGAGTAATTCCGACTGATTAATTCCGGAAGAGGTCTGGAAGTGATGTTGCATACACACGGTCGGACTAAGTTGTTGGAAAATCCGATTGTACGTAACGTGATGACATTATTTCGTTTCGACAGGACTACGTTCAGGCTAGTAGCCAACAGCTTTGGTCTAGGAATTTGATCTGAGCATGCGTGGCACTTTGTCCATCGGAGTAGGTTACACATGATCGGAGTATGTCCGATCGGAGCATTTTGTCGATAAATTTTACCGGCAAGTTGGAAAAGTTGGTCCGTCGGATATTCCGACGGAAACAGTCCGTTGCAGACCACACACAGTTGGAATATCCGACAAAACGGTCCGATAGGACACATTCCGTCGGAATCTCTGACCGTGTGTACAAGGGCTAAGAAGTTCAATCCATCTTTTAGCTAGACTGCCTCATTTGGCCAGGTGGGGCTTTCAACCCCTTCTTCTTCTTCTTCTTCTTCTTCTTCTTCTTCTTCTTCTTCTTCTTCTTCTTCTTCTTCTTCTTCTTCTTCTTCTTCTTCTTCTTCTTCTTCTTTCTTCTTCTTCTTCTTCTTCTTCTTCTTCTTCTTCTTCTTCTTCTTCTTCTTCTTCTTCTTCTTCTTCTTCTTCTTCTTCTTCTTCTTCTTCTTCTTCTTCTTCTTCTTCTTCTTCTTCTTCTTCTTCTTCTTCTTCTTCTTCTTCTTCTTCTTCTTCTTCTTCTTCTTCTTCTTCTTCTTCTTCTTCTTCTTCTTCTTCTTCTTCTTCTTCTTCTTCTTCTTCTTCTTCTTCTTCTTCTTCTTCTTCTTCTTCTTCTTTCTTTCTTCTTCCTTTCTTCTTCTTCTTCTTCTTCTTCTTCTTCTTCTTCTTCTTCTTCTTCTTCTTTTCTTCTTCTTCTTCTTTCTTCTTCTTCTTCTTCTTCTTCTTCTTCTTCTTCTTCTTCTTCTTCTTCTTCTTCTTCTTCTTCTTCTTCTTCTTCTTTCTTCTTCTTCTTCTTCTTCTTCTTCTTCTTCTTCTTCTTCTTCTTCTCTTCTTCTTCTTCTTCTTCTTCTTCTTCTTCTTCTTCTTCTTCTTCTTCTTCTTCTTCTTCTTCTTCTTCTTCTTCTTCTTCTTCTTCTTCTTCTTCTTCTTCTTCTTCTTCTTTCTTCTTTTTCTTCTTTTTCTTCTCTTCTTCTTCTTCTTCTTCTTCTTCTTTTTCTTTTTCTTTTTCTTTTTCTTTTTCTTTTTCTTTTTCTTTTTCTTTTTCTTTTTCTTTTTCTTTTTCTTTTTCTTTTTCTTTTTCTTTTTCTTTTCTTTTTCTTTTCTTTTTTTCTTTTTCTTTTTCTTTTTCTTTTTTCTTTTTCTTTTTCTTTTTCTTTTTCTTTTTTTTTCTTTTTCTTTTTCTTTTTCTTTTTCTTTTCTTTTTTCTTTTTTCTTTTTCTTTTTCTTTTTCTTTTTCTTTTTCTTTTTCTTTTCTTTTTCTTGTTCTTGTTCTTGTTCTTGTTCTTGTTCTTGTTCTTGTTCATGTTCTTGTTCTTGGTTCTTGTTCTTTTCTTGTTCTTGTTCTTGTTCTTGTTCTTGTTCTTGTTCTTTTTCTTTTTCTTGTTTTTGTTTTTTCAAGGCTCTCTGCATTCTGCTTGTGTTTTCAGCTATCCAACTCCTGCGACGCGTCACCCTGCTAACCAACCTGACCTTGCGGATCCACTGGCCTCTGCCCAGTCTGATGGTCCTGTGCTGGATTTCCAGCTCATTTTTAAGGGTCCTGGGGCCATTCCTCTTCGGGGGTGGGGGGCTGGTAATGTCAGGAGCACCTAGTGCTCCTGCATCTCTTTCCAGCATTCGGGTTTTGGCTATTGCAACTCTTCTTGTCTGTCTGTCTGTCCACCTGCAAGGTGATTAATGT